>NC_074666.1:32082031-32449874 GCF_029448725.1 Salvelinus fontinalis | reverse complement strand
GAGAGAGAGAGAGAGAGAGAGAGAGACAGAAAGAGAGAGAGAGAGACAGAAAGAGAGACAGAAAGAGAGAGAGAGAGATGGTAGCGGTGATGAGATAGGAGGGGAAGTCTCAGACAATGATACCATTGTACAAAGCTTACATTTTTCAAAAAGACTTGATTCATAAAAAATGCAGGCCATTTCGTTTTGCAGACAATGTTTAAATATTGTAACTATTACGATTTAAAGCTGATGCTGCTTTTTGCAATCTATGATCTTGGGCTGAAAGAGAGGAGGGGACGTCTCTCAAATCAAGTCAATTTTTTTTTGTCACAGGCGCCTAATACAACAGGATACAACCTTACTGTGAAATGCTTACTTACAAGCCCATAACCAAAAATGCAGTTTTAAAGAAAATCCAGTTAAGGAAATATTTACAAAATAAACTAAAGTAAAACAATTTTAAAAAGTAACACAATAAAATAACAATAATGGGACTACATACACGGGGTACCGGTACTGAGTCAAGGTAATTTGTACATGTAGGTAGAGGTAAATTGACTATGCATAGATAATGAACAGCGAGTACCAGCAGTGTAAAAACAAGCAGTCTTATGGCTTGGGGGGAAGAAGCTGTTAATGAACCTTTTGGACCTAGACTTGGCTCTCTGGTACGCTTGCTGTGTGGTAGCAGAGAGAGCAGTCTATGACTTGGGTGACTGGAGTCTTTGACAATTTTTTGGGCCTTCCTCTGACACCGCCTAGTATATAGGTCCTGGATGGCAGGAAGCTTGCCCCAAGTGATGTACTGGGCTGTACGCACTACCCTCTGTAGCGCTTTGTGGTCAGACGCCTCGCTTTCTTGGGCACAGGGACTATAGTGGTCTGCTTGAAACATGTAGGTATTACAGACTCGGTCAGGGAGAGGTTGAAAATGTCAGTGAAGACACTTGCTAGTTGGTCCGTTATGTTCTGAGCACACATCCTGGTAATCCATCTGGCCCCACGGCCTTGTTAATGTAGACCTGTTTAAAAGTCTTGCTCACATCGGCTACTGAGAGTGTGATCACACAGTCGTCCAGAATAGCTGGTGCTCTCATACATGCTTCAGTGTTGCTTGACTCGAAATAAAAGGCATAAAAGACATAAAAGGCATTTAGCCCGTCTGGTAGGCTCGTGTCACTGCGCAGCTCGCGGTTGGTTTCCCTTTGTAGTCCGTAATAGTTTGCAAGCCTTGCCACATCTGACAAGCATCAGAGCCAGTGTAGTACGATTCAACCTTAGTGCTGTATTGATGCTTGCCTTTTTGATGGTTTGTCTTAGGGCATAGCGGGATTTCTTATAAGCGTCCGGATTGGTGTCCCACTCCTTGAAAGTGGCAGCTCTAGCCTTTAGCTAGGTACCGATGTTGCCTGTAATCCATGGCTTCTGGTTGGGATATGTATGTACGGTTACTGTGGGGACGAAGTTGTCGATGCACTTATTGATGAAGCCGGTGACTGAGGTGGTATACTCCTTAATGCCATTGGATGAATCCCGGAACATATTCCAGTCTGTGCTAGCAAAACAGTCCTGTAGCGTAGCATCCACGTCATCTGACCCCTTTCGTGATGAACGAGTCACTGGTACTTCCTGGTTGAGTTATGCTTGTAAGCAGAAATCAAGAATATAGAATTGTGGTCAGATTAGCCAAATGGAGGGTGAGGAAGAGCTTTGTATGTGTCTCTGTGTGTGGAGTGAAGGTGGTCTAGAGTTTTTTCCTCTAGTTGAACATGTGATGCTGGTAGAAATGAGGTAAAACGGATTTAAGTTAGCCTGCATTAAAGTCCCCGGCCACTAGGAGCACCGCTTCTGGATGACAATTTTTTTCCTGTGTCCATGCCGATGCATGGAAAAGCCATCCAGCTCTATATCATCCATGTCGTCATTCAGCCACGACTCGGTGAAGCATGAGATATTACAATTTTTAATGTCCCGTTGGTAGGATAGTCTTAATCATAGATCATCCAGTTCATTTTCCAATGATTGCGTGTTGGCCAATAGTACGGATGGTAGAGGAGGTTTACTCATTCGCCTACGAATTCTCACAAGGCATCCCGACCTCCGCTCTCTTTTTTCTGTATTTTCTTCATGCAAATGACGGGGATTTGGGCCTGGTCTCAAGAAAGCAGTACAGTATATCCTTAGCGTTGGCCTCGTTAAAGAAAACATCTTCTTCCAGTTCGAGGTGAGTAATCGCTGTTCTGATGTCCAGAAGCTTTTATCGGTCATAAGAGACGGTAGCAGCAACATTATGTACAAAATAAGTTACAAACAATGCAAAAAAAACTAACAAAATAGCACAGTTGTTTAGGAGCCCATAAATTTGCAGCCATCCTCTCCGGCGCCATTACCCTGTTACCCTAATAATAGATATACAATGAGTAACGATAACTTGGAAATATACAAGGGGTACCAGTTCCAAGTCGATATGCAGGGGTACGAGATAATTGAGGTGGATATCTACATATAACTTGTGACAGATAGTAAAAAGTAGCAGCAGCGTATGTGATGAGTCAAAAAAAGTCAATACAGATAGTCCGTGTAGCTATTTGGTAAACAATTTAACTAACTACAGTATTTAGCAGTCTTATGGCTTGGGAGCCGAAGCTGTTCAGGGTCCTGTTGGTTCAAGGCCATGTGGTAGCAGAGAGAACAATCTATGACTTAGGTGGCTGGAGTCTTTGACAATTTTTAGGGCCTTCCTCTGACACCGCCTGGTATAGGGTTCTGAATGGCAGGAAGCATTGCCCCAGTGATGTACTGGGATGTACGCACTACCCTCTCTAGCGCCTTGCGGTCGGGTGCCAAGTAGTTGCCATATCAAACGATGTTGTAGCCAGTCAAGATGCTCTCAATGGTGCAGCTGTAGAACTTTTTGAGGATCTGAAGGCCCCGAGGTAGAAGAGGTGTTGTCGTGCCCTTTTCACGACTGTGTTGGTCTGTTTGGACCATGATAGATCCTTAGTGATGTGGACACACAGGAGCTTGAAGCTCTCGACCTGTTCCACTACAGCCCCGTCAATGTGAATGGGGCCGTGCTGGAGTCATTAGAGTCGTGCGTGGCCGTCGTGGGTAAACAGGGAGTACAGGAGGGGACTAAGTACACACACCTGAGGAGCCCCAGTGTTGAGGGTCAGTGTGGCGGATGTGTTGTTGCCTGCCCTCAACAACCCTCCTGATGGGGGCGTCCCATCAGGAAGTGCGGGATCCAGTTGCAGAGGGAGGTGTTCAGTCCCAGGGTCCTTTGTTTAGTGATGAGCTTGGAGGGCACTATGGTGTTGAACACTGAGCTATAGTGAATGAACCGCATTCTCACGTAGGTGTTCCTTTTGTCCAAGTGGGAAAGGGCAGCGTGGAATACAATAGAGATTGTGTCATCTGTGGATCTGTTGGGACGGTATGCAAATCGTAGTGGGTCCAGGGTGTCTGGGATGATGGTGTTGATGTGAGCCATGACCAGCCTTTCAAAGCATTTCATGGCTACAGATGTGAGTGCTACGGGGCGATAGTCATTTAGACAGGTTACCTTGGAGTTCTTGGGTACAGGGACTATGGTGGTCTGCTTGAAACATGTAGGTATTACAGACTGGGTCAGATGAGGAGGAGATGCAGAGGGCACTCCTCTTCTGATGGGGCCATGAACTATGCAACTAAGCCTTCGACACTATCTGCTAGTAACAATTCTACTACTCTATAGTGAATCTGCTGTGACCAATACAAGGTGGGGTTTCACCTTTTCTTTCTGATGTGATTATTTTGCAAGTACTCTACATTCCACAGTCCAGAGATTCTCACTTTTGTCTCTTGTAACTTCGACTGGCAATGATGAAAGTATATACCCCATGAGGACCTCAGGAACACCCCCCAAAACAACTGCCTGTTTGGATGCTGTGGTTGTTGAGGCTGCTCAGGTCTGGGTCTGGGTCCTGGGTGTGAGGTCCAGTAGAAGAAAGACAATATTGTGTGGAATACCATATTTCTTTCTCCAGGAGGCCAAGAGGTCAATACCCAATTTCTTTGAAGATAAGAATGAAGAGACTGTGTGTGTATATGTGCATGTGCTTGCGAGTGTTGGTGGATTAAAGGCTGATGGTTTAAAGGCTGGTTTAAAGGCTTCTAACCTGACCTCCCCTCTACTCTGATGGTACTGTATATCTTTCTCTAACTGGCGTTCAAAGATCACCCGTGTTTTATCAAAGATGTGTCACCTGTTGGCCTATTGTTTTTAATGTTTTTAATTCATTTGAGTGGTAGGGGAGGGCAGTAGTGCATGCTGTTTACTTGGCATTGTGATAATGCAGCATGAGTTATGCTAAGCTAACGTCCAGTCAAGAAAAATAAACAAGCTAAATGCTGAAGGTCACATGTGTTTTGTCCATTGAAATGCTGACACATTGAGTCTGATGACCTGCAGGAGGTCTGGTGGAACACTGTGGAGTAGCTGTAACAGTTTGACCCTTATTAAACTCCATTCAGACACATTTATTTAGCTCACTGTACCTCCATGTCATTTTTACCGCAGGCTTTGTCCTCCTGGCTAACTCACAGTAGCGGGTGGTCATACAGTGCCTTTGGAAAGTATTCAGACCCCTTGACTTTTTCCACATTTTGTTACATTACAGCCTTATTCTAAAATTGATTCAATAAATACAAATGCTCATAAATCTACAAACAATACCCCATAATGACAAAGTGAAAACTTAGCAAATTATTTGCTCACTTATTTCAAAAATAGACCCTTTTCTATGAGACTCGAAATTGAGCTCAGATGCATCCTGTTTCCATTGATCATCCTTGAGATGTTTCTACAACTTGATTGGAGTCCACCACTGGTAAATTCAATTGATTGGATATGATTTGGAAAGGCACACAGCTGTCTATATAAGGTCCCAGAATTGACAGTGCATTTCAGAGCAAAAACCAAGCTATGAGGTCGAAGGAAAGCTCCGAGACAAGATTGTGTTGAGGCATAGACTTGGGGAAGGGTACCAAAGAATTTGTGCGGTATTGAAGGTCCCAAAGAACACAGTGGCCCCCATCATTCTTAAATGGAAGAAGTTTTGAACCATCAGACTCTTCCTATAGCTGGCCACCCAGCCAAACTGAGCATTCAGGGTAGAAGGGCCTTGGTCAGGGAGGCAACCAAGAACCCGATGGTCACTCTGACAGAGCTCTAGAGTTCTTCTGTGGAGATGGGAAAACCTTCCGGAAGGACAACCATCTCTGTAGCATTCCCCCAATCAGGCCTTTATGGTAGAATGGCCAGACGGAATCCTCTCCTCAGTAAAAGGCACATGACAGCCCGCCTGGAGTTTGACAAAAGGCACCTAAAGGATTATGACCATGAGAAGCAAGATTATCTGGTCTGATGAAACCAAGATGGAACTCTTTGGCCTGAATGCCAAATGTCATGTCTGGAGGAAACCTGGCACCATCCCTACCGTGATGCATGGTGGTGGCATTATCATGATGTGGGAATTGTTTTTCAGTGGCAGGGACTCTGAGACTAGTCAGGATCGAGGGAAAGATGAACAGAGAAAAGTACAAAGAGATCCTTGATAAAAACCTGCTCCAGAGCTCTCAGTACCTCAGAGTGGGACAAAGGTTTACCTTACAACAGCACAACGACCCCAAGCACGCAGCCAAGACAACGCAGGAGTGGCTTCGGGACAAGTCTCTGAATGTGCTTGAGTGGCCAAGCCAGAGCCCAGACTTGAACCCGATCTAACATCTCTGGAGAGACCTGAAAATAGCTGTCCAACGACGCTCCCAATCCAACCTGACAGAGCTTGAGAAGATCTGCAGAGAAGAATGGGAGAATCTCCCCAAATACAGATGTACCAAGCTTGTAGCGTCATGCCCAAGAAGACTGGAAGCTGTAATCGCTACCAAAGGTGCTTCAAGAAAGTACTGAGTAAAGGGTCTGAATTCTTATGTAAATGTGATATTTCAGTTTTTTTATATATATAAATTAGCAACATTTTCTAAAAAACATTTTTTCTTTGTCATTATGGGGTATTGTGTGAAGATTGATGAAGGAAAAAATCTATTTAATCCACTTTAGAATAAGGCTGTAACGTAACAAACTGTGGAAAAAGTCAAGGGCTCTGAATACTTTCTGAAAGCACTGTAGCTGGCACGGGCCTGGGTGTAGCGTGAGCTGAATAGAGAGGAGCTGAGCTAAGAATAGAAGCCATGTAGTAGAGTGACGGTCTGTCTGTCTGAGCCTGTATTAATTAACCAGTGTCAAGGTGGAGCCATGACAGAAGGGGAAGTGAGAGGAGAAGACTGGGGAGTGAATCTTAAATCCAGCGAAAGAGAGAGATGAAGAGGAAAAGAAGTGGAGGGGAGGGAGGGGAGAGGGGTCGACATCCCTGCTAATTCGCTGACATGGGGGCGAGGGAAGAGTTGGCCTCTAATAGTAGTGTTTCTTGAAGGAGCAGCAGTAGCTATGCGAGGAACAAACGTAACTGTGCCCCGCAAATCCTGTAGCCAATTAGTCTGTATGAATAATTAAAGATCATTGTCTGTGCGGGGCGGCTGCAGATTGAGTTTCCCTCTCTCAGGCTAGATTGTTATGACAAGTAGTGACTACATAATGATATTAGGGATTAATAATTCAAGGCAGTCTGTGTTGCTGCAGGTGACAGGGCCCACAGTGCACTCACTCTCTCTATACCACAAATTATGGAGGGTCAGAAATCAGAAATGGAAATCGAAATGTATGTGTACGCATCTGTGTGTGTGCATTTCAGTTTGTGTACGTGAGTGTGGTGTGCCTGAGTACGTATGTGCATGCATGCATGAGTGCTGGTATGCCTGTGAGTGTCTGTTAGTAACTTAGATTATAGGGGTTAGGTTGATTAGGGTGTAAGCTAGTATTGCTGGCTAGCAGTGGCACATCTGCTATAATGATGATGAAAACTACACAACAAATGAGAGTGATGCTGAGTGTTATGTGTGTCACAGTGCAGGGGCGTAGAGGATGGACGGGTGGAGGAGATGGTGGGCGGTAGGGGGGTTGAAGGATAGAGAGACAGCTGTGGCATCCATGTGCCAAACCACCATCACCACCATGACCATAGGCACCACACGCCTGTATGGCTTCTGCACCAGTAGGCCCGGCCTAATGGACCCAGCCTACCCATCCGGTCTGTCCACTGGGTCCCTTAAGAGAGCTGCATGCCCAGGCCTGTCCAGCATGGAGAGGTCCTCTGTCACAGTGACAGATGCTGGATGACAGATCCTTTCCAACCAGGAGGGCTTGGTGGTCTCTCTGGTGCAGCTCCACATCTGGGCCCAGCTGGCACTGTCTGACTGTCTGACTCTCACCCACCTGCTGGAATTGAATTTGAATTCCTGCCGAGCAGAGAGGGAGAGAGAGATAGAGATAAATACAATAGATAGATAGATATAAAGATAGATAGATAGATAGAGAGATAGATAGATAGATAGATAGATAGATAGATAGATAGATAGATAGATAGATAGATAGATATATAGAGTGAGCGAGCGAGCAAGAGAAAGAGGAGAGAGAGAGAGTTGTGAGTGATTGATCGAGTGAGAGAAGGAGAGTGGAAACATCCTTTAGTGTGATTGCCAGTGTCAGTTCCAATGTGAGGAATGTGGAATGGGAGAAAGTTGGGAGCGTTTGGAGGAGATCTCTGCAAAAGGAGCAGGGAATCTATAATTCCTTTTGCAGAGCTCAAAGGCCAGAGAGAGGCAGCAGACACTTTCCACAGACATGCTGAGATCTCCTTATGGAAAAGTTGGCTTCTCCCAGTAGAGTTGTATTACTCAGGGTAAAATCAGAGTTTAGCAAGTGTTAGATTTGAACACAGCCCCTTTAGACTCCTGCCCAGTGGAGAACCCTGACATTTGGACCTTAGGAATCCTTAGACCTTCTCTTAAAGGTGTAGAAGGCCCTTACGGTTCCCCACTGCTCCTGCCTATGTGTCTCTCAGACTGTTTGTGGCAGCTGTCACTATGTACAACTCACTTGGAGACAAAGAGGAGGCCTATATTCTTTAGGTATAAAAGAATGCTGGTTGGAAGACAAACTTAATTTAAGAAAAAAATTAAGAAAGGAAAGTAAATTAAGATTGGTGAAGTTTGGTAAAACTGATGTCTTGTTTATGTTTACATGTTAATCATAGTTTTATATTCAATTAAGTCAGCCTCCATGGAATGCCTTACAAATCTAAAATCCAACCAATTTATAACCTAACATACAAATGACTCACATATCAACACAACAAAATCCGCAATAGGGACGGTATACATTTGAGCAGAATATGGTGGGTGTCCATTTAATAAAAATTGCATCAAAGCATATCAAACCATATTAGTTCCCCATTCCAGGAATGACCCCAGTGTCTTTCTTATTCAAACACAACTTAACATACAGTTAATAAAACATATGTCTATCTAAAGGGAAATTGTATGCAATTCGCCATCCTAAGAAATTAATAACTCCTACAGATGTGTGACTTACATCGTCTGATTGACATTTAACCCTCTAATTTATAGTGCACGAGGTAATCAATAAATTAGTGACACGCCATCAGATCTCTGATTTAATTGCTGAGCACTTACATTATTCATCTTTGGAGTTCTTTTTGTGAATTGGATACGCTAGCAACTGGTTCTCAACGTTGATTACGAAGTTAAAGAGTGATCAGAGTGAATGGGATATTAATTTATAAAAAGCATTGGCCTCATAAGTTCGATTGATCTCACAGGGACACCATAGTAGCACATCCATATCATTTTGGTGGTAGAATGAAAAGGACACACTGTGACATAGGCCATTATGGTGGATGTGCAGTGAGGAGGCAGTCAAAGAGAGTATAATTGTTCTGCCTAAGGTGAGGGCTTTTATTTGCAAGTGGGGATAGTAATAGGTGCCAAAAACACTTACAATATTTCCAAAATAATAAACAGGACGAAGTAATGCCTGAATTAGCATGAGCAGCAGGAAGTACAGCCCAACCTTTCCCTATCTGGCCACAACAGGAACTGATGGGTTTAAATAGGCAACTCTTTACACATGTTGCCATTCACCACAGAACATTTTACATGTCAATGTTTCCTAATTATCCCATGAATGGAAAGAGCAATATGAAATGTGGCTCCTAAACCAAATGAAACATCATGCAGACCATTTAAAAAATATATATTTCACCTTTATTTAACCAGGTAGGCTTGTTGAGAACAAGTTCTCATTTACAACTGCGACCTGGCCAAGATAAAGCAAAGCAGTTCGACACATACAACAACACAGAGTTACACATGGAATAAACAAACATACAGTCAATAATACAGTAGAAAAAAAGTCTATATACATTGTGTGCAAATGAGGTAAGATAAGGGAGGTAAGGCAATAAATAGGCTATGGTGGCGAAGTAATTACAGTATAGCAATTAAACACAGGAACGGTAGATGTGCAGAAGATGAATTTGCAAGTAGAGATACTGGGGTGCAAAGGAGCAAGATAAATAAATAAATACAGTATGGGGATGAGGTAGTTGGATGGGCTATTTACAGATGTGCTTTGTACAGGTGCAGGTATCTGTGAGCTGGTCTGTAGCTTCAGTGATTTTTGCAGTTCCTTCCAGTCATTGGCAGCAGAGAACTGGAAGGAAAGGTGGCCAAAGGATGAATTGGCTTTGGGGGTGACCAGTGAGATACTGTATACCTGCTGGAGCGCGTGCTACGGGTGGGTGTTGCTATGGTGACCAGTGAGCTTAGATAAGGTGGAGCTTTACCTAGCAAAGACTTGTATATGAATTTTCATACACTCTCATACATAAATTCTCATACACTTATTTTCCTTTTCACAATCAGTAATCAATGTAGGCGAGGACGTTGCTGCAATTATCATACATCTTACACAATTAACAGTTTTAATCCATGACCCATTTTTCTTTGTTAGAATTATTAAAGTATGGAGATCAGCTCGTTTCCCTCTCTGTCAGCGTGGGTTCTTCTGCGGCCTGTTAAAACAACAATTTTATAACTAACCCAAGATACACCACAACCTGTCGTTTCCAATGGGAGCAAATTAAGCATAGTGGGCAGAACAAGCAAGGGGTGGGCAGAGCCAAGCATGAGCTATCAAGATCCTATTGGCGCGTTCTAGCATGTATCTGCATATTTCCATTAGGGAACTCCTACTCTGTGAAATGCGTGTGTGCAATAACAACATTTTCCACCTTGCACTCTTTCTAAACAATGCAATTTTGTGAAACTTTGGCAAAGGGTAAAGTCTACAAAAAGTAGTCCACTGTTCATAACAGATTCTTGTTTAGGGAACAGAAAACTGTATTGAGATTGAATGTTTCATCGATGAGGAAATTTGCAGAATGTTGGCACATATCCATCTTGCTCCATACTATCCCACTGCCGGCCACTGGGCTTCCTCTCCTCACCATATTTGGTGGGGAGTGGAAATTCTAACTGGATGCTTTAGATTTATACATCCGGTGAAACATCTGGCTCCGTGTTCTATCTGTGGTTAATCTATTCAGTGTGTAGTATGGGGTATTTTAATACCAATAGGCTTACACCAATGCTTTCTGTCATACTATTGTTCATTTGTGTTTTCCATTGAAACCAGAGAGATTCCATGCATTAGGCCTCCATTCGGTATGTGCAGTAGAGATAATGCATGCATGGTTTTGTGTTGAATCCTGAGAGGATTTCAGTTGTGATTTATTCATACAGTGAAACTAACTGGCTGCTTGGTGCAACACAATCAACATGTTCCTATTCATACCATATTCAAAGGGATTAAGTCTGGAGTAAAATGTCGACTACATTCTATGATTCATTAATGTAACAATGAATATATAACTCAAAGTTGTATTAGAAAAGAACACTACTTGGTACAGTACAGGTTTCTCGCAGCAGATCAACAGGGATTTCTGCATGTATTTACATGTGTGTTTCATTGTGTTTGTGTGTTTGTGTCATGTGACAAATAAGTTCAGACTAGATATGAAAGTAGAGGCCTAGGACTCTTCAAGGGAGGCTGAACTTACTGATTTGGCCTTGTTTTGTGGCGTGCTCATTAAGAAATGCTAGCGGCCATGACTAAAGCCAAATGTGAGTTGTCTTGTGGGAGTGGTTTGATGTGGGTGTTTCTTGGGTGTGTCTTTGCCATTCAGCCATAACAAACCTAGGGCCTTTAGTGAGTAGTGACAGTGAGGTACATGAAGTTAGCTTTGTTATGGAGAAAGGTTTTGAAGTTGAGGACTGAATAGTCATCTTTAGATAGGTAATTCAGTTCTCTCTCTTTCTAGAGCTCTGACTTTCCAACCTGAAGATCACTGACATCATGATTTTACCTTGTATTTTTCAGAGTTCCCAGTTGTCTTGGAAGCATCATAAATCAGTCGAGTGAAAGATCCCTTCACCTTGTTTTGTTATAACATCTTTGGTCTGACAGATGCTTACGTGACAACCAGAATGCATTGTATGATGTCAACAAACATGGCATCACACATAGCTGGCAAATAGCTTAGCATTAGCTCATCATAATCAGTACAACCTTCAAAAAAGTATTTTACACACATCGTATGTGTCCATTAGAATCTATGCAAGAATGCATGATTTGTCACCAGTACGAACGAGCACAATTGGCCCAGTGTCGTCCGGGTTAGGGGAGGGTTTGACTGGCTGGGATGTCCTTGTCCCATCACGCACTAGAAACTCCTGTGGCTGGCTGGGCACAGTGTACGCTGACACATTCACCAGGTGTATGGTGTTTCCTAAAACACATTGGTGCGGCTGGCTTCCGGGTTAAGTGGGCATTGTGTCAAGAACCAGTTGGTTTGTTGGTTGGGTTGTGTTTCGGAGGACGCTCACCTCTCGACCTTTGCCTCTCCCGAGTCCGTACGGGAGTTGTAGTGATGAGACAAGACTGTAACTACCAATTGGATACCACAAAAATGGGGTAGAGAAAACAAAAAATCCCCAGTAAATACACGGTTGAACATAGCCAATCAGAGGTTATGATTTACATCTAATTCATAAGGGCAATGACTGGTTGGCATTACTCACCCTGGCCCTGGAGAAGTCCATTGGCGCTATGGAATGGAGCACTTCCTTACAACATACAAGAAACATAAAAACACACACATGATCAATGGTGGTTATGAAAGGTGAATACCAGGACAGACAAGTGATAGTATTCAGACCTTTGTCCAGATAAAATATGAGCAACCTGAACCTCCATTACTCTGAAACAGGACTTGTGTTTAGCGACGGCCTCAGCCTTGTCATTATTTTTGACCTGGAAAATACTCAATAATGTTGTTGGCATATTGTTTTAGGTTAGCTGAAACCCTTGAATTATATCTAGCTACCTACCTAGCTCGCCTAACAATAGCTTTCGTAGCTAGCTTGAAACATTATTGAAAGCAAGCTGGCTACATGAAACATGTGGTCAGGTTTGCTTGATTATTTGAAGTAGCTAGCTAGCTAACATTAGCTAGCAGGGATCTTAGCTAGCCAGTTCAATTGAACGTCTGTTCCACCTGAGGCAGGGGACGATGAGCGCGCAGGATTTCGCCTTGGACTTCCAGACCCTGGCTGCCAGCGCGGGATGGAACGACAGGGCCCTGACCGATCACTACAGGGGCAGTCTGCGCGAGGACGTCCGTCGGGAGTTGGCCTGCCGAGACACCACCCTCACATTGGACCAGCTGGTGGACATGTCCATCCGGCTGGACAACCTGCTGACTGCCCACGGACGTCCGGATCAGGACCTGTCAGTTCCATCCCCCAGCACCTCCGCTTCGACGCCCATGGAGCTGGGAGGTGCTGCACTTAGGGCGACCGGAGGAGGGGCCATTCCTTGCACCATCTGTGGCCGCAGAGGGCACACTGCTGGTCGGTGTTGGGGGGGTTCCTCAGGGAGTCGAGGCAGCAGGAAGGGCACTATCGTGTCACCCCAGGTGAGTCGGCATCAGGCTCTCCCAGAGCCCCCTGTTGCTCACATGTACAGTATGTGTTTATTTATTTTCCTGAGTTTTCCCTGCATTCCCAGCATAAGGCGCTAGTAGATTCAGGCGCAGCAGGGAATTTTATTGACCGTTCATTTGCTCTTAGTTTAGGGATTACCCTTGTTCCTGTGGATATGCCCTTCCCTGTGCATGCCCTAGATAGTCGACAATTAGGGTCAGGGCTGAATAGGGAGGCCACCGCTCCACTTGACATGGTTGCACAGGAGGGTCATAAAGAGAGAATCAGTCTCTTCCTTATTGATTCTCCTGCATTTCCTGTGATGCTGGGCTTACCCTGGTTGGCCCGTCTGACCCCACTATTTCGTGGCAACAGAGGACTCTCAAGGTGTGGTCACGAGAGTGCTCAGGGAGGTCTGTGGGGGTTTCCAACGTTGCGACTACAGTGGAAAGTCCAGACCAGGTCTCCACCGTGCGCATCCCCTCAGAATATGCCGATTTGGATCTCGCCTTCTGTAAGAAGAGGGCGACTAAATTACCACCTCATCGACAGGGGGATTGTGCGATAAATCTCCTGGTAGACGCAGCACTTCCCAGGAGTCACGTGAATCCTCTGTCACAGGAGGAGACGGTGGCTATGGAAACATATGTCTCCGAATCCCTGAGCCAGAGATACATTCGGCCCTCCACTTCACCTGCCTCCTCAAGTTTATTTTTTGTGAAGAAGAAGGATGGGGGTCTGCACCCCTGTATTGACTATCGGGGGATGAATCGGATCAGTGTGAGGTACAGCTACCTGCTGCCTCTCATCGCCAGTGCGATCGAGTCAATGTACGGGGCGCGCTTCTTCACAAAATTGGATCTCAGGAGTGCTTACAACATGGTGCGTATCCGGGAAGGGGACGAGTGGAAGACAGCATTTAGTACCACCTCAGGGCAATATGAGTACCTCGTCATGCCGTAGGGGTTGATGAATGCTCCAGCAGTTTTCCAGACATTTGTTGACAAGATTTTCCGGGATCTGCAAAGGGCAGGGTGTAGTGGTGTACATCAACGACATTCTGATATACTCCGCTACACACGCCAAGCATGTGTCCTTGGTGCGCAGGGTGCTTGGTCGACTGTTGGAGCATGACCTGTACGTCAAGGCTGAGAAATGTCTGTTCTTCCAACAGTCCGTCTCCTTCCTAGGGTAGCGCATTTCCACGTCAGGGGTGGAGATGGAGAGTAACCGCATTTCAGCCGTGCGTAATTGGACGACTCCCACCAAGGTAAAGGAAGTGCAGCGGTTTCTAGGGTTTGCCAACTACTACCGGAGATTTATCCTGAGTTTAGGTCAGGTAGCAGCTCCCATTACCTCACTGCTGAAGGGGGGACCGGTGCGGCTGCAGTGGTTGGCTGAGGCGGACAGAGCTTTTGGTCACCTAAAGGCTCTGTTTACCTCGGCTCCCGTGCTGGCTCATCCGGATCCCTCTTTGGCGTTCATAGTGGAGGTGGACGCGTCCGAGGCTGGGATAGGAGCCGTGCTCTCTCAGCGCTCGGGCACGCCACCAAAGCTCCGCCCCTGTGATTTCTTTTCGAAGAAGCTCAGCCCGGTGGAGCGAAACAATGATGTGGGGGACCGGGAGATGTTGGCTGTTGTCAAGGCTCTGAAGGCGTGGAGACATTGGCTTGAGGGGGCTAACCAGCCTCTTCTCATCTGGGCTGACCACCGCAATCTGGAGTACATCCGGGCCGCGAGGAGAATGAACCCTCGCCAGGCAAGGTGGGCTCTGTTCTTTACCTGTTTTGTTTACGGGGGACCGGGAGATGTTGGCTGTTGTCAAGGCTCTGAAGGCGTGGAGACATTGGCTTGAGGGGGCTAACCACCCTCTTCTCATCTGGGCTGACCATCGCAATCTGGAGTACATCCGGGCCGCGAGGAGAATGAACCCTCGCCAGGCAAGGTGGGCTCTGTTCTTTACCTGTTTTGTTTACACTCTATCCTACAGACCAGGTTCCCAGAACGCTAAGGCAGACGCACTGTCCCGGATGTGTGACACAGAGGAGCGGTCCATGGATCACACTCCCATACTTCCGGCCTCTTGCCTGGTGGCACCGGTGGTGTGGGAGCTGGACGCGGACATCGAGCGGGCTTTAATTAAGCACGGAGCCCACTCCTCCCCAGTGTACAGCTGGGCTCCTGTACTGTATTGAGCCCATACGTCACCCTCCTTTGGTCATCCTGGTATCGGTCGGACGGTGAGTTGCCTTAGTGGGAAGAACTGAACACCCTGGCCAAGGATGTGAGGGTTTATGCTTCCTCCTCCTCGGTGTGCGCCCAGTGAAAGGCTTCCAGGCACCTGCCCAGAGGGAAATTGCAACCCCTACCCGTTCCACAAAGGCCGTGGTCACACCTGTCGGTGGACTTCCTGACGGATCTTCCTCCCTCACAGGGCAGCACCACGGTCCTGGTCGTTGTGTATCGGTTTTCTAAGTCGTGCCATCTCCTCCCTTTGCCCGGTATCCCTACGGCCCTACAGACTGCGGAGGACCTGTTGAGGTGAGTGAACAGGTCCTCTTCCGCCACTACGGGGTGCCTGAGGACATAGTCTCTGATCGAGGTCCCCAGTTCACGTCCAGGGTCTGGAGAGCGATCATGGAACGTCTGGGGGTCTCGGTCAGCCTTACCTCAGGTTTTCACCCCGAGAGTAACGGGCAGGTGGAGAGAGTAAATCAGGATGTGGGTAGGTTTCTGCAGTCATATTACCAGGACCGGCCGGGGGAGTGGGCGACGTTCATCCCCTGGGCAGAGATGGCCCAAAACTCACTCCGCCACTCCTCCACTAACCTCTCTCTTTTCCAGTGCGTACTGGGGTATCAGCCAGTTCTGGCACCGTGGCATCAGAGCCAGATCGAAGCTGCGGTGGACGACTGGTTCAAACGCTCGGAGGAGACCTGGGACGCCTCCCATGTGCACCTACAACGGGCCGTGAGGCGGCAAAAAGTGAGTGCCGACCACCACCGCAGCGAGGCCCTGGCTCTCGACCCGTAACCTGCCCCTTCGCCTGCCCTGCCGTAAACTGGGTCCGTGGTTTGTGGGGCCATTTAAAGTCCTGAGGAGACTGAACGAGGTATGCTACAGGTTACAGCTTCCCCCAGATTATTGCATTAATTCCTCGTTCCATGTGTCTCTCCTCAGGCCGATGGTGGCTGGTCCACTCCAAGAAGCTGAGGTGCGGGAGGTTCCTCCGCCCCCTCTGGACTTCGAGGGGGACCCAGCATATGCTGTTCGAGCCATCCTGGACTCGAAGCGCCAGGCGAGGGGCCTTCAGTACCTCGTGGATTGGTAGGGGTACGATCCAGGGGGAGAGATGCTGGGTGCCGGTGGAGGACGTCCTGGACCCTTCGTTGCTACGGGATTTCCACCATCTCCATCCGGATCGCCCTGTGCCTCTTCCTCCGGGTCGTCCCCGAGGTCGGTGTTGGCGCACTGCTGGAGTCGCACGTCAAGGGGGGGGGGGTACTGTCACGACTTCCGCCGAAGTCGGTCCATCTCCTTGTTCGGGCGTTGTTCGGCGGTCAACGTCAACGGCTTTCTAGCCACCGCCGATCCACTTTTCTTTTTTCTTTTTGTTCTGTCTTTGTCTTATCACACCTGGCTTCTCTTAATCAATGACTTGTTTATTATTTAACCCCTTGTCCTACATGTTGTATTTGTGAGTGATTGTTTGATGTATTGGGGTCCGTATTGTGTGGCCGTGTTTATTAGGTGTTATGTTTGAATTTTTGAGTAAAGTATTTTATTACTCATATCTGCTGTCCTACGCCTGACTCATCTCACCAGCTACACACATACACCTTTACACTTCATCCTATCAAACCTGTCATCAGGTGTGATTAATTAGCTAACTAGCAGATAGCAAGCTAGTTTTGGATGTAAACCATATCCTGGCCATCTGTCCTAGATTATTAAACAACATAACGAGGTATGTGTGGAACAATATATGTGCATTGCAAACCAAACTGAGTTAATGCTGCTGGAGCAGACCACCTGTGTTCCGCATGGCAAGGGGCATTGCCACCACATATCTATGGGCAAGAAGGGGCATGATTGTTGGCATAATTGTAATCCAAACCCAACCCTCAAGTAAGCTGTGACAAACTCATTTACTTGCTTGATGGTTTTTGCAATTGTAGTTTACTTGAAGAAACTTTCGAAGTTCTTGAAATTCTCCGCATTGACTGACCCACATGTCTTAACCTCTCCGGGATCTTTCGGGACGCTAGCATCTCACCTCAACCAACAGCCAATGACATTGCAGGGCGCCAAATTCAAAACAACAGAAATCTCATAATTAAAATTCCTCAAACATACAAGTATTTTATACCATTTTAAAGGTAATTTTGTTGTTAATCCCACCACAGTATTCGTTTTCAAAAAGGCTTTACAGCGAAAGCAACACAAATGATTACGTTAGGTCACCGCCAAATCACAGAAAAATACAGCCATTTTTCCAGCCAAAGAGAGTCACAAAAAGCAGAAATATAGATAAAATGAATCACTAACCTTTGATGATCTTCATCAGATGACACTCATAGGACTTCATGTTACACAACACATGTATGTTTTGTTCGATAAAGTTCATATTTATATCCAAAAACCTCAGTTTACATTGGCGCCATGTTCAGAAATACTCCAAAACATCCAGAGAAATTGCAGAGAGCCACATCAAATAACAGAAATACGCATCATAAACTTTGATGAAAGATACATGTTTTACATAGAATTAAAGATAAACTTGTTCTTAATGCAACCGCTGTGTCAGATTTTTAAAAAGCTTTACGGTAAAAGCACTATATTCAATAATCTGAGTACAGCGTTCAGCCACAAAAGCAAGCCATACAGTTACCCGCCAAATTGTGGAGTCAACAAAAGTCAGAAAGAGCATTATAAATCTTCACTTACCTTTGCTGATCTTCGTCGGAATGCACTCCCAGGACTCCCACTTCCACAAGAAATGTTCGTTTTGTTCGATTACGTCCATATTTATGTCCAAATACCTCCGTTTTGTTTGCGCGTTTAGTTCACTATTCCAAAGGCACAATGCGCGAGCGCAAAATCCAGACGAAAAGTCAAAAGAGTTCCATTACAGTTTGTAGAAACATGTCAAACGATGTTTACAATCAATCCTTAGGGTATTTTTATAATAAATCTTCAAGAATATTCCAACCGGACAATAGCGTATTCATTACAGAGAAAAAAGAAGGAACGGCGCGCCCACGTGACCGCGCAGTAAACAACTCATTGCCCTCAGCCTAGTCCACTTGTAGAAACAGCTCTTATTCGACCCCCTTCCACAATAGAAGCCTCAACTTTCTAAAGACTGTTGACATCTGCTGGAAGCCTTGGGAAGTGCAGTCTGGCCCCATAGACACAGCATATTGGATAGGCAATCACTTAAATGAAACTACAAACCTCAGATTTCCCACTTCCTGGTTGGATTTGTCTCAGGTTTTTGCCTGCCATATGAGTTCTGTTATACTCACAGACATTATTTTAACAGTTTTGGAAACTTTACAGTGTTTTCTATCCAAATATACTACTTATATGCACATCATAGCTTCTGGGCCTGGGTAACAAGCAGTTTAATCTGGGCACCTTATTCATCCAAGCTACTCAATACTGCCCCCCTTCCCAAAGAAGTTTTAAAGTAATGATGGACTGTCGTTTCTCTTTGCTTATTTGAGCTGTTATTGCCATAATATGGATTTGGTCTTTTACCAAATAGGGCTATCTTCTGTATACCACCCCTACCTTGTCACAACACAACTGATTGTCTCAAATGCATTTAGAAGGAAAGTAATTCCACAAATTAACTTTTAAAAAGGCACTAGCCTTAATTAAATTGCATTGGTACTATATTTGCACAGTGATTTTTTTTTTTTTACATTTGGCTCTATTTATTTATTTATTTATTTATTTTACCGTTATTTTACCAGGTAAGTTGACTGAGAACACGTTCTCATTTGCAGCAACGACCTAGGGAATAGTTACAGGGGAGAGGAGGGGGATGAATGAGCCAATTGTAAACTGGGGATTATTAGGTGACCATGATGGTTTGAGGGCCAGATTGGGAATTTAGCCAGGACACCGGAGTTAACACCCCTACTCTTACGATAAGTGCCATGGGATCTTTAATGACCTCAGAGAGTCAGGACACCCGTTTAACGTCCCATCCGAAAGACGGCACCCTACACAGGGCAGTGTCCCCAATCACTGCCCTGGGGCATTGGGATATTTTTTAGACCAGAGGAAAGAGTGCCTCCTACTGGCCCTCCAACACCACTTCCAGCAGCATCTGGTCTCCCATCCAGGGACTGACCAGGACCAACCCTGCTTAGCTTCAGAAGCAAGCCAGTAGTGGTATGCAGGGTGGAATTAAATGTAATCCGCCAAATAAAACAGGTGGAGACTTTACCATGAAATTCTTACTTGCAGTGCCTTGCAAAAGTATTCATCCCACTTTTCCTAATTTACTGCATTACAACCTGTAATTTAAATAGATTTTTATTTGGATTTCATGTAATGGACATACACAAAATAGTCCAAATTGGTGAAGTGAAACTAAAAAATTTGTTTGTTTCAAAAAATTATATAAAATAAATAACAGAAAAGTGGTGCATGCATATGTTTTCACTCCCTTTGCTATGAAGGCCCTAAATAAGATAATCGGCTCTTGGACCAACGGCTTGGGGCTTGGGGGGCTCCAAGACAGCTTCTACCCCCCAAGCCGTAAGACTGCTAAATAGCCAGACTGCTAAACTATCTGCACTGAATCTTTCTTGCACTGATCCTATGCACACTCACTACACTATATATTCACAACATATACACACTCACTCAGACACACTACATTGACACTCCCACACAAAACCTACAAAAGCACACACAGACAACACACACACGCATACCGACACAACACAAATACATATACACTACCGTTCAAAAGTTTGGGGTCACTTAGAAATGTCCTTGTTTTTGAAAGAAAAGCACACTTTTTGTCCATTAAAATAACATCAAATTGATCAGAAATACAGTGTAGACATTGTTAATATTGTAAATGACTATTGTAGCTGGAAACGGCAGATTTTTATGGATTATCTACATAAGAGTACAGAGGCCCATTATCAGCAACTATTTAAGGAAGAGCCTAATGTTTTTCATCACTGCCAAAATACGTATGGGATTGTATTATTATTCTTTTTTGATTAATTCAGACTCTGCTCTGCTCCGTTCTGTTCTGTGCTGTTCTCCACAGTGCAGAGCAGAGACTGAGCCTGACCCCAAACTGCTTCACTGCCTCTCCTTCCCTAATTGCTGTGCTCTCTCCTCAACGGCTCGCCTCTGTCATAAAAAAAACATGTTTGTAGCTGGCTGTTCAGCTTTAACCTATATTTTAAGCCACACACAAGGTGTAGAATCGAGCTGGAGCTTGTTAACCTCTCTGGTACAAGTGGGACACTAGCCTCAACAACAGCCAGTGAAATTGCAGGGCGCCAAATTCAAAACAACAGAAATCCTATAATTAAAATTCCTCAAACATACAAGTATTATCCACCATTTTAAAGATAAACTTCTTGTAAATCCAACCACAGTGTCCGATTTCAAAAAGGCTTTCCTGCTAAAGCACACCACGCGATTATGTTAGGTCAGCACCTAGTCACAGAAAACCATACAGCCATTTTTCCAGCCAAAGAGAGGAGTCACAAAAAGCAGAAATAGAGATAAATTAATCACTAACATTTGATGATCTTCATCAGATGGCACTCATAGGACTTCATGTTACACAATACATGTATGTTTTGTTCGATAAAGTTCATATTTATATCCAAAAATCTCAGTTTACATTGGCACGTTATGGTCAGAAATGCATTGTCTCAAACAAACATCCGGTGAAAGTGCAGAGAGCCACATCAATCAACAGAAATACTCATCATAAACATTGATAAACGATACAAGTGTTAAACATACAAATAAAGATAAACTTTAAACTTGAACGTCTCACGTACCCAAGAGAGGTTAATGCAACCGCTGTGTCAGATTTCAAAAAGGCTTTACAGAGAAAGCACACTTTGCGATTATGTTAGGTCAGCACCTAGCCACAGAAACCCATACAGCCCTTTTCCAGCCAAGGAGAGTGTCACAAAAGTCAGAAATAGCATTAAAATTAATCACTTACCTTTGATGATTTTCATCTGGTGGCAATCCCAGGTCTCCATGTTAGACAATAAATGCTTGTTTTGTTCGATAATGTTTCTCTTTATGACCAAATACCTCCTTTTTGTTTGCGCGTTTTGTCCAGTAATCCGAATGCTTAACGTGCACTAATTCCAGGGGAAAAGTTTTTAAAAAGTATAATTCAAGTTAGTAGAAACAATGTTTAAAATCTATCCTCCGGTTGATTTTGTCATAAATAATCAATAATATTTCAACCGGACAAAAGCTTCGTCAATAGGAAAGGAGAAACAAGAAAGGCGCGTTTGCCATCAGGCGCATGGCTGATGAATGGAAATTTCCACTGGCCACTGATTGAAAGTGCTGTTTCTCCCTCATTGTTCAGAGTAAAAGCCTGAAACAATGCCTAAAGACTGGCCACATGTAGAGGAAGACACAGAGCTCGTGAACTGGGTCCTAAGACTTTTTAAGATTTTCCTCGGGTGTTTGCCTGCCATATTAGTTCTGTTATACTCACAGACATTATTTTAACAGTTTTGGAAACTTTAGAGTGTTTTCTATCCAAATCTACTAATTATATGCATATCCTATCTTCTGGGCCTGAGTAGCAGGCAGTTTAATTTGGGAACGCTTTTCATCCAAAATTCCGAATGCTGCCCCCTACCCTGGTGAAGTTAAAGGGGCCTGGCTTTTGCATAATTAATGGGTGGGAGCCGGATGCTGCAGCGGCTAAATTAAATATCGCCTTCTGGATGGCAGGACAGTAACGGCAGGTACCTGTACCTGTTTCTCGTGGTGTCGCAGCCCCAAAGCCAAGATCAATAAGAACAGACACAGACATGGTGTACAGTACACTCTGCTGGAGTTGGTAGCCATGATGATCCTTCCCCAGTGGTGTTGTGGTCACTGTCTTCATGCTGTGTCTCTTTTGAGAGTTTCTGTCAAGGTCTGCTCTGGCTCTGGTTCTTCCCTTCTTGTCCTAATTAACAGCTTCTGCTACCGCTGCTACCTGCTCCTCATATGTTTTATTTTTTATTTATTTTTATTTAAAACCTCTTTGGGCTAGGGGGCAGTATTTTAACGTCCGAATGAAAAGTGTGCCCAAAGTAAACTGCCTATTACTCAGGCCCAGAATATAGGATGCATATATGTAGATTTGGATAGAAAACACTCTAAAGTTTCTAAAACTCTTAAAATAATGTCTGTGAGTATAACAGAACTGATATGGCAGGCGAAACCCAGAGGACAAACCACCCACCTCAAAAAAGATTTCAGCCTACCACTGTTTCCAATGACTGTCATTTTTATTATGAGGCAAAGTCCTCCCAGATTGCAGTTCCTAGGGCTTCCACTAGATGTCAACAGTCTTTAGAAAGAGTTTCAAACTTGTTTTTGGAAAATGAGCTAGAATTTCTAGTTTTTCTAGGTGGCTCCCATTTTGGCTGTAGTGTTTTAATGCGTGTGGATGAGAGCGCGTTCTTTGTTGTTTATCTCCGGTAAGGACAATAACGATTCTCCGCCTTAAATTTGATCATTTATTTACGTATTAGGGTACCTGAGGTTTGATTATAAACGTTGTTTCACTTGTTTGGATAAGTTTATTGGTAACATTTGGGATTCATTTTGTATGCACTTTGAAGGAGGGAAACCGCTGGATTATTGAATGAAGCGCGCCAGCTAAACTGAGTTTTTATGGGTATAAAGAAGGACTTTATTGAACAAAAGGACCATTTGTGATGTTCCTTGGACCTTTTGGAGTGCCAACAGAAGAAGATCTTCAAAGGTAAGTCATTTATTATATCGCTATTTCTGACTTTCGTGGCGCACCTGCCTGGTTGAAATATGTTTTTCATGCTTTTGTATGCGGAGCGCTGTCCTCAGATAATTGCATGGTGTGCTTTCGCCATAAAGCCTGACACAGCGGCTGGATTAACAAGAAGTTAAGCTTTATTTTGATGCATAACACTTGTATTTTCATGAATGTTAAATATTTATATTTCTGTAATTTGATATTCGCGCTCTGCAATTCCACTGGATTTTGTCGAGGTGTGCCGCTAGCGGGACGCCTAGCCATAACAGGTTTAACCTTTATTTAACTAGGCAAGTCAGTTAAGAACAAATTCTTATTTACAATGACGGCCTACACAAAGCTCCACAGATACATAGAATATCTGCTTTGAGAAGTCTATGTTCTCTCTCTCTTTCTCCCACTCTCTCTCTCTCTCTTGCTCTCTCTCTCTCTCTCTTTTGCTCTCTCTCTCTGTTCACTCCTCTGAGCTGTCTGACTGATATAGTTGGCTGTGTTCAGCCAAAGTGGAGGCGTCAGAACAACAAGTACCTCATGCTGTGGACACTGGACTTCAACATAATTGAATGTAGGATTATTTCCTGTGTAATTATTTAATTTATATGGCAGTTATACACATTGCATATACTGTATGTCGGGAATCTGTGTTTTCAAAATAACTGGATTTACCTAATACTTTACCTGGTAATTAACTACTGTTTTCTTATTGGCCAATGCTTTAAGTGTGGGGTTAAGCTTTATTGATACAGAAAGTGATAGTTCTAGTGTGGTTGCTTGATGGTGTTTAATGTGATTTGACCATTAAAGCTGCTAAATAGTTATCCGTCTCCATCCAGTCCTTACTTCTACAGAAAGTCATCCATCGACCTGTACTCGGACGTTCAATTTACATGAATATAGATTATGTCAGGTTTGTCAGGCTCAGCAGTGTCCCTACATAACGTTTGGCGCAAGTGAGTGCTGATCATCTCTGCCGCAGCCCAGATCATTGTAGCCTCCCAGCCTCAGTCTCAGCCCAGCCCAGTTCCTTGTAGCCTCTCAGCCTAACCCCAGCCTCAGTCTCAGGCCAGCCCTTGGAACTCCCCCCCCAACCTCAATTTCAGCCCAGCTCCATGCAGCCCCCAGCGTAGCCTCAGCCTTAGTCTCAGCCCAGCTCCATGCAGCCCCCCAGCGTAGCCCCAGCCTTAGTCTCAGCCCAGCTCCATGCAGCCCCCCAGCGTAGCCCCAGCCTTAGTCTCAGCCCAGCTCCATGCAGCCCACAAGCGTAGCCCCAGCCTTAGTCTCAGCCCAGCTCCATGCAGCCCCCCAGCGTAGCCCCAGCCTTAGTTTCAGTCCAGCTCCATGCAGCCCCCACTCGCTGCCTGCTGCTTTCCTCTCACACTGAGGTGGATTAAGGCGGATAATAAAATATCAAATAATAATGGCCCGAGACATGGCAGACTGTGTGGTGTGAGGCATGAAACCGCATATGGAATGCGGCACCTTCAAATTGACAGAAGAGTATTGTATTTCTACAAAATGCATGAATCAACAGCAGAATAGCTCTTATAAACCTCCCCCCTCCACCACCACCACCTTTTTCGACATTAATAGTGTTCGCTGAATTTATCTTTGTGGGTGAGGCAGCCTAAACAACAGCTCTCGTTCATCTGGGCGCGGTGAAGGCCTTCTGAATTGGGTCCCCGGAGTGGACAGGTGGCTCTGATCAAGTTCTAGAGGCGAGCACCGGGATGAGAAGGAGGGATGAGGAGGAACATGGAGGGAGGATGGGGTCAGGTCAGGGGTGAAGGTGGGGGTGTCAGATGTAGGTCAGGTGTGTGGGTAGGGAAATGGGGCAAGAGGTGTGTGGAGGTGTAGTAGGAGTGCAGAGGGGGGCAAGAAGGGAGGCTGAGGGGGATTGGGGTTGATCCTTTAAAAGCCTTAGTTCTCCTCCAGCGAAATTATTCTCAGTGTGTGAAAACAAGGCTGGCTCCGGGCTAGCCATCTAGGAGAGTGCTTAGCCTCAGGGCAATTTTCAGAAGAAAGTAACACAGGAGAAATAATGGGGGTGGGAGTACGAGAGGGATGGAGGGATGGAGGAGAAGGGAAAGGGATTTTTTTTTCTTATTCTCCCATCTCACGCTCGTTCACTTGTTCTCTTGTTTGCTAGATGCCTGCCTTTCTTTGTGTCTGTCTCATTCCTTGGCTGCGCTCTTTTTACTTTCCCCTCCGCTCTCATTCCCCTTGTTCTGTTTTTCTTCTGAGAGACAACTAGAGACGGAGTGAATATGATAACAAAGCTCTTAGGACTGACAGATCAGCGCTAAAGGACCAGTCAAGGGATGCCTCTCAATCTCTCTCCCTACACCTCTCCAGTCCTTCCCATGCCTCTATCCCTCCTTCACTCTATCCATAACTCTCTCTCTCATTCACAGGTTGGTGAAGATAATTCAACATGTGAATGCTCTGCTAGAAGATGGGAGGAGTGCCCAGCTCCATCTCTTTCCCTCAAAAAGGCACTGTGCTGTTCTGCACCCATACTGCTCAACTCCTTCCAATTCACCCCCCGTGACAGACTGCGGATCACGCCTGATCTATCCACCCAAACTGCCTGTCCTCAAAACTAAAGATGAGACACTTGGTCATTGCATAATCTCTCTGCAGCGCTCATTCTCTTTGGAGACATTTGGTTTGTTTTACGAACACTTTGTTCAAAGGATTACTTGAGCAAAGATCTTAAATATTTACTCAAAACTATAGCTGATTCTCTGCAAATATAAATCTTGCATAACTTTATGAAGTGAGATGAAATATATCCTTTTTACTCTGTTTTGCTTCAGGATGAGGACTGCCTCTCTCTTCTTCTTAGCAGAGCTACTTTGTGAGATTCCATATTGATGATGTGCAGGGGAAACTCCACGGGAACAGAATTGCGCTGAGAATCAGATTTTTCACTAATGAACGCCAAACAAAAGCCCTTGATTTCAAAGTTGAGCAGGCTCTTCTCCTTAATGCAACCGCTGTGTCAAATTTCAAAAAAACTTTACGGAAAAAGCAAACCATGCAATAATCTGAGTACAGCGCTCAGACAACAAAACCATGTTGGGGTCAACAGAAGTCAGAAATGGTGTTATAAATATTCACTTACCTTTGATGATCTTCATCAGAATGCACTCCCAGGAATCCCAGTTCCACAATAAATGTTTGATTTGTTCGATAAAGTCCATCATTTATGTCCAAATACCTCCTTTTTGTTCGCGCGTTTAGCCCAGTAATCCAAATTCATGAGGCGTGAGCAGACAAAGTCCAAAAGTTCCGTTACAGTCCGTAGAAACATGTCAAACAATGTATAGAATCAATCTTTAGGATTAGATTCAGATTTTTTTGCAAATTTATTACAAATAAAAAACAGAAATACCTTATTTCCACAAGTATTCAGACCCTTTGCTATAACTCGGAAATGTTGTTAAGGTGCATCCTGTTTCCATTGATCATCATTGAGAACTTCATTGGAGTCCACCTGTGGTAAATTCAATTGATTGGATATGATTTGGAAAGGCACACCTGTCTATACATGGTCCCACAGTTGACAGTGCATGTCAGAGCAAACACCAAGCCATGAGGTCGAAGGAATTGTACGTAGAGATCCGACACAGGATTGTGTCGAGGCACAGATATGGAGAAAGGTACCAAAAAATATCTAAAACATTGAAGGTCCCCAAAAACACAGTGGCCTCCATCTTTCTTTAATGGAAGAAGTGTGTTACCACCCAGTCTCCTCCTAGAGCTGGCCACCCAGCCAAATTGAGCAATCAGGGGAGAAGGGCCTTGGTCAGGGAGGTGGCCAAGAACCCGATGGTCACTCTGACAGAGCTTTAGAATTCCTCTGTGGAGATGGGAGAATCTTCCAGAAGGACAACCATCTCTTTAGCACTCCACCAATCAGGCCTTTAAGGTAGAGTGGTCAGACTGAAGCCACACCTAAGTGAAAGGCACATGACAGCCCGCTTAGAGTTTGCCAAAGGCACCTAAAGAACTCCCAGACCATAAGAAACAAGATTCTCTGTTCTAATGAAACCAAGATGGAACTCTTTGGCCTGCTTGCCAGACGTCACGTCTGGAGGAAACCTGGCACCATCCCTACGGTGAAGCATGGTGGTGGCAGCATCATGCTGTGGGGATGTTTTTCATTATCAGGGACTCTGACACTAGTCAGGATCGAGGCAAAGATGAATGGAGCAAAGTACAGAGAGATCCTTGATGAAAACCTGTTCCAGGGCGCTCAGGAACTCAGACTGGGGTGAAGGGTTACTTTCAAACAGGACAACAACCCTAAGCACACAGCCATGACAACACAGGAGTGGCTTCAGAACAAGTCTCTGAATGTCCTTCAGTGGCCCAGCCAGAGCCCAGACTTGAACCCGATCGAACATCTCTGGAGAGACCTGAAAGTAGCTGTGCAGCGACGCTCCCCATCTAACCTGACAGCGCTTGAGGGATCTGCAGAGAAGAATGGGAGAAACTGCCCAAATACAGATCTTCCAATCGTGTAGTGTCATACCTCAAGGTTGTAATTGCTGCCAAAGGTGCTTCAACAAAGTACTAAGTAAATGGTCTGAATACTTATGTAAATGTGATATTTTCGTTTTTTATTTTTAATACATTTGCAAAAATGTCTAAAAAACTGTTTTTGCTTTGTCATTATGGGGTATTGTGTGTAGATTGATGTGGGAAAAAAACAATTTATTACATTTTGAATAAGTCTGTAACGTAACAAAATGTGTAAAAAGTCAAGGGGTCTGAGTACTTCCAAATGCACTGTAAGTGCTGATATTACTTCAACATTGCAGTGTTTGATGTATTTCTAATATCTTTTAAGACTTTTTCTGGTATACGCTTATTTCTAATATATATGTCTTCATTTCTCAAAAATGTAGATTCAGCTTTCCTTTGACACCAGATTTGACATGATCCTATTAACTTCACATTGGTGTTCATGGGTTCTTTTACATGGAAATGATCACAGCTAAACAACAGTTTTACACAGAGCCGATTTGGGGAGACCTGGCTTTGACCTCCATTTCTCAGTGTCTTTTTCAATAACTTTTTAATAACTGTGGATGGTAAACACAGAGGTGGGACGTCTGGGTAGTGCACAACATTCCAGAACCATAGCACTGGGCACACCCTGGTTGAATCAGCGTTGTTTCCACGTCATTTCAATGACATTTTATGGTAACAACGTGCATTAGACGTTGATTTGACGTCTTTGCCCAGTGGGATGTCTTTGTGTCTGACTGAGCTAATGTCATAACAATCTAAGGAGACAATCTTCCTCTCTCTTTCTCTCTGAGGATTCCAAGCCGTGGTTCTTCTTTCTGGGAGTCTGGATCACAGAGATGTTCCAGCTGGAACATTCAGTCCCAGGGGACATGGGTGCAGATGTGCAGACCGCAGTGGTCTGGCCCCTTGTCCCCTCTCCCTAGGGGGCCATACTGGGAGGCCTGCTCCCCACTCTGACTGAGTGCATGTAAAATGTGCAGAGAGGCGCAGTCATGACGGAACATGGCACACACTCGCACGGGCGTTCACACTTGCTAACACACACTCAAACACACACCACACGCACGACAGGAGGCGGTGTGACTGATATGAGTTGTGACATATCAAACGGGAAGCAGAGTAGCACTGCCTGTGGCATCCTATAAAACATGCTAATAGAGAGCTGCATTAGTGCACTCACACAGGCCTGGGCTAATCAGGGAGGACATTTACTCTTCCTCCTCTCACCGTCTCACCTCCGCACCGCCTGCACCCCCCTCCACCCTTCCTATACCCCCCCACCCCACCCCACTGCTCATGGTCGGGGGATGGATGAAGCTCGATGGGGTTGACGCAAGAAAGCAGGCAGCCCCCTCTCCACACCCTTTCTTTCAACTGGCACACTGCAGAAATATTGGCTTGCAAGTTTATAAGTTGATGGTTGGTTGTCATTGGGACATTTTCCAATTATATTTTTTTCCTGTTCCAGACAGTACCAGTGTAGTGAAGGAATTGTGCAGAGGAAATACGAACTGACTTTATCATAGGGAAATAACAAGGGACCAAGTTGTTGCAAACATGTTTATTGCACCCTCACTCCATAACTAGATGTTTGTTCAATTGTTCTACAGAATAACCATAATATTTTTAAGTGCTTTGATTGCACTTTCATCAACATTTTTGTTTTTGTTTGCTAATTTGTTAACTATCGGCATGGCATGACTGGCAGGTCAGTTGGTTTCGCCTAACTAATGTGTCACTGTCATCCAGAAGCTCAGCTAGCTAACTGGGTGGCAAACTACCTAGATAACTAGCTATGTTTTGATTCAAAGTAAGGGGATGATGTTTGGAGATGGCAGGCATGTTGAATATGCTAATGTTTATGTTTTGAGCAGTTTTCTCCGGCAGTTAGCTTCAAGGCGGACTATTCTAGACTGATATGCAGTGTGATGTTCTGGCGCCTTCACGGCGGTCGTGGCTTCACCCAAGGGGTGCTACACATCGGTACTGGGGGAGTTTGACCCATGGAGTCTGACTTCAGAGACCACGACAGAGAAGCGCTGCTTCAGCGACGGCATGGGCCTGGCTGTCCTGATAAACGGCTCTGGACCATTCTGTGACCCCCCATCTGTATCATCTCCGAACTGCCTCTACTCAAACCCTCCTCCTGGCGCTGATTGCACAAGCCATTAATGAACTACCATGCTTGCAATGATTATTTATATTTTTGGTTCCATAAAGCACTTTGAGATTGTAATGAAAAGAGCTATTAAAGTTTAATTTATTATTATTATTATCATTATATCACAGATACTCTACACATATTTGATAAGCCTATAGTGGAGAACAGAGCCTTGCAAAAGTATTCATCCCCTTGTTGTTTTTCCTATTTTATTCCATTACAACCTGTAATTTAAATAGATTTTTATTTGGATTCCATGTAATGGACATACACAAAATAGTCCAAATTGGTGAAGTGAAATGAAAAAAATAACTTGTTCCAAAACATTCTAAAACATTTCAAACGGAAAAGTGGTGCATGTATTCACCCCCTTTGCTATGAAGCCACTAAAAAAGATCTGGTGAAACCAATTACCTTCAGAAGTCACATAATTAGTTAAATAAAGTCCACCTATGTGCAATCTAAATGTCACATGATCTCAGTATATATACACCTTTTCTGAAAGGCCCCAGAATCTGCAACCCCACTAAGCAAGGGGCACCACCAAGCAAGCGGCACCATGAAGACCAAGGAGCTCTCCAAACAGGTCAGGGACAAATTTGTGGAGAAGTACAGATCAGGGTTGGGTTATAAAAAAATATAGGAAACTTTAAACATCCCACGGAGCACCATTAAATCCATTGTTAAAAAATTGAAAGAATTTGGCACCACAACAAAACTGTCAAGAGAGAGCCTCCCACCAAAACTCACAGACCAGGCAAGGACAGTCTTAATCAGAGAGGCAACAAAGAGACCAAAGGTAACCCTGAAGGAGCTGCAAGCTCCACAGCGGAGATAGGAGTATCTGTCCATAGGACCACTTTAAACCGTACACTCCACAGAGCTGGGCTTTACGGAAGAGTGGCCAGAGAAAAAACATTGCTTAAAGAAAAAAATAAGCAAACACGCTTGGTGTTTGCCAGAAGGCATGTGGGAGACTCCCCAAACATATGGAAGAAGGTACTCTGGTCAGATGAGACTCAAATTGAGCTTTTGGCCATCAAGGAAAACGCTATGTCTGGTGCAAACCCAACACCTCTCATCACCCGAGAACACCATCCCCACAGTGAAGCATGGTGGTGACAGCATCATGCTGTGGAATGTTTTTAATCGGCAGGGACTGAGAAACTGGTCAGAATTGAAGGAATGATGGATGGCGCTAAATACAGGGAAATTCTTGAGGGAAACCTGTTTCAGTCATCCAGAGATTTGAGACTGGGACGGAGGTTCACCTTCCAGCAGGACAATGAACCTAAGCATACTGCTAAAGCAACTGGTATAAGGGGTGGTATAAGGGGTATAAGGACTGGTATAAGGGGAAACATATAAATGTCTTGGAATGGCCTAGTAAAAGCCCAGAACTCAATCCATGTCTCAATTCCAAACGTGGTGAAGTGAAGGAGTCAGGCGCAGAGAGCAGGGTAGTCAGAAAAGACGTGGATTTAATATTCCAAAGATCTCAGAGAGACGGTCATGCCACACAAAACAAGGGCGCGTAAAGTCCCAGTCCAAAACAAACAGGACTAATCCGAAATGGAACAGACACCACAGGAATGAACAAAAACCACCAACAGAAAAACAAGCCCGCACAAAAGTCGGCGGGCCAACTGGGTTTAAATAGCCCACAATAAACCTAAACACAAACCAGGTGCAACAAATCAGACAAAACTAAATGAAACAGAAAAGGGGATCGGTGGCAGCTAGTAGGCTGGAGACGACGACTGCCGAGCGCCGCCCGAACAGGAAGAGGCACCATCTTCGGCGGGATTCGTGACAATCCAATTGAGAATCTGCGGTGACTTAAAGATTGCTGGACACCAGCAGAACCCATCCAACTTGAATGAGCTGAAGAATGGGCAAAATTCCCAGTGGCTAGATGTGCCAAGCTTTTGAGACATACCCCAAGAGACTTGCAGCTATAATTGCTGCAAAAGGTGCCTCTAAAAAGTATTCAAATCAAATTTCAAATCAAATTTATTCATATAGCCCTTCGTACATCAGCTGATATCTCAAAGTGCTGTACAGAAACCCAGCCAAAAACCCCAAACAGCAAGCAATGCAGGTGTAGAAGCACGGTGGCTAGGAAAAACTCCCTAGAAAGGCCAAAACCTAGGAAGAAACCTAGAGAGGAACCAGGCTATGAGGTGTGGCCAGTCCTCTTCTAGCTGTGCCGGGTGGAGATTATAACAGAACATGGCCTAGATGTTCAAATGTTCATAAATGACCAGCATGGTCAAATAATAATAATCACAGTAGTTGTCGAGGGTGCAGCACCTCATAAGTAAATGTCAGTTGGCTTTTCATAGCCGATCATTAAGAGCATCTCTACCGCTCCTGCGGTCTCTAGAGAGTTGAAAACAGCAGGTCTGGGACAGGTAGCACGTCCGGTGAACAGGTCAGGGTTCCATAGCCGCAGGCAGAACAGTTGGCCAGGTGGACTGGGGACAAAACTTTTGACTTTGGGCAGTGAATAGTTATGCATGCTCAAGTTTTCTGTTTTTTTGTCTTATTTCTTGTCTGTTTCACAATAAGAAATATTTAGAATCTTCAAAGTGAGTGGTAGGCATGTTGTGTACATCAAATGATACAAACCCCCCAAAAAACATTTTAATTCCAGGTTGAAAGGCAACAAAATAGGAAAAATGCCAAGGGGGTGAATACATTCGCAAGTCACTGTATATTCGTTTTCCATTTAAATCTGTGTATCATAAATAAACAATACCAGTTTATTATGTGGCAAAACACTTCTACAGTGAATATATCTCAGGTGCTGTCTGTCCATCTGTCACAGTAGCGTAGCATCGTCATCGATGTTGAGCCCCCCATCTCCATCAGTCCATTAGGTGACGCTCATGAATATGCTAGTATCAAGCTAATAAAAGCTTTTAATATTAGATCTGCAATAATATGCATATTCCACACACTTAATGGAGGCTGGTGTAGAGCAGGGAAGACCAGCATTTTCCAGCATTTTCCAGCAGTAATGTTGAAGCATGAATATGTGAACAGCAAGTCGTTCCACCTCAAAAAGCACAGGAAAGAGAATTTCAAAATGGTGAAAAGCCATCCATGGACCACCCAAACCCCAAGCCAGCAACGAGTATATAGTATTTGTTGTCTGTGTCTGACAAGTAGTACGGAGCTGCGGTTCAGAGGCTTGTTTCTTCAGCCTTGGTGGGGGGGTTTTCCCTGTTCCGAAAAAATGGTAATTGCAGTTGTTAGGTTTATGTTCCTTCCTACATCCTGATATTACCAGATTCTGACCACTAGATGGTGCTGTTCCAGGTATTTTTTAAAGGGATAGTTCATCCAAATCTCAAAATGACAAATTGGTTTCCTTACTCTGTAAGCAGTCTATGGACAAGGTATGACAGTCACTTGGAATGCATTTCCATTAACAGGTGTGTCTTGTTAAAAGTTAATTTGTAGAATTTCTTTCCTTAATACGTTTGAGTCAATCAGTTGTGTCAATTTCAAGAACTTTTAACATTTATTCACTTGCAGTCGCAAAAACCATCAAGCGCTATGATGAAGCTGGCTCTCATGAGGACCGCCACAGAAAAGGAAGATCTAGAGTTACCTCTGCTGCAGAGGATAAGTTCATTAGAGTTACCAGACTCAGAAATTGCAGCCCAAATAAATTCTTCACAGAGTTCAGGAAACAGACGCATCTCCACATCAACTGTTCAGAGGAGAATGTGTGAATCAGGCCTTCATGGTCGAATTTCTGCAAACACACCACTACTACTACTACGCACCCGCCCGCCCGCCCGACTAGCATCACTACTCTGGACGGTTCTGACTTAGAATATGTGGACAACTACAAATACCTAGGTGTCTAGCTAGACTGTAAACTCTCCTTCCAGACTCATATTAAACATCTCCAATCCAAAATTAAATCTAGAATCAGCTTCCTATTTCGCAACAAAGCCTCCTTCACTCACGCCGCCAAACATACCCTCGTAAAACTGACTATCCTACCGATCCTCAACTTCGGTGATGTCATTTACAAAATAGCTTCCAATACTCTACTCAGCAAACTGGATGCAGTCTATCACAGTGCCATCCGTTTTGTCACCAAAGCCCCTAATACCACCCACCACTGCAACCTGTATGCACTAGTCGGCTGGACCCACTGGCTCCAGGTCATCTATAAGTCTATGCTAGGTAAAGCTCCGCCTTGTCTAAGCTCACTGGTCACGATAACAACACCCACCCGCAGCACACGCTCCAGCAGGTATATCTCACTGGTCATCCCCAAAGCCAGCACCTACTTTGGCCGCCTTTCCTTCCAGTTCTCTTCTCTGCTGCCAATGACTGGAACGAATTGGAAAAAAACGCTGAAGCTGGAGACTTATATTTCCCTCACTAACTTTAAACATCAGCTATCTGAACAGCTAACTGATCGCTGCAGCTGTACATAGCCCATCTGTAAATAGCCCACCCAATCTATCTACCTCATCCCCATATTTACTTTTCTGTTCATATGCACACAAGTATTCCTACTTGCACATCACCATCTGCTCATCTATCACTCCAGTGTTAATTTGCTAAATTGTTGTTTTACACACACTGTATATAGACGTTCTTTTTTTCTGCTGTGTTATTGACTGTGCGCTTGTTTATTCCATGTGTAACTCTGTGTTGTTGTTTGTGTCGCACTGCTATGCTTTATCTTGGCCAGGTCGCAGTTGTAAATGAGAACTTGTTCTCAACTAGCTTACCTAGTTAAATAAAGGTGAATTATATATTTTTAAAGAAGAGTCTTGCTTGGGCCAAGAGACACGAGCAATGGAAATTAGACCGGTGGATATCTGTCCTTGGTCTGATGTGGCCAAATCCCTGTGTCTTTGTGAGACGCAGAGTAGTTGAACAGATGATCTCTGCATGTGTGGTTCCCACCGTGAAGCATGGAGGAGGAGGTGTTATGGTGTGGGGGTGCTTTGCTGGTGACACTGTGATTTATTTAGAATTCAAAGCACACTTAACCATTATGGCTACCACAGCATTCTGCAGCGATACGCCATCCCATCTGGTTTGCACTTAGTGGAACTATCATTTGTTTTTTTCAACAGGAGAATGACCCAAATCCACCTCCAGGCTGTGTAATGGCTATTTGACCAAAAAGGAAAGTGATGGAGTGCTGCATCAGATGGCCTGGCCTCCAAAATCACCCGACCTCAACCCAATTGAGATGGTTTGGGATGAGTTGGACTGCAGAGTGAAGGAAAAGCAGTCAACAAGTGTTCAGCATATGTAGGAACTCCTTCAATACTGTTGGAAAAGCATTCCAGGTGAAGCTGGTTGAGAGAATGCCAAGAGTGTGCAAAGCTGCCATCAAGGTAAAGGGTGGCTACTTTGAAGAATCTAAAATCTAAAATATATTTTGATTTGTTTAACACTTTTTTGGTTACTACATGATTCCACGTGTGTTATTTCATCGTTTCTGTCACGCCCTGACCTTAGTTATCTTTCTTTTCTTTATTATTTTGATTAGGTCAGGGTGTGACGAGGGTGGTATGGGTGTTTTTGTCTTGTCTAGGGGTTTTTGTATATCTATGGGGTTTTGTTATTGTGTAGGTAATGTAAGTCTATGGTGGCCTAAATTGGTTCCCAATCAGAGACAGCTGTTTATCGTTGTCTCTGATTGGGGATCCTATTTAGGTTGCCATTTTCCATTTTGGTTTTGTGGGTTATTGTCTATGTGAGGTTGCATGTCTGCACTCAGTGTTTATAGCGTTCATGTTCGTTTGTTATTTTGTGTAGTTTGTTCAGTGTTATTTCTTTATTAAAAGAAGATGGATTATCATCACGCTGCGCCTTGGTCTCCTCTCTACGACGTTCGTGACAGTTTTGATGTCTTCACTATTATTGTACAATGTAGAAAATAGTAAAGATAAAGAAAAATCCTTGAATGAGTAGGTGTGTCCAACTTTTTGACGGATGCTGCATATTAGCATTTGTATGTTTATTTATTTATTAATTATTTTGTGTCCAAATCATCCTAAATTATCAAAAATGGATTGTGTAACTCAATGATGTTACTTATACAGGATTTGGATTCATGCTCAAAAGTTAGCATTTGAATCAGTGGGCAGGTAAAAAAAAAGAAGAATTGGTTGCTGTCATACCTTGTCCATAAACCTCTTATAGGATAAGGACCAAATCGGATGGTCCAAATCGGATGTTAGGTACTATATTTATTGGATATTATATGAATCCTATAAATTAGCCAATTTGGGTGAAATCAATTAGCTTAATTTATCAGAGATCAAGTTATATTTCAACAAAATAATGTTGCAGGAATACTAATCTTATCTGTTTCAATCTACAGAAATGATTTCAGAACAATCTGAGATGGTGGGTGTCATGGCTTGCTGAAATGACATGGAACGATCCAACACTCCGAGGCCTATTCAGGGCTCCTTCGTTTCATCAAACAACCCAACCTTCACATCCCCTTTCCTGAAATGAAAGGATGGTAGCCACATTTACATATGTATAGCCAGTTAGAGAGCCTGTGATAAAAAAATGTAACGCTACACTAATTTTATAAGCACATAAATGCAAAGTGGTTTGTTACAACTGGGGTTGGAATTAAAATACAGGAGGGTAGCTTTCCAGGAGAAGGGTTAGAGAGCCCTGACCTCGACCATGTACTGTTAGTCAGAATCTCTTTGCCCTAATTTAAAGTAACTGCTCAGTGAAAATGCATATTCTGTTAACTCATACCCAAATATAGTGGTTGACTAGTCCCATACTCATATTTGTGGCCAAAGCATAAATTGGAGAAACCCCACTTCAAGTTCAGATCTCAAAACTGACTTTCAAAAATGCTGAGGATGAGATCAGTAGTCTAAAGGAGGATAAACTGGCCAATCCCGGTCTACTTGCATAAATATTTTTTATGAAAGGTATACATCCACACTATTCCAACTCAAGATGCTGATTTTTTAACATACTTAATTGAAAGAAAATTGGAAGGAAAACTATTTAATTCATATTGTAAGTAATTATAGGTCAGATTTGATAGAAATCTGGAAACACTGGACAGTTACTTTAAGATTTTTGCTCGCTAATGGGCTGTTAGATATACCTTTTTTGTTCAAAGACTCTCTACAGACTTTCGTTTCCTATTAATTAGGTATGTGTGTGACCATGCACTGGGAATGTGAAAGAGGGTGAAGTGAAGCTTTGTTAACAATGAATAATACAGCAACTGTGGGTGGTTGTGCCTACTAACCTTGCCTGAGTTATCTTACTTACCTAACTCATATCTAGGCTCTAACTCAGTGGGCTAACAAAGTTATGCAGACAACTGGGGGGTTCGATACCTGATTGGTAATTCAATGTATCTCTATGTGATCGGTTATACATTGTAGTAACATTGTAGTGACAAAACATGCTGGAGGGAGTTGTGATGGGGAGGCATTGTCGGATGAAACAGTAACACACGATGGCTACCATCAGAACATGCCTCCTCGACTACATCTGCGCCTGCGCGAATGTCATTTCTATCGAGAGATATCAAAGAAATAGTATTCATTTTTACTTATCTTGAGATAGGCCTATTAGTAGGCCCTAAAGGCTATCCAAGAGGCCCAATTAATTGCAACCTTTTTGCTCTATAGAACATGATGCTATTCCCCGCCGCAAACCGCCATTGTCTCTCGAAAGGGAATTCTGCACGCGTAGTCCGGCACTTTTGTAAAGGGTGAATTTTACGTTGTGCGGGAGCTGAGGAGTGCCAGCCCGAGGCTGATTAAACTTTCATGGCGATCTAGCAGACTTCTCTGACGCGCTTTCTGTGGCCTCAACAAGTCGTTGGGTAAATCTCAAGTGACTCTCCAACCAAATGCACTCATTAAAATGAAGTGCGCAGCCAGAAATTAGAAAAGAAACTGACTGTATTTGAAATCAATAAGCTATCGCCTCATTTTGTTTTCATTAACTCATAGGCCTATAGCCAACAATCAGGAATATTTCATTGATTTGTTTGCAAAAGTCAAGTACTTGAACCCCGGCTCTTAAGATAATGTTCAACGCTCCTCTGAACACCCGGGAAGTGAAGTGGGCCTCATTAAGTCAAAGAAAAATCCTCAAGTCATTCAGGATTGTATTCATTATTAGTTAGTGCGCTCATTAATATATCCGACTGTTGATGTTCTTATTAGCGCTCATCAATTCATTATTAATGGATCGAGTATAATGCAAAGGAGGAGAGAGACTGAGAGGGGGTACAGTGGGTATCTATCCTACTCCAGATCAATTTTTCGGCGTGTACGGACAGGAACGGCCAGAACCAACGAATGTTCCGTTCCCGAATCACGGTGCCACGGCCTCGTTTTAACACAGGCTCCACACCGGCAGAGCCACACATACACATACACATATACACACGCACGCACACACACACACACACACACACACACACTGTAATATCATTTGAATTCATTGTGGGAACGCTTGTTGGTAATTCTGTTAACAAAAAGTAGGCCTATCCTTAGAAGGTATTAAATATTTATCCATGCTATGAATAACAATTGGGAGAGACGGGAGGCTGTGTTTACTTTTGCAGCGGGTTTGTCTCTGCTATACATCCCGTCTCGGTGCGCTGATCGCCGGGAGAGGCCGGACAGAGGAGACCCGGGGCAGGCAGTGCTGCGCCCGGTCATTACGCATAGCGTAAGCTCGCTGCGTGGAACCATGTTTTCGCTCCAACCCTCACCCGGAAAGACCTACTGTAGGGACTCACAGTGTGATGTAACCGTTTAACATCACTCCACTCACTCAACCTGTTTATTCTGGTGTTGTGTACATGCATGGTCCCTGCCCAAAGTGACCTCAGTATCTCTATAGCTCCTATTTGTTTCCCAGATGTAGGCCATAGTACTTTTTCTGAATAGACTAGTGTATAAAGTGTCAAATAATTATTTTACAATGTGAGCTATGAACAGGTACACAGTACAAGCATAACACGTGATAGATGCATTTAGTTTAAGTAGCCTTTATGTTGAGTGAAATGTATCTCTTCCCACTGCGTACACACCGGTGGAATTAACGTTGTTTCCTGGTCATTTCAATTAAATTATGTTGAACCAACGTGAAATAGACGTTTAATTGACGTCCAATGTGTTGGTTGTATTTCATGAGAAGCACCCTAACCAAGGATCAACATAAGTCATTAGGCTTCACTTTTCAATAATATGAAAAGTAATATTTTTTACAAACAATTAGATTCAAATGTAGGTACATATTTAAAGATATTCCATGTAATTTTAAAACGTTTCGGATTTGCACGATGCTGGATGCAACTAAAACTACATTTTAGATTGGAATCCCCAACGGTGGGGTTCAATGCCATAATTAAGTTTTTAGTAGACAGTGTATAAATCATCCCTCCCAAGATAATCAGTTGCCTCATCAGACCTTCTTCTCAGACATCATAGATATTTAAGCTCACATTTCAAGATGTTAGTGACTCGGACACTTGACTATCTCAAACCTCTGTAATTTGCCAAAGCCTTGTTAATTTTGGATCCCAATTATATTCTCCTAATGGTTATTTTCCATTCAGATCTTCAGGTCTGCTGCTTCAGGTCTGCTGCAAAGTAGGCCCCCCAAATACGCTCTCCCATCACCAACGGAGTATACTAATAGTGATGTAGTTGAGTCTGAAGATGTGAGATACTGTACATTTACGACTTATCACCACCCTTTTCCTCGAGGCAAAATAACCCCTCAGAATTTTTTTATCTTCTTAAAACTGCATCATGTAACTTTTTGGGTGACCCACCAAATTCACATAGATATATACAAGTTATAGATCTGTCATTCTCATTAAAAACAAGTCTAATAAGCGGTAGATCTGTTCTATGTGCACTATTTCTATGCTTTCCGTTTTGGTTTTGGTTTTGTACACCACCTTCAAACAGCTGAAAATACAATATATTTGGTTATTGAAAATATATTTTACAGTGGTTTAGATGGTACAATGATTCTCTACACTCTGGGTGCTTGTTTTGTCACATAAACTGAAATTAGGCAAATTATTATAATTGATTGGCGGCGTGATTTCTGCATATTGCACCATTAAACTTTTGAATTGCTGAATTAACTTCACTTTTATTGCTGTTACTGTGATAGTATGGACTCCGCAGTATTTTCTCAGAGCTGGTTATTATGCAGAGCCTTAGCCTTCTATTTAGATAGCTAGCTAGAAAGATGTTAACGAGGCTCTAGTTATGTGTACTTGGCTGTTCCTTCCGCTGACCCTGGTTGATCACGTGCCTCTCCTCTTTTAATTACTCTGCCTGCTGCTGGTCCCGTCCAACTCCCCTGCACTGAGTGGAGCTGGCGAATGGTGGAAACATTGGTTAAGCAAATTGGTATTTAACTGGAAACTTGCTGGCCTCCGAGTTCTGCATTATTCATCACCAAGACAAGAAAGTAGCGCTTCTTCAACCCGTCAGCTCCTTCCAGCCGAGAGCAGAGCGGAGGCAGGGGTAGCCAGGCAGGCGGACCGGCTTGGGCTGGATAGCCTGGGTTGGATGTGCTGGGCGCCCCCGACAGGGAAGCGGGGCGGAAATAGGGTAGAGAAATGTGCCTATAGAGAACCAATCCCCATGCACGCACGCACGCACGCACGCACACAGACACACACACACACACACACACACGCACACATGGTTTCTGTCAGTGTGGTGCGTTTGAAGAGGACAGTTGAATGTGTAATTATTGTTTTAATCTGAATATAAAACAAATATTTAAATGAATTCGAATGACTCTCTTCAAAGGGATGGAATTTCAGGCTTTTCTAATCGTAAACATTCCTAAATAATAGGAAGCTATTTTCATGTTGAACATTTTAATTATCAGTGAATAGCCTATTTTGTAATATACATGGTTGTGTGCCTGCTAACCCTTGTAACTTCCTTTAGCATAGCTCATTGAATTTGTAGGCTATCGATTGCCCTGAGATAGATGGCCTTTCAGCACATGAGAGGATGTCAGTCCGCACTGCATCTATTTAATCCAAGATGCATAACCAGAAATAACCATCGTCAATTGATGAAATTTAATTAAAATTGTACTTTAACTAAACGGATGTGTTTAGCTGGTGTCCGGCTGTAAACAGGGTTTATGTTGCACCGGACGGTGGTAGGCTCGGGCATCTTGTCAGTTTATAATACATTATTTATGTTACATGATTAGAAGGCTATATACATTTCTTTGAACGTTCAACATATTTACTAGAATTAAATGGAAGTTCATATTTAGATCTGTTTTTGTTTTGTGTCACATTCTAAGTCAGTCGAATATTTGTACTGCTTGTGTGTTGTATGTGGTTGCTCATGTTTGCCTGTTGATTCTGAAAAATGTCTAACTGCGACAATAACCAGGCTACATATGTAGAAAGCCTAGGTAATTTATTCGTTTTCTGAAACATTAGGTTATAATATTTAGACACGATCAAATGAAGTGCTATATGTGTTTACACATGAAGCATACTGTTTGAACGAATTAAACCAGCAGTCGGTAAGTTTATTTAGCCAAGCCACCTATAAATTAGCTACATTATAGCAGAAGTTATTATTTGACATTAATTAGCCTACTTATTATGTTGTATAATTCATTCATATTTAAATAATTGAATAGGCTTACATATGTTTTTTTTAAGGTTTAGCTGTTCATTCATAGGACTTTTAGTATTGAATATTAGAAACTTTCTTGAATCAAATCATACACCTGCCTAGGACAAGTATTTGAGACATTCTTGCACTTATAATATGTACAACAGCTACTCTGGAATGCTCCCAGTTTATGTCTTCCACTCCACTTGCATAATGGGGAGAGGATAAATAAATCCTACCATTGTTTAGTTTTCTCTTAAAGGGTAATTCCACCACTTTCAACCTCATATTCATTATGTCCAGCACCATACCAGTGTCTACATGTGAAAATAGCTGGTTTCTATGATCTATGCTTAAAAAGCTAAGAAGTAAAGTCCAACAAAATGCTTCTCTGTGACATCACAGGGTAGGACTTAAAGTAATTTTCAAAACCTGCAAAGAGTTTCTAGCCAGAGGGTATTTTTTTTGCTCCCCAGTTCACCTTAAATCTTAGTGTTTGGAAATCACTGTTTTTAAAATGTTCTTGACGTAATCGGGCTGGACTTTTTAACTCTATATTTCCTTCTACAACACATAGAAATGCACCGTTTTCACATTATGTAGACACAGGTATTGTGCTGGAGATATTGAAAATGAGGTTGAAAAGTGGTGGAATTGCCCTTTAAATATTCTCATTAGTCTATGCCTCTGAATGGAGGCCTCTTACATCAAACCTGTTTACATCAAAACGTTTTTTTTTATTAACGTTTATCTACACAACATTTTAAGGTCAAACGAAACAATGCAATTAAAGATAAGATGACCATCTTATATTGACATGAAGGGAGTTCAAGTTGTTTTAGGGTGACTGGCTGGATAAGGATTCAGAAAATCAAATATTGCTGTGTGTTTGGTGTGTGTGTGTGTGTGTGTGTGTGTGTGTGTGTGTGTGTGTGTGTGTGTGTGTGTGTGTGTGTGTGTTTATTTATCTGTTTATTTGTATTATTTTAAGTTAATTTCAGCACTGTCTGGTAGTGTAGAACTGTCCAAGGTGCTAGATGCTGAATTATCTCTGGCTGTGGTTCAGTTGAGTTAGACAATATGAGGAAGTATGTTGGCCAGATAAGGATTCTGAAAACTTGCTGTGTGTATGCGTGTGTGTCTGTATGTGTGCGTGTGTGTGTTTATGTGTTTATGTGTTTATTGATTTATTTAAGTTAGTTTCTGCACTGTCGCTGGCCGACAGTGTGGAGCTGTCCAAGTTGCTAGGTGCTGAATTATCTCTGGTTGTAGTTCAGTTGAGTTAGACAATATGAGGCAATATTGATGCATGTACTAATGCCACTACATCTACTACTACTACTACTACTACTACTACTACTACTACTACTACTACTACTACTACTACTACTATTAACAATAATAATAATAACACATATTTTATTTTAGTAATATTTAACTATTATGTTATTTAAATGTAATCAATTTAAATTTATTACACACTTTGTTATTAATTCTCATTCCCATAATTTTAGTTGTACATTTTACCTGTTTATTAGCTTGTAATTGCGGCATATATTCAGCTATTTCAAAATGTTTCTTCATCACATTAATTGAAAGCCATTGTAATGTACTTTTTTCTTCAAACAAAATAAGGTGTTGCTTAAAAAATATTTAGTTTTACTCCACATAATTAATTGTAGCGTTTCTGTACATTTTTTTGTCATATGGCTCAACCTCAGGCCTCCCTGTCACTGTCTCTATCCCTGATTTGCGAAAGCAGCTATGGGCCTACAGCCTATGCCTATGTGGGGCGGAGTGTCTGTGGAATAAGCAAGATCTCCAGTGTGTTTGGAAACATCCTTCTCCGGAGCAGCCCCGAATCCATCCACATTAAAAAAACATGCTTACCATGCCTTTAACTCTTGAGCACCTAGTAATGCAGGCGGTCGAATTTTAGAGCAGCCGCATGAAAGTCTAGATCACAGGTCATTGAACATGAGAGCCAAGGCTGGACCCGTTTGAATAGCAGAGAAACATCTATTTCTTGGCATTGAGTTGGAGTATTATGTTTTCTTTTTGCCATCTCTACCTTTATTATGAATGTAAATCATTTTAACACGCATTTTATCAAATGGATGATGTTGTGTATCCAGAAGCTGTGCATTTGTCGATTGTTTTGAAATATTGATCACATTGTCAAAATATTAATAATTTAAAGATAGCCTTATGATTGAGATAAAAGAGAAATGGAATTATCTGAAATATGTATTCATTAAATTATTTGAAGGGCTTATTATCCTCCTTCTAGGTACATTATTAAGTATTAAGGGGAAAAAATCATCCTTCCATGATCCTCTACTAAGCTGTGTCTTTATAGTTTGTTCATGTTTACAGGGACTGTAAGATGTTGGCTGTTTGGTCAGGGCTCAGTTTTGGACTCAGTGGAAGTAAATCTGTTGATTTAGAATAAAGACATTGTTCTTTCAGGATTCCCCAAAGTTTCACATGAGACTCATAAGGGTTTCCCCTCAATATGATTTGGGATTCCTGTTTTGTACATATTGGATTTTTGCAGCTGCGATATTTTTCATTATTCATATGCAATTGCATTTTTCATTTTGTTCAGAACTTCCCTGGCTTTTATCTTCTAGTGTATTGTAACCTACCTCTAGCTTATATTTATTTTATTGCTTGCATGAATGCCTCTTTTTAGGCAGGTTGCAAAATGCCTCTCCTTAACAACATAGACCCATAATCAGTTGTTTACGCGCGTGCTGCATGGTGGGGTGAGTGACATGGAATGATGCGGATCCTGGAACTGTCAGAATGTTCTGTGCCCATTAAAACGCATAACTCCCGCGTTTGATTAGCCGCCCGGCCCACCCCGACATTCATTAGGCTTGATTATCTATACAATGTTCCAAATTACAACGCCATGTTTTAATTACTGTCGAATATGCATATTTTCAGCATACTGCATCTTCTGGCATGCTCGGGAGAGATCAAATTATGCGTATTTGTTTTTTATTTTATCCCCTCTAATTCGAACAAGAGGCAACAACCGCTACAAAGATATTCCTTGTTCACCTTGTCAACATCAATTTGATCCCAGCTCAGTCTCACCTCCATTCCTGCAAAGCCTTTTATAAATAAGCACGTTATATGGAGCCATAGACCTACGTGCCCCCAGTCCACCATTGTTGCCCTCGCAACAGACAAGGTAGTAACAACACACCTTCCGTAGCCGTTTGCGTTTAGTGGGTGTTTGCCTTCCTAAATGTAAGCCCTCAGACGAGCTGAAGGCGGGATTTATATTCTAACGTCGCTGATAAATATTGCATCGCCGGGATTGAACACTTCCAATGCCGTGTTTGTGTGAGTGTGTGTGTGTGTGTGTGTGTGTGTGTGTGTGTGCGCGCGCGCGCGTCTGTGTGTGTTCTGGCCATCGGAGAGTGGGTGGATGGATGCATGGTGAACTTGTTTACCCATGCAACGAAAGGGATCATGGCTAACCGGGGTGACCCTTAAGAAAGATAAATACAACTCGAATAAAAGACCAAAAATCAGGGCCCCCTCGCTACTCTTGGTCTACTTTATTATCCAACCAGGCTGTCAATAGTGCGGCCGGCCTCCCGTTGAAGCAGTCAGTGGCTGCTGTGTGTGTTTGCGAGCGAGGAGAAAGCCATAGTAATGTATCAGAGGGAGCGATGAATCTCCAAGGCCCTCGCGCTGCACTCAAGACTCTGGCTTCATTAAAATTTCATACGCAGCGCTTGGCCAAGGTCTATTTATGAAAATGCGCTTTCTGCTTCATGGAAAACACTAGTCAAAGGAGGAATCATGAGGAGAAATGGAAATCTAAAGTATGGAATTATCAGGGAATTATACCTACGCTTTTATATTTGCGCAGTCTTAGCCGTTATAATGCACTGTTACAAAATACACTCACAAGACTAAAACCTTGTAGGCTACTTTTTCACTCCTGATTTGTATCATCTATATGTTATTTTCCTTTCAATGGTTAGTAAATAATGTAGGCCTACATGCTCTTTAAAGGCTATGCAAATCGGAAGGTGAAGACTGGCAGCTGTGTTCAGTCGTGTGTAGCCTATAGCCTATGAACAAATCCTCACATTGATTATTGGCAATTATTATTCGATCAGTGTGGAATGTGAAGGTCTGTCAGCAGCAGCAGTTGTGGATTGTATCATGTTTATAATATATTGGGCTTGGCCACGCAGATCTGTGTGCCTAAATTAATCTAGTATCCAGACATAACAATATCCCATTAATCGTTTTATAAACTCACATTATACAATGTGCTGATGATGAGACAATGTGATTGGAACAGTGTGTTGTGTGTGCGCGCTTTATCAATACGTTTTCAGGGACTGTTGACATCAGCTTCTGAAGGTTTGAGCAGAAGGAATCTGATTTGCGTAGCAAGGCTCTTGTTTAGGATTGTACAGGAAAACACAAATGAGAAAATAAGGCCTTCCGTGCGTTAATTATTTAAATCAAACAGTTAACGAGGATTGTCCTGGGACTCAGTCTTTTATTCACTCATCCACGACTATCTGCTCTACTCGGCTGAGACAAATACGAATTGAATCAACGGGTTTGTCAGTGCTGGTTTATACGGCTCGGAATATGTCATACAAATATAGGCATATAGCATAAATATAGGTGGCCAGTTAGGCTACCTATGTCCATAGGATACATGAAAAACAAACAACCTGTAGGCTATTTTAACCCATGCGGGACGGTTGAGCTAACGTAGGCTAATGCGATTAGCATGAGGTTGTAAGTTACAAGAACATTTCCCAGGACATAGACATATCTGATATTGGCAGAAAGCTTAAATTCTTGTTAATCTAACTGCACTATCCAGTTTACAGTAGCTAGTACAGTGAAAGAATACCATGCTATTGTTTGAGGACAGTGCACAGTTATGAACTTGAAAATGTATTAATAAACCAATTAGGCACATTTGGGCAGTCTTGAGACAAAAGTTTAAACAGAAATGCAATGGTTCATTGGATCAGTCTAAAACTTTGCACACACACACTGCTGCCATGGAGTGGCCAAAATATAATTTGCGCCTGGGCTGGAATAATACATTATGGCCTTTCTCTTGCATTTCAAAGATGATGGTACAAAAACAATACCGAAAAAATCATGTTTTTTTTGTGTATTATCTTTTACCAGATCGAATGTTTTAAATTCTCCTACATTCATTTCACGTTTCTACAAACTTCAAAGTGTTTCCTTTCAAATGGTATCAAGAATATGCATATCCTTGCATCAGATCCTGAGCTACAGGCAGTTAGATTCAGGTATGTCATTTTAGACGAAAATTGAGTGAAGCGGAGAGCCAGAAAAGCATAATGATCTAAAACAGTTGTATTTTTCATAATCTGATTAATAATTTTCACCCTAAACTGATGACCAGAGATATTGAAAAGCTAATGTTTGTTTATATCTCAAGTTCATACAGTGCTTTCAGAGAGTATTCATAACCCTTGACTTACTACAGAATTTGTTGTGTTACAAAATGGAATTCAAAACAATTATAACTTTCACTCATCTACACACAGTAGTCCAATCCCATAATGATAAAGTGAAAACATGTTTTTAGAAATTGTTTTAAATTATGGAAAATGAAATATGAAAGTATATCATTTACATAAGTATTCACACTATTTAGGTTATTGTCCTGCTGGAATGTGAATTTGTCTCCCATTGTCTGTTGGAAAGCAGACTGAACCAGGTTTTCCTCTAGGATTTTGCCTGTTCTTATCTTTATTCCATAAATGTTTGTCCTAAACTCCCTAGTCCCTGTCGATGACATGCATACCAATAACATGATGCAGCCACCACCATGCTTGAAAATATGAAGAGTGGTACTCAGTGATGTTTTGTGTTGGATTTGCCCAAAACGTAACGCTTTGTATTCAGGACATAAAGTTCATTTTTTGCCATATTTTGCGCAGTTTTACTTCAGTGCCTTATTGCAAACAGGATGCATGTTTTTAAATATGTTTTATTCTGTACAAGCTTCCTTCTTACCACTCTGTCATTTACAGTTGAAGTCAGAAGTTTACATACACTTTAGCGAAATACATTTAAACTCAGTTTTTCACAATTCTTGACATTTAATCCTAGTCAAAATTCCCTGTCTCAGGTCAGTTAGGATCACCACTTTATTTTAAGAATGTGAAATGTCAGAATAATAGTAGAGAGAATTATTTATTTCAGATTTTTTACTTTCATCACATTCCCAGTGGGTCAGAAGTATACATACACTCAATTAGTATTTGGTAGCATTGCCTTTAAATTGTTTAACTTGGGTGAAACTTTTCAGTTTGGAAGTATGCTTGGGGTCATTGTCTATTTGGAAGACCATTTGCGACCAAGCTTTAACTTCCTGACTGATGTCTTGAGATGTTGCTTCAGTATATCCATATCATTTTCCATCCTCATGATGCCATCTATTTTGTGAAGTGCACCAGTCCCTCCTGCAGCAAAGCACCCCCACAACATGATGCTGCCACCCCCGTGCTTCACGGTTGGGATGGTGTTCTTCAGCTTGCAAGCCACCCCCTTTTTCCTCCAAACATAACGATGGTGATTATGGCCAAACAGTTCTATTTTTGTTTCATCAGACCAGAGGACATTTCTCCAAAAAGTACAATCTTTGTCCCCATGTGCAGTTGCAAACCGTAGTCTGTCTTTTTTTTATGGTGGTTTTGGAGTAGTGGCTTCTTTCTTGCTGAGAGGCCTTTCAGATTATGTCGATATAGGACAAACTTTTACTGTGGGTATAGATACTTTTGTACCTGTTTCCTCCAACATCTTCACAGGCTCCTTTGCTGTTGTTTTGGGATTGATTTGCACTTTTCGCATCAAAGTACGTTCATCTCTCGGAGACAGAACGCTTCTCCTTCCTGAGTGGTATGACGGCTGCATGGTCCCATGGTGTTTATACTGCATACCACTGCTGGCTTGCTTCTGAAGCTAAGCAGGGTTGGTCCTGGTCAGTCCCTGGATGGGAGACCAGATGCTGCTGGAAGTGGTGTTGGAGGGCCAGTAGGAGGCACTCTTTCCTCTGGTCTAAAAAATATCCCAATGCCCCAGGGCAGTGATTGTGTAGCCCTGTGTAGGGTGCCGTCTTTCAGATGGGACGTTAAACGGGTGTCTTGACTCTCTGAGGTCATTAAAGATCCCATGGCACTTATCGTAAGAGTAGGGGTGTTAACCCCGGTGTCCTGGCTAAATTCCCAATCTGGCCTTTAAACCATCATGGTCACCTAATAATCCCCAGTTTACAATTGGCTCATTCATCCCCCTCCTCTCCCCTGTAACTATTCCCCAGGTTGTTGCTGCAAATGAGAACGTGTTCTCAGTCAACTTACCTGGTAAAATAACGGTAAAATAAAAATAAAAATACTTGCGTACTATTGTTTGTACAGATGAACGTGGTACCTTCAGGCGTTTGGAAATTGCTCCCAATGGTGAACCAGACTTGTGAAGGTCTACAATTTATTTTTTGAGGTCTTGGCTGATTTCTTTTGATTTTCCCATGATGTCAAGCAAAGAGGCAATGAGTGTGAAGGTAGGCCTTGAAATACATCCACAGGTACACCTCCAATTGACTCAAATGATGTCAATTAGCCTATCAGAATCTTCTAAAGCCATGACATCATTTTCTGGAATTTTCCAAGCTGTTTAAAAGGCCCAGTCAACTTAGTGTATGTACACTTTTGACCCACTGGAATTGTGATACAGTGAATGATAAGTGAAATCATCTGTCTGTATGTCACGGCATTCATCAGAATAAGAAGAGGAATCGTCAGACCAAAATGCAGCGGGGTACGTGTTCATCTTTATTAGCTTAACTGACTGAACACTGAATACAAAATAACAAAAAGAATAGCCGAAGCAGTTCTGCAAGGTGCAACCAACACTAAACAGAAAATAACCACCCACAACTAACAGTGGGAAAACAGGCTACCTAAGTATGGTTCTCAATCAGACACAACGAAAGACAGCTGTCCCTGATTAAGAACCATACCCGGCCAAAACATAGAAATACAAAACCTAGACATACAAACATAGAATGCACACCCACATCACACCCTGACCAAACAAAAAATAGAAGCTTACAAAGCAACCTACGGTCAGGGTGTGACACTGTAAACAATTGTCGAACAAATATTGTGTCTTGCACAAAGTAGATGTCCTAACTGACTTGCCAAAAATATAGTTTGTTAACAAGAAATTTGTGGAGTGGTTGAAAAATGAGTTTTAATGACTCCAACCTAAGTGTATGTAAACTTCTGACTTCAATTGTATGTTAGTATTGTGGAGTAACTGCAATGTTGTTGATCAATGCTCAGTTTTCTGCTATTAAAGCCGTTTAACTGTTTTAAAGTCACCATTGGCCTCATGGTGAATTCCCTGAGCGGTTTCCTTCCTCTCTAGCAACTGAGTTCGGAAGGACTCCTTTATATTTGTAGTGACAGGGATATTCAATGTCTGCTTTTAACTTTTTACCCATCTATAGTTGCCCTATAGACTGCTTGATTGAGGAACCTTACAGATGTGTGGGGTACAGAGATGAGGTAGTCATTAAAGAATCGTGTTAAACGCAATAATTGCATACAGTCCATGTAACTTATTTTGTGACTTGTTAAGCACATTTTTACGCCTGAACTTATTTAGTCTTGCCATAACAAAGGGGTTGCATACGTATTGACTCAAGACATTTCAGCTTTCCATTTTTCATTAAAAAAAAATAATTTTCTAAAAATATAATTCCACTTTGCCATAATGGGGTATTGGGTGTAGGCCAGTGACACAACATCTCAATTGAATCCATTTTAAACTCAATTAAGTGGTGTGAATACTTTCTGATTGCACTGCATATCTTAAACGTGCTGTTAAACTCGATACACAGCTAACCTTGATTATACATGGTTATTTAGCCTATATTTATAATTTATACACATCAATTGGAGTACGGTTCAATTATAAATCATTGATGAAATGATGTACTACATTCTTTGTTAGGCCAACATATCAGCACGTGCCTAATAGGGCACAATGTTTGTCAGTATTGAGAAAGAACATGGGATGTATGGATGAGGAGTTTCTGTCCTGAATGCAATATTCAGAATTAAAAGTATGAAATTAAACCACTAAGCTAACATATATTCAATTGTTATAAGATGGTCATACCAAGGATCATTTACAGTAGCTATTTTGTTTTGAATTTTAGGACCACTTTAGGTATAAAAAAAACATTGAATTTGGCCATGCTGTTATTAGTCCATAGAAATGCACTGAATAACAGATTCACACATGGAAAAACAGATAGTAAAAAATAAATCAACGGGAAGTTTGTATTAAAGTGTCTGTCCTATATCTGAGAGGTATAAGAAAGATCAGGATATTTTTTTACACATATTTAATCCCCTTTTTTTTACACTAAACTACTTCCATATACACTGAGTATACAAAACATTAAGAACACCTGCTCTTTCCGTGACATAGACTGAACAGGTGAATCCAGGTTAAAGAAGGATTTTTAAGCCTTGAGACAATTGAGACAATTGAGATAAAACATTTTTAATGCCTTTGAATGGGGTATGGTAGTGCCAGGTGCCAGGTGCACCGGGTTTGTGTCAAGATCTGCAAAGCTGCTGGGTTTTTCACGTGTGAATCAAGAATGGTCCAGCACCCAAAGGACATCGAGCCAACTTGACACAATTTTGGGAAGCATCGAAGTCAACATGGGTCGACATCCCTGTGGAACGCTTTTGACGAATTCAGGCTGTTCTAAGGGTTGCAACTCAATGTTTCCCTTATTTCCTAATTTTCCTAATGTTTGGTATTCGCAATGTATAATTCCATATAAAACATTTTTAACTGTTACCAGGCTACCTTCAGACGGATTGTGAGGCTTGTGGGGTGTAGAGCAAAACAGAGAACACCATCTCCTTCAGATGCTACAGACGTTTTCGCGAGAAGTATCCTGGACTGACAAACACCGCTGTAGCTCGGCCACCTTCCACTGCAGATGCGAAAGGCCTACATTGGTGGATGTGGTGATTTGAGATGCCGCTGAGGCAACAAAAAAAAATAATTAAATCTTCGATTCTAGTGTTTGAAAGCCTGTCAAGAATGCCTATAGAAATGAGGAGTCCAAATACTAGTTTAATAAAATTTCTAGTTGAGTTGCTTTGATTATTGGTCACCAACCCAGTGGTGTTTTTTGTTGTTGTTAAGGGGTAGATCAGCTTTACTATTGCAGAGAGATTATGGCTTCTATCAATGTAATTGTCTGCGTCATTTGCATCCCCCATATATTTTAAACTAAATACTGTATGTATATATATATATATATATATATATATATATATATATATATATATATATATATACACTGCTCAAAAAAATAAAGGGAACACTTAAACAACACAATGTAACTCCAAGTCAATCACACTTCTGTGAAATCAAACTGTCCACTTAGGAAGCAACACTGATTGACAATAAATTTCACATGCTGTTGTGCAAATGGAATAGACAAAAGGTGGAAATTATAGGCAATTAGCAAGACACCCCCCAAAACAGGAGTGATTCTGCAGGTGGTGACAGGTGGTGAGATTCTTCAAAGTAGCCACCCTTTGCCTTGATGACAGCTTTGCACACTCTTGTCATCCTCTCAACCAGCTTCATGAGTTAGTCACCTGGAATGCATTTCAATTAACTGTTGTGCCTTTGTGGAATTTCTTCCCTTGTTAATGCGTTTGAGCCAATCAGTTGTGTTGTGACAAGGTAGGGGTGGTATACAGAAAATAGCCCTATTTGGGCCAAGACCAAGTCCATATTATGGCAAAAACAGCTCAAACAAGCAGTCCATCATTACTTTAAGACATGAAGGTCAGTCATTGCGGAACATTTCAAGAACTTTTAAAGTTTCTTCAAGTGCAGTTGCAAAAATCATCAAGCGCTATGATTAAACTGGCTCTCATGAGGACTGCCACAGGAAAGGAAGACCCACAGTTACCTATGCCGCAGAGGATAAGTTCATTAGAGTTACCAGCCTCAGAAATTAAATCTCATATAAATGCTTCACAGAATTCAAGTAACACACATCTCAACATCAACTGTTTAGAAGAAACTGCATGAATCATGCCTTCATGGTCAAATTTCTGCAAAGAAACCACTCCTAAAGGACACCAATAATAAGAAGAGACTTGCTTGGGCCAAGAAACACAAGCAATGGACATTAGACCTGTGGAAATCTGTCCTTTGGTCTGATGAGTCCAAATGTGAGTCTTTGTGAGACGGAGATAATCTGAACAAATGATCTCTGCATGTGTGATTCCCACCGTGAAGCATGGAGGAGGAGGTGTGATGTGTGGGGGTGCTTTTCTGGTGACACAGTCAGTGATTTATTTAGAATTCAAGACACACTTAACCAGCATGGCTTCCACAGCATTCTGCGTCTGGTTTGCACTTAGTGGGACTATCATTTGTTTTTCAACAGGACAATGATCCAACACACCTCCAGGCTGTGTAAGGGCTATTTGACCAAGAAGGAAAGTGATGGAGTGCTGCATCAGATGACCTGGCCTCCACAATCACAATCACTCATCCACAATGGTTTGGGATGAGTTGGACCGCAGAGTGAAGGAAAAGCAGCCAACAAGTGCTCAGAATATGTGGGAAATCCTTCAAGACTGTTGGAAAAGCATTCTTCATGAAGCTGGTTGAGAGAATGCCAAGAGTGTGCAAAGCTGTCATCAAGGCAAAGGGTGGATACTTTGAAGAATCTCAAATATAAAATATATTATGATTTGTTTAACACTTTTTTTGGTTAATACATGATTACATATATGTGCTATTTCATACTGTTGATGTCTTCATTATTATCTTACAAAATAGAAAATTGTCAAACTAAAGAAAAACCCTTGAATGAGTAGGTGTGCCCAAACTTTTGACTGGTACTGTATATATACATTTTTCATATATATTTTCCTTTATTATTTTCCCTAACCCTACCACCCTAATGGACAACAACACTTAGGGGTCTACTTCCAGTTTATAAAGACTATATACATTTTATAGACACAGTATATTTTACATTAGTTATATTTTGTATGTCCCAACCTTGAGCTACCCTCAAACAAGTAGGGATTTATTTATGACGTAAATGGACATGAAGCCTATGAGTTTTGGCATTAAGGTGAAATTCGATTTCCTATTGGCTTATCACTACTTTTAGCCTACATTATTAGCTTATATATCGATAGATCTAGCCTACTGGTTAGGCCTTTTGACCATCCATTTGTTGTATTTTAAGATATTAGTAAATTACCAATGTTTTTTATCATTATTTTTGTTGTCACATTTCCTCATTCTCCCCATTCTATTTCTAAGTCCTCAGTGGTAACCCTCCTGATGTGTCACATCAAGAAGTCCAGTCCCGCTAACAGTAGTATAGCACCATACCAATTCCACAGTCTAATGGTTGTATTGAGTTGCTCCGAAAGAAAAGGACCCGGGCGCGTGTTGGACAACACAAGGCGGCAGTCCATTCAGCGAGAGGAGATCTCCTTCTTAATAAACACATACAAAAATCAATAGTATCATAACAGCTGATATTTATTATTCATTAATAACGAGTTTTACAGGCCTGAAACCATCCGCTGAACACAAGGGAGAGCACTGGAACCCATAACATTTTCTGTACTGACAATCTCTGTCAACCAGCGTCTGTCATGTCTCTGTTTCCGTATCTGACTGGCCCCTATCGGACTGCGGCATCCGGTTTAACTAGTTTGGACACAACTGGATTATATACACACACACCTGTCTATCTGGAAAGGAGGTGTCAAAAATAAATTATAAACTGTGTGGTTCGATCCCCGATCGCTGATTGGTTGACATCTGTGGTATAACAGACCGTATAAAACTCGTATGACAAAACATTTATTTTTATTGCTCTAATTACGTTGGTAACCAGTTTATAATAGCAATAAGCCACTTCGTGGGTCTGTGATATATGGCCAATATACCACAGGCACTCTGCGTAAAGAAATGCCCTTAGCCATGGTAAATTGGCCATATACCACACCCCTTCGTGCATTATTGCTTAATTAGAAGCTGATATTTATAATTGATTGATTTCTTTATTAGCCAGATTATATTTACTTAAATGGTTGCAGTAATCTTTAAATCCTCAGCATTCCTCTAAATGTAGTTTTGTTTCAGAGTGATACAGTCAAGTATTATGGGCCTAAATCATATGCATCAACGAATAACTTATCTCTTAAACATATTTCATGGTGTCATCCACAGTTTACCTAAATATATTTTTTTAATGTTTGTAAATAATTAAAAGTGTATTTGGTCTGATGGCCTTACGTTTTTTTTTGTTATGAAACCCTTAAGGCCACAGTTTATGACAAGATTCGGTCTCATTCAAAGTTTTGTGAGGTGCGAGGAATAATAGTAACCATTTTTCAAAAGACTTGAGTTTGTATTTTGCTATTGGTACTAGGGAAAAGTGTAATGTATGCAAATCATTTGGTGGTGATAATATTATAGGCCTAACCTAGACTCGATCATGTATTCCCTCCCCGTGATGGCTTATTCTAAATGTTATTTCTCATTGAAAACAATCAATATAAACTAAATCTGAATCAGAAAGTATCATAATACATTAATCATTGATCAATATCGAATGGAATCATTCATACGCTCAATTGATTTGATCATTGACGTAGTCTTCATCAAGTTCTGTCCACCACCAAATTCAGAAACAGATTTAAATGGTTCCACTCTAGAACTGATCCGTCAACCTCCCATCACGAGAGTGTTCTCTCGTTTCGAAGCACCAGCTGCTTTCCCTTCTAGCAGACGAACAGATATCGAGTGGAGATTGTTGATATATTTACCCCAAAATAACTTATAGGAGAAGATGAGGTAAAACGTGCATGGTTTATTTTAGTTTCTGTCGCTTACACAGACACATTAAAGCACATATTCACAAATATACGTTGTATTGTAAATAAATTAAGTTCAAATAAATAAATAGGTTAATAAAAAGAAACCTAACTAAGTAAAATTATGAAAATATAAATAGGTGAACAATTCCTCATGTTTAAAATATCTACAAAGTGCATTGAACTCTGGGAATGCAAGGTAACCATTATTTCCATCCATGACCGAATAATAATATTAACACAAATATTTTCGTTTCCATGTGAGGACATAAAAGGGCAGTTTTACAACTTAATTATTCTAAATAATTTGATTGTCAAAGCATCATTGCAGTGAAATTAGTACAGACATACACCATGTTTAGCCGACATATCTGTGAGTCATCTAATTCAACCTTAACTTCGTGGATAAAAACGAAAAAACGAATGAACGATTATTTTTGTGTGTTTTATACTCATACAGTCCAAAATGACCATGAATGTGCCAACACTAGCGTAATGAGGTAGACACAGAGAAGTATACTGTGTATGTCCGCGTGTACGTGCGTTTGCCCGTGTGTATGCTCTCTTATTGCAATGCATTCAGATGGGTTTTTAGAACTATAAATTCACACATAACGCCCTACGAGTAAACCATGCAATGGATTACAGTAATACCCCCGTGTTACGGAGAGGCAACCATCTCTGAGACACATAATGATGACAACATTAAGCCCTAAGCATTTCTGCAAACAACAATTTGATTATTATCATTTTTTTAAATAACGAACTAGATGCGCTCTTCACACAAACAGGTGCAATGTATTCACAACAATGTACAATGATAAATATAAAACAGTTATTCTGACTCAAGAGAATAATAACAAGTATTATTCGATTTCATTTTTTTTGTACAATAATTGCCATGAGTTAGTTAAGGGGTGGGTTTTCTCTTTTCCGCCTCAAGAGCATGATGACTTCGATCTCCTATTTCACTGTTATTGTATTCGTCGATATGTTGAGTTTTAAATGTCAAAAGTTATAGCCTACGTTTTGCCCCGGGGGATATTGGTTTTCAAGTCTTTATCCAATTCAAAGGAGCGAAGCGCATCTTGTCTGCCAGCCTCGATTGACCACATTAGCCGTGTGCCTATTTGTTTCTGATTTGTCTATTCGATTAAAGTTTTGCTCTGCCTTTGGCCTAGTGTGTTGCAGAGAACTTCATCCTTTTCTGCTTTTGCCTTTGATTGCAAAACCACACCCTGACCACGTTCTTTTTCAGGTCCAGTTTCTCGGCTATCGCTGCAATCTTCTCTGACGAGGGCCTCGGCTGCACGGCGAAATATGCCTCTAAAGAGCGCTTCTCCGGAGCAGCGATGGAGGTACGTTTTCTCTTCTTGTCTCCTCCGTTGAAAATCTCCGGCTTGGTCATTTTCTCCCGCTGCGCCCTTTCTGCCTCCTCCAGCCACGCTTCCAGGATGGGTTTTAGGGCCACCATGTTATTATGAGACAAGGTGAGGGACTCGAACCGGCAAATCGTGCTCTGACTGAGGCAACCAACCCCGGGGATTTTAAGGTTCGCCAGGGCCGAGCCCACATCCGCCTGCGTCACCCCCAGCTTGATCCGCCTCTGCTTGAACCGCTCTGCGAAGGACTCCAGTTCCCTGGGGTCTGGCTCTGAGTCCCCGCCGCCGCCTAGCGAGGTGTGCGAACCCATGCTGTGGGGGTGCATGTTCATGGCCTGTTGGTGATGATGGTGGTGCTGCATGTGGTTGATGGCGGACATGTGGGCATGCGGATGGGAGGCCGTGGAGCAGACGTCAGAGCCGGGCATTCCTCCCAGGGAGATGGACATGCCGGGGGTCAGGTGGTCCAGAAGGTCGCCATCCAGGCCCTGAGAGCCCTGGTGATGGGGATGGTGATGGTGGTGCGAGGTGAGCACGGATGGGTGATGGAGGTGGGCCGAGGACGAGGTGGGGGTACAGGTCATGCTGGTCATGGTGGTCATGGTGTGGTAGGTCGCGTCTGGCTTGTAAGGATGGCTCTTTGCGATATCCACCGCCGCCAGCGCTTCAGCCCTCTGCAGTAAAGTCTCATCAAATCCGGCAAATATGTTGCCCTGCAGCTGTGCGATGGAGAGGAGCAGGGGAAGCAGAGGAGACAGGTTATTAATGCTGCCCAAACAGGCAGAGTTTAGGATAACTTTGGATGATGTTTTTAAAATGGAAATGCATTACGCACGAGGTTTGAAATGTTTACATTTTGTGGAAAGATTATAAATGACATTATCCACAATAAGCAATTTATCATCCATAATAACAAATCGTTAAGTTAATGTAATGTACGTGACTATAAACCCAACTATTCATATGCCCCAATCCTCCACTGCACCATCACTTTTGATTATTCGTTAATAATGAATATTTCAATCCTCTTCAATAATTTCTCTGCACCATGGAATTAGACGAATTTGACATGAGACTAACTGAATACATTATACTAACAATACGATATTGACAATACGTCGTTTTCGTGTAATTACAAAGCATTTAGCGAGTTGCTTTACCCAATTCCACACGTTCTATTCTCCCCTGCAATTTATATTGATTATTGCATTGTTGGGTTTAGAGCTAGCAAGAAAGGCATTTCACTGTACTTGTGCACCTGACATTAAAACGTGATGGCTATGAGACTATACCTTTCATTCGTGATAATTGGATAATTTGAACGTCAAGTAACTCACCGAGTGAGTGGGCATGCATGCCCTCCGGATGGCCTCCGAGCTCGATTGCAGAGGCGTGTATTTCGGCTCGTGCAGTATGGGATGCATACCGAAAGGTTGTTTGCTGTTCATTGACATCATGATTGCAGAAGTTAGTGAGGGCCGTTTTCCGTCTTCCTCGTTTGGCTCCGTGTTGGTCCGTTGTCACTAGAAACGTCTCAGGATTAAACAAATTGATAGAATTGTTGGTTGTTTGAGGGTGGTGGTAGTGCTGTTAACGATGACAGGTTTAAACCTCCTGTCTGCTCCCCTGTAGGTCTCTTTCTATCCGTTCGGACTCCTCCGCTTTAGCTCTAGTATGGATGCTACCTAGCAGCCACCTAAAATATAACGCTGTGTTACTGGCCCCGCCCCAACGGTGGGTCATCACCCCCTCCTTTCCCCATTGTCTCCAAATGTTATTGGGAATTGTGTATTTAACCACGCCTCTTGGGTGAAAACCACCACCCACTCCGAGGCGATGATTGGAAGTTTGATTTTGACAGGTGCAATGGCTGGTTCTCAGACCGGCAACACGCTTTGTGCAGGTTGCTGTGCTTTCTATTGGATCGGTTGACATTTATTCGATGTCCTAATTTCTGTCATAACTTTGTAATAGGCTTTTTTTTCAATGAACATTCGATGGTCTAACGACGTTTTTTTTGTCTTTGCTGAAACAAAAAAACTCCAAAGTGATACCTGAAATGAAATATAAATAATAGCCAGCAGTGAAATAACTCCAGTGAACAGTAGATTCAGACAAGCTTCTGTTAAGGTTAAATTATGAATTGATGGACGACCAAACAATAATCCTCCCTGACACCATTCCCTTTTCTTTTCTAGCAATGAATACATACGTTAATCATAGTTAATTTACTTGTGGTGCAAACCATAGTATGGGATCCCCAATTAAAGCATAAACAGGTCAGAATGGATATGAAGCACAGGGAGGATGATGAAATATCTACTGTTTTACCGCAGGTCAACAGAGCAAGTGCTGTCAATCTCAGCCTATATCAGTCAGGCTGAGGAGATAGTGATGGAGATGGACCACCACTCTAGGCATGGTTCCCCATGCCCCTGTCTGCCCCACCCTGTTGGGCAGGGCTCTCCTAGAAACCCCCATCACAGATGTGGGGCTGGGGGCTTTCTTCCTGACATTTTCTCTTATTAACATCATGTCAATGTTGAATAGTTATAGATTTTATAGAAAGTTCTGGTTCCAATGGGTTGAGCCACCCAAAAGGTACAAATTAGATGTCTCCATCCGCAACATTTCAAGCTAGCTTACACTCACCCCCTTTAAACCCGCTGCACAGCGACCCCAGCTGTCAAGCTGAGCCCAACTGCTCATCCGAGTCACCACTGTTACAGAAGTCACACGCTGCTTGCTAAGCAAGTACCACTTCCTCCTGAGACGGCTCACACTGAAACCAGGACCTCTGCCCTGCTAGCAGGGTTCTATAGGTCTCTTTCTAAATGTAATCTGTTACAGTTACAAGTTACCTGTCCAAAATTGTAATCAGTAACTCAACTTTTGTATTACCCAAACTCAGTAACATAATCGGATTACTTTCAGTTACTTTTAGATTACTTTCTTACTAAGAGTCATTAGAATACAAAAATACTTTAAAGTATTACTCAAGTAGTTTTTTGGGGTATCTGTACTTTAATTTACTATTTACATTTTTGCCAACTTTTACTTTAACTTCACTATTATTTCTAAAGAAAATAATGTACTTTTTACTCCATATATTTACTCATTACATGTTGACAGGAAAAGGGTCCAATTCACACACTTATCAAGAGAACATCCCTGGTCATCTCTGCTGCCTCTGATCTGGCGGACTCACTAAACACAAATGCTTTGCTTGTAAATTATGTCTGAGTGTTGGAGTGTGCCCCTGTCTAAAAAATCTGTCTAAAAAAAGAAGACAATTGTGCTGTCTGGTTTGCTTAATATAAGTCATTTGAAATGGTTTATATTTTTACTTTTGATACTTAAGTACATTTTAGCACTTCCATTTACTTTTGATACTCATGTATATTTAAAACCAAATACTTTTAGACTTTTACTCAAGTAATATTTTACTGGGTGACTTTCACTTTTACTTGAGTCATTTCCTATTACTTTTACTCAAGCATGACAATTGAGTACTTTTTCCACCACTGATAATAATGAATATTAACAATTGAATGACATCTATTTTAGATTTTACATAGCTGGCCATATATTGATGTTGCATTTAACTTCATGGGTTAGGTATGTTTCTATCCCATTGCTTTCTCCTTCAATACAGATAATAATACGATTAGGCTATCTTTACAATTAAAACCAAAGTCTGTCAGATTTCCAGTCATTACAATTGATTAAATACCCCTTGATCTTCAGGAATATGACTTGGAAACATTGATTAGATAAATTATCTTACATGAACATAACCGCAAACCTAAGGACTTATTAGCCTACTCTGTTGTTTATGTTTTTGTTGTCATGGAGGACTGATTGGGTCAATCGCATCAAAGCAATGTTGAAATGATCGCCTATTGTTTACGTTTTTCTTGGTGACACACATATCTCGATAATTTCAGCTGTTGAAGTCTAGCCTATTAAAAGTGTACAAGTTTGAGCAGGTATGTTAGGCCAGTGGAACAAATACTGAATCAGCACAAATTGGATTGAGCAATTAAAAGCCCATCTCGTGGTCTTTTGAAATTCAACTTGTTTTTGACAGTATGTGGAGCACAACACCACAGAGTTTAGAAGAGAGGAATTCCCTCAAACTTGTATTCCGTGTAGGCTGGGATCCACAGTATGCAGCAACAGTTGCAAGAGTACATTTTTCAATGGCTGTCCACGGGTCGCAAAAACAATGATTGATAGGCAATGATTGATAGGCACTTCTTTAATGAAATTATTGGGTTACATAGGCTACATTTATACATTTGTAAACAGGCATTCACAACATCCACAATCCGTAAAGTCGCGTATAATTGAGAGAGCCGCAGTGTGATTCACATCAATGCTATGTAGATATCAATAAAAGGCCAGGTGATATCTGTATCTCCTGTATGCTGCAACATTGCTGTCGACCTTACCTCCAAGCTTTAATGCCGTCCATGCCGTCCCTAGGAGGGGTGCGTCACTTGAGTGGGTTGAGTCACTGACGTGGTCTTCCTGTCTGGGTTGGCACCCCCCTTGGGTTGTGCCGTGGCGGAGATCTTTGTGGGCTATACTCGGCCTTGTCTCAGGATGGTAAGTTGGTGGTTGAAGATATCCCTATAGTGGTGTGGGGGCTGTGCTTTGGCAAAGTGGGTGGGGTTATATCCTGCCTGTTTGGCCCTGTCCGGAGGTACCATTAGATGAGGCCACAGTGTCTCCTGACTCCTCCTGTCTCAGCCTCCAGTATTTATGCTGCAGTAATTTATGTGTTGGGGTGCTAGGGTCAGTCTGTTATATCTGGATTATTTTTCCTGTCTTATCCGGTGTCCTGTGTGAATTTAAGTATGCTCTCTCTAATTCTCTCTTTCTTTCTCTCTTTCTTTCTTTCTTTCTCTCTCTCTGAGGACCTGAGCCCTAGGACCATGCCTCAGGACTACCTGGCATGATGACTCCTTGTTCTCCCCAGTCCACCTGGCCGTGCTGCTGTTCCAGTTTCAACTGTTCTGCCTGCGGCTATGGAACCCAGACCTGTTCACTTTGATTACTATTATTTGACCATGCTGGTCATTTATGAACATTTAAACATCTTGCCCATGTTCTGTTATAACCTCCACCCGACCCTGCCAGAAGAGCACTGGCCACCCCTCATAGCCTGGTTCCTCTCTAGGTTTCTTCCTAGGTTTTGGCCTTTCTAGGGAGTTTTTCCTAGCCACCGTGCTTCTACACCTGCATTGCTTGCTGTTTGGGGTTTTAAGCTGGGTTTCTGTACAGCACTTTGATATATCAGCTGATGTACGAAGGGCTATATAAATACATGTGATTTGATTTCATTCAAGTTTGATGTATAATCTTTAGATGCCAACAGTAGTCTCACCATTGGAAGACCTAGTTAGTACTGTAGCCTTCAAAAACCTATTCCTGCTCATTTCCTACAATTCATTAAACACATTTGGTCTGTATGGTCTCTGACTTGTGGTCAGACTAGCTCAGGTGGAACAAACTTAAACTTGCACCTTTTTTCAATGCTGATTTGAATGTCATTGTGAAATACATTTTTTTATTTAACCTTTATTTAACTAGGCAAGTCAGGTAAGAACAAATTCTTATTTACAATGACGGCCTAGGAACAGTGGGTTAACTGTCTTGTTCAGGGAAAGGTGTCATCATGTCTTTTTTTGCATACTCTGAATTTCCAAGTAATCTAAGAAGTAATCATATCAAAAGTATCTGTAATCCGATTACAATATTTTTAGCTGGTAATGTAACGGATTATAATTGTTGTTTTTTTCTAGTCCATTACAAGTAAGGCAATCAGTTGCTCCCCAACCCTGCTTGCTAGCACACATGACCGGCTTCCTGAAGGGTCTTACCAGTCAGCGCCACGTGAAAAGCTAGCTATTTGATGCCGCAAGTGGGGACACTACAGGCTGAGGAGTACATTTCACACATCCACATGTGCTAAATTCACCCCTCAAACTGTAGATTCGAGTCACGGCACCATTGTTACCGGATATCAAGTTTATCCAGAACATTTCAAGCTAGCTGTGGAGTGAGCTTGTGGTATATTCTTAACTCTCTTACTTTTGCATAGAAATTAAATGCTGAAATGGTAGTTTACAGTAATTGTAGTTACAATTAGTGAAACAAGTGTCACAAAGTGCCATTTAATTCCAGGTACCAGTAGTGAAAGTGCAACAAGAAGTGTTACTATATTATTATAAATCAACTTGTATCAGCGTTGAAGCTTTATCTGTCACATTCTGACCATAGTTCTTTTGTATTTTCGTTGTTTTAGTGTGGTCAGGGCGTGAGTTGGGTGGGTTATCTATGTTTTGTGTTTCTGTGTTGGTTTTCTTGTTTGGCCTGATATGGTTCTCAATCAGAGGCAAGTGTAAGTCATTGTCTCTGATTGGAAACCATATTTAGGTAGCCTGTTTTCTGTTGGGTTTTGTGGGTGGTTGTTTTCAGTCTTTGTGTGTCTGCACCAGACAGAACTGTTTCGGTTTTCACTTTGTTGTTTTGTAATTTGAAGTGTTCAGTTTTGGATTATTATTAAATAAGATGAACACTAAGCACGCTGCGGTTTGGTCCTCACCTTCTTCCAATGACGACAACCGTTACAGAACCACCCACCAACAAAGGACCAAGCAGCGTGGTAACATGCAAAAGCAGCAGCAGCGAGTGCAGGACTCTTGGACCTGGGAGGAGATTCTGGACGGTAAGGGACCCTGGGTACAGGCTGGAGAGTATCGCCGCTCCATAGCTGAGCTGGAGGCAGCGAAAGCGGAGAGGCGGTGGTATGAGGAGGCTGCACGTAAGCGCGGCTGGAAGCCAGAGAGGCAGCCCCAAAAATTTATTGGGGTAGGCACACGGGGAGTGTGGCTAAGCCAGGTAGGAGACCTGAGCCAACTCCCCGTGCTTACCTTGGAGAGAGAGGGACCGGACAGGCACCGTGTTATGCCGTGAGGCGCACGGTGTCCCCGGTGACCAGGCATAGCCCGGTGCGGTACATAGCAGCGCCTCGTATCGGCCGGGCTAGAGTGGGCATCGAGCCAGGTGCCATGAAGCCGGCTCAACGCATCTGGTCTCCAGTGCGTCTCCTCGGGCCGGGATACATGGCACCAGCCCTATGCATGGTGTCCCCGGTTCGCCAGCACAGCCCAGTGCGGCCTATTCCACCTCGCCGCATTGGCTTGGCTACGGGGAGCATTCAGCCAGGTAGGGTTGGGCAGGTTCGGTGCTCAAGACCTGCAGTGCGCCTCCATGGTCTGGTCTATCTGGTGCCACCTCCACGCACCAACTCTCCGGTGGCAGTCCCCCGCACCAGGCTGTCTCTCTGTCTCCTCACTACACGGTCTCCCGTCTGTCCAGTGCCGCCAGGGTCTCCCGTCTGTCCAGCGCCGCCAGGGTCTCCCGTCTGTCCAGCACCGCCAGAGTTACCCGTCTGTCCAGCGCCGCCTGAGCTGCCCGTCTATCCAGCGCCGCCTGAGCTGCCCGTCTGTCCAGCGCCGCCTGAGTTGCCCGTCTGTCCAGCGCCACTTGAGCTGCCCGTCTGTCCAGCGCCGCCTGAGCTGCCCGTCTGTCCAGCGCCGCCTGAGCCGCCCGTCTGTCCTGAGCCGCTAGAGCCGCCCGTCAGTCAGGAGCCGCCAGAGCCGTCCGCCAGTCAGGAGCCGCCAGAGCCGTCCGCCAGTCAGGAGCCGCCAGAGCCGTCCGCCAGTCAGGAGCCGCCAGGGCCGTCCGCCAGTCAGGAGCCGCCAGGGCCGTCCGCCAGTCAGGAGCCGTCCGCCAGTCAGGAGCTGCCCGTCAGTCCGGAGCTGCCCGTCAGTCCGGAGCTGCCCCTCAGTCCGGAGCTGCCCCTCAGTCCAGAGGCGCCCCTCAGTCCAGAGGCGCCCCTCAGTCCAGAGGCGCCCCTCAGTCCAGAGGCACCCCTCAGTCCAGTGGGGCCCGTTATTAGGGTTCCCAGTCCTAGGTCGGTGGCGAGGGTCGCCTCTCTAAAGAGGTCACAGAAGTGGACTAAGACTATGGTGGAGTGGGGTCCACGTCCAGCGCCTGAGCCAGAGCCGCCACCGCGGACAGATGCCCACCCAGACCCTCCCCTATAGGTTGAGGTTTTGCAGCCGGAGTCCTCACCCTGCGGGGGGGGGGGGGGGGGGGTACTGTCACGTTCTGACCATAGTTCTTTTGTATTTTCGTTGTTTTAGTGTGGTCAGGGCGTGAGTTGGGTGGGTTATCTATGTTTTGTGTTTTTGTGTTGGTTTTCTTGTTTGGCCTGATATGGTTCTCAATCAGAGGCAGGTGTAAGTCGTTGTCTCCGATTGGGAGCCATATTTAGGTAGCCTGTTTTCTGTTGGGTTTTGTGGGTGGTTGTTTTCAGTCTTTGTGTGTCTGCACCAGACAGAACTGTTTCGGTTTTCACTTTGTTGTTTTGCAATTTGAAGTGTTCAGTTTTGGATTATTATTAAATAAGATGAACACTAACCACGCTGCGCTTTGGTTCTCACCTTCTTCCACCGACGACAACCGTTACATTATCAGGGTGTTGAGATAGCATGGTCGCTCTAACTGGGGATCTGAAACCCCAGGCGTGTTTTGTGTGTGTGTGTGTGTGTGTGTGTGTGTGTGTGTGTGTGTGTGTGTGTGTGTGTGTGTGTGTGTGTGTGTGTGTGCGTGTATGTGTGCATGCATGTGTGTATGTGTGTGTCAGTGAGACACAGAGAGAACTGTGAAACCCAAGCCCTGTCAAAGTGGAGGCCCCACAATAGGCAAAGGAGTCTCTTTGACTGTGAGTCAGAAACAGAAACCTGAGCATGGTGATGGTGTCGGGGTGCAGCAGGCTCAGGCTGCAGCCATTATTCCCCAGCAAACGCCTGGCTCTCTTCTCCTCAGTGGCAGGACCGCGGCACCCTCTCATCAAATATACATCAGCTCAACTGGGAGAAGCACTCCTCTGGGACAAACAGACAGATACTGTAGGCAGTGGACCGTGGACTGCAGATGTAGAGGAGCAGACAGATGGACAGGGAGAGAGGGATAGACTGATGGACAATCAGAGAGAGAGTGACATAAAAGACAGAAAAACACACAGTAAATTAAAAGACAAATTGATTGTCATAAAGGAGCAGAGAAATAGGCATGCAGACAGAAGAGACATACAGACAGAAAGGCACAGACAGAGAGAGAGAGAGAGAAAGAGAGACAGACAGACAGACAGACAGACAGACAGACAGACAGACAGACAGACAGACAGACACAGTAGTAAAAACTACACAAGAATGTGCACATTTACAGTACCAGTCAAAAGTTTGGACACACCTAATTATTCAAGGGTTTTTCTTTATTCTTTTACTATGTTCTATATTGTAGAATAATAGTGAAGGCATCAAAACTATGAAATAATACATATGGAATCATGTAGTAACCAAAAAATTGTCAAAAAATGTCAAAAACTGTTTTATATTTTAGATTCTTCAAAGTAGCCACCCTTTGCCTTGAAGACAGCTTTACACAACAGTCTTGAAGGAGTTCCCACATATGCTGAGCACTTGTTGGCTGCTTTTCCTTCACTTTGCGGTCCAACTAATCCTTAGCAATCTCAATTGGGTTGAGTTCGGGTGATTGTGGAGGACAGGTCATCTGATGCAGCACTCCATCACTCTCCTTCTTGGTCAAATAGCCCTTACACTGCCTGGAGGTGTGTTGGGTCATTGTCCTGTTGAAAAACAAACGATAGTCACTGTCACGACTTCCACCGAAGTCGTTTCCTCTCCTTGTTCGGGCGGCGTTTGGCAGTCGGCGTCAACAGTCTTCTAGCCATCGTCGATACACTTTTCATTTTCCATTTGTTTTGTCTTGTTTTCCTACACACCTGGTTTCCATTTCCCTCATTATTTGTTGTGTATTTAACCCTCTGTTCCCCCCATGTCTTTGTGTGGAATTTTTGTTGTAAGTGCTTGTGCACATGTTACTGGTGCGCGTCGGGTTTTTGTACCCATTTTCTGTTGTATTTTTATGCCGTTGGTTTTTGGATTAAAACTGCTCCGGCTACTACCTAGTTCTACTCTCCTGCGTCTGACTTCCCTGCCACCAGTTATGCACCCCTTTACAGAATTCCATACCACCATATGGAGTCAGTAGGAGCAGGTGCTCCTGGAATAGGGGTCGAGGAGCGCGTCCAGGAGCAAGCGGCGATGATCCACCATCTCGGAGCCGCCATGGACCGCGTTGTCCAAACCATGGACCGCTGGGAGAGACAGGGCGTTCCTCCAGCACCTCCCCCAGCACAACCAGGGTCTCCACTACTCGCCTCCCCTTCATCCGGTCCAAGTGGGATTTCTTCTCACCCTTCCCCGGGAGTACGACGGGACGGCTGCACGCTGCCAGGATTTCCTATTGCAGCTAGAGCTCTACCTGGCAACCGTCCACTTGGCTCCTTTGGGCCGTGAGAGGTTGTCCGTCCTCGCCTGTGCCTCTCAGGGAAAGCCCTGGAGTGGGCCAACGCGTGGGGAGAAAGAGAGAGACGCTGGACCATTTCGAGGATTTCACCTGTCGTTTCCGGGCAGTCTTCGACCACCCGCCCGAGGGTAGAGATGCGGGTGAACGTCTCTACCACCTGAGGCAGGGGACGAGGAGCGTCCAGGAGTTCACCATGGGATTTCGGACCCTGGCCACCGGCGCGGGATGGAGCAACAGGGCCCTGATCGACCACTATCTCTGCAATTTGCGCGAGGACGTCCATCGGGAGTTGGCCTGTATGGACACCACCCTCACCTTTGACCAGCTGGTGGACCTGTCTATTCGGTTGGATAACCTGCTGGCTACCCGCGGAAGTCCAGAGCGGGGTCCGTCGGTTCCATCCCCTAGCACCACCTCTCCGATGCCCATGGAGCTGGGAGGTGCTGTGCGCAGGGAGACCGGAGGAGGTTCTGTCTCGTGCACCATCTGTGACTGCAGAGGTCACACTGCTGGTCGGTGCCGGGTTGGTTCCTCTGGGGATCGAGGCAGTATACAGGACACTCTGTTGTCACCCCAGGTGAACCGGCACCATTCTCACCCGAGCCCTCTGTTGCACACATGTTTTTGTATGTCACTTTTCCTGAATTGTCCCCTTATTCCCAGCATAAGGCTCTCGTCGATTCAGGCGCGGCTGGGAATTTTATAGACAAATCGTTTGCCCATAGTTTAGGGATCCCCATTGTTCCCATGGCTGTGCCCTTCCCCGTTCACGCCTTAGACAGTCGACCATTAGGGTCAGGGTTGATTAGGGAGGCCACCGCTCCCCTAGGCATGGTGATGCAGGGGGATCACAAGGAGAGAATCAGTCTCTTTCTTATTGACTCTCCTGCATTTCCCATGGTGCTAGGCCTACCCTGGTTAGCCTGTCACGGCCCCAATGTCTCGTGGCAAAAGAGGGCTCTCACGGGGTGGTCGCAAGAGTGCTCGGGTAGATGTTTAGAGGTTTCCGTTGGTGCTACTACGGTGGAGAGTCCAGACCAGGTTTCCACCGTGCTCATCCCCCCTGAATATGCCGATTTGTCTCTCACCTTCTCCAAAAAGAAGGCGACTCAATTACCACCCCATCGACGGGGGGATTGTGTGATAAATCTCATTGCACTTTCCAGGAGTCATGTGTATCCGCTGTCACAGGTGGAGACGGCGGCTATGGAAACATACAGTGGGGAGAACAAGTTTTTGATACACTGCAGATTTTGCAAGTTTTCCTACTTACAAAGCATGTAGAGGTCTGTAATTTTTATCATCGGTACACTTCAACTGTGAGAGACGGAATCTAAAACAAAAATCCAGAAAATCACAATATATGATTTTTTAGTAATTAATTTGCATTTTATTGCATGACATAAGTATTTGATCACCTACCAACCAGTAAGAATTCCGGCTCTCACAGACCTGTTCGTTTTTCTTTAAGAAGCCCTCCTGTTCTCCACTCATTACCTGTATTAACTGTGCCTGTTTGAACTCGTTACCTGTATAAAAGACACCTGTCCACACACTCAATCAAACAGACTCCAACCTCTCCACAGAGAGCTGTGTAAGGACATCAGGGATAAAATTGTAGACCTGCACAAGGCTGGGATGGGCTACAGGACAATAGGCAAGCAGCTTGGTGAGAAGGCAACAACTATTGGCGCAATTATTAGAAAATGGAAGAAGACGGAGGACGTAAAGGTAACGTAAAGGTAATGGCGGACTGAACGAAGCTATGTAGAGCACCTCAAGATAAAACATAATATTCGAAATATCTGCTAAATTAGACTAAAATATTAGCACTAAATAATCTGGTGGGTGATAACCTTCAATCTGGATAATAACACAAAACAAATCCTTAGACTAGAGACATTTATCGACAAATATTACGAAAACAAACAACACCCAAACATGACGGAAAATAAGACAGGGGAACCGAATAAAAAACGAAAACGTGACTCCTCAACCGACACGGATGATCTAATATTCTCAACACCGGCAATGGTAAAGGTCGAAACCGATCTGTTAAAATCAATAAATGACAAACTGGGTATACTTGAATTAGTTAGTAAAGATATAAAAGAGTTGAAAGCAAGCCTAGAGATGAGTGATGAAAAAGCTGCGACATTGGAGAAGGAAACACACGCGCTAAAAGGGACGGTCAATAAGATTGAAACCGAAATGAATGAATTTAAAAAGGAGAACAACGTTCTGAAGGAATGCTTACTGGACATACAAACGAGATCCACGAGAGAGAATTTGGTACTTACAGGTATCCAAGAGAAAGAAGGAGAGGTTCCTGAATCTGTAGTTAGAGAGTTCCTTTTTGCAGCACTTCAGATACCGCACAAAGTTATCGATAAGATCCAACTTGAACGTGTACACCGCCTCGGACAGAGAGGGCAGAGGTACGAACGCCCAATCGTTGCCAAATTTGCTTCATTTAAAGATAAAATAATGGTTAAAAGCCTAGGTAAAAGACTTGCTGGGACCAAAATTGGCATGAATGATCAGTTTCCGAAAGAAATTGCAGAACGGCGCAAAGTTCTGTATCCAATTTTCAAAGAAAATAGATTAAAAGCGAAACGAGTAGCTCTCGTCGTTGATAAACTATATATTGATAACCAGTTGTTCAGAGACACAAAGATTACTCCATGGTTATTTTAAAAATTACAAAGTTTTCATAGATGAGGAAAATAAACACAATTCAAGCCCGGTTACTGATTGTAACAATACAATACAAAATATAGCTTTTCTATAAATCTTCACATATAATTAATTGAACACAAGCACTATTTCTATATAGTGAAGATAAAAACTAAGTAAACAGAAGGCACAGTATGTGTGGATGGTGTGGTGTGTGTTTATTTTTATTTGTTATGTTTGGAAAGTTGAGTGAGTGAGTAATGAAATAGTTGCATATCCCAGAGCCAGTGTATTGCTGTGGGCCGGGTATGAGAGGGCTTTCAATGTTGTTCAGATGATGGATATACTTTTATAATGAATTACACGTCTTATTTATTTATTGTCCTATCATGGGGAACTACATTTTTAAAATAAATTATATCTAATTATATCTAATAATATCAGGAGCTGCCAGAGTCGCCAGCCAGTCAGGAGCTGCCAGAGCCGCCAGCCAGTCAGGAGCTGCCAGAGCCGCCAGCCAGTCAGGAGCTGCCAGAGCCGCCAGCCAGTCAGGAGCTGCCCTACAGTCAGGAGCTGCCCTACAGTCATGAGCTGCCCTACAGTCATGAGCTGCCCTACAGTCAGGAGCTGCCCTACAGTCATGAGCTGCCCTACAGTCATGAGCTGCCCTACAGTCATGAGCTGCCCTACAGTCATGAGCTGCCCTACAGTCATGAGCTGCCCCACAGTCATGAGCTGCCCCACAGTCATGAGCTGCCCCACAGTCAGGAGCTGTCCCTCAGCCCGGACCTGCCAGAGTCCCTCAGCCCGGACCTGCCAGAGTCCCTCAGCCCGGACCTGCCAGAGTCCCTCAGCCCGGACCTGCCAGAGTCCCTCAGCCAGGACCTGCCGCCCCTTATCCCGGTGCTGCCCCTTATCCCGGTGCTGCCCCTTATCCCGGTGCTGCCCCTTATCCCGGTGCTGGCCCTTATCCCGGTGCTGCCCCTTCATTTAGGTGGTTTTAGTTGGAGGGTGGTCATTGGGAGGGGAATACAGAAGCGGGGAGTGACTATGGTGGTGTGGGGACAGCGTCCGGAGCCTGAGCCACCACCGTGGTCAGATGCCCACCCAGACCCTCCCCTGGACTTTGTGCTGGTGCGCCCGGCGTTCGCACCTTGAGGGGGGGGTTCTGTCACGTTCCTGACCTGTTTTCTGTTGTTTTGTATGTGTTTGATGGTCAGGGCGTGAGTTTTGGGTGGGCAGTCTATGTTTTCCGTTTCTATGTTGGTTTTGGGTTGCCTGGTATGGCTCTTAATTAGAGGCAGGTGTTTTGCGTTTTCCTCTAATTGAGAGTCATATTAAGGTAGGAGGTTCTCACTGTTTGTTTGTGGGTGATTGTCACTGTGTCTGTGTTTGTTGCACCACACGGTACTGTCTCGTCTCGTTCGTTCGGTCGTTCCTGTTTATGTGTTCCTCGTTTCATGTAAGTTCATAGTTTAGGTCTGTCTAGTTCGTTTTGTAAAATTATTAAAGTGTTCTTCGTGTGTTTAGTTTCGTCTTGTTAAATAAAGTTCATTATGTATTCACAACCCGCTGCACCTTGGTCAACTCACTCACCGAAAGAGAGCCGTTACACCTATACGGTCCGAATAATGATGATCCAAGCTTCTTTGACAATATATATAAGAATGTATCACCTCTACAAGCAACACTAGACTCTATTATTATAGTGGGAGATTTTAATACGGTCTTAAATACCTCTATGGACCGGAAAGGAAATCACACTACAAACTATCACCCTCAGGCACTTAAGGAAATCAGGAATGTCATGGATATATTGAAATTAGTGGATATATGGAGACTTAAATACCCTGACCTAGTGAGATATACATGGCGGAGGCTTAATCAAGCTAGTCGCCTTGACTACTTTCTTATATCATTCTCTCTGGCACCAAAAGTTAAAAAGTGTTTGATAGGGGACAGAATGCGGTCGGACCATCACATAATTGGCATATATATTACTCTTACAGAATTTCCACGTGGGCGAGGATATTGGAAATTTAATCAAAGCCTACTAGATGATAAATTGTTTAGAACTAGGACAGAAGAATTTATAACTGACTTTTTTAGACATAACATAGGTACAGCAGATCCCCATATTGTATGGGACACTTTTAAGTGTGCCTTTAGAGGCCATGCAATTCAGTACTCATCTATAAAACAAAAGCAATTTCGATCAAAAGAGTCCATATTAACAAAGGAAATTGAAGGACTAACAGTACAGTTAGATAACAATAAAAACGGTACCATAGAGGCACAGAATAAGTTAGAGTAAAAACAAAAAGAAATGGAGGAACTTATTCAAGAAAGATCCAGTGTAATATATTATAAAAATAAAGCGAACTGGATGGAATATGGGGAAAAATGCACCAAATTCTTTTTCAATCTTCAATGTAGAAATGCTACCAAAAAAAACGTATTAAAACTTGTTACAAATGATGGAGTCACGCATGATTCACCAAATGATATTTTGAAAGAGGAAGTAAAGTACTTTAAGAATATGTTTTCGTTTCAGTCTCCTCAATCTCCACTAACTGAAACTAATTGTATGGACTTTTTCCCTAATAATAATGTAAAATTAACATCTGTACAGAAAGACTCATGTGAAGGCCTAATTACAGAGGAGGAACTACATGATGCAATTGGGGCCTTTAAGGATGGGAAAACTCCAGGACTGGATGGCATACCAGTGGAAGTATACAAACATTTTTTTGATATACTCAAAGGACCATTATTAGCTTGTTTTAACCACTCCTATATAAATGATAGATTATCAGACATGCAACAAGAAGGTGTGATATCATTATTACTGAAACAGGACCCAAGTGGTATATATAAAGATCCAGTCCATTTAAAAAATTGGAGACCTCTTACACTTCAGTGTTGTGATGCAAAAATCCTAGCAAAATGCTTGGCGCATAGAATAAAAAAAGTTTTGTCAGATATTATTCATCCTAATCAGACAGGTTTTTTACATGGACGATACATTGGAGATAATATAAGGCAAGTACTGGAAACAATAGAACACTATGAAATATCGGGGACACCAGGCCTGGTTTTCATAGCTGATTTTGAAAAGGCTTTTAATAAAGTACGACTGGAGTTTATATATAAATGCCTAGAATATTTCAATTTTGGGGAATCTCTTATAAAATGGGTAAAAATTATGTATAGTAACCCTAGGTGTAAAATAGTAAATAATGGCTACATCTCAGAAAGTTTTAAACTATCTAGAGGAGTAAAACAAGGTTGTCCACTATCGGCATATCTATTTATTATTGCCATCGAAATGTTAGCTGTTAAAATTAGATCAAACATTAATATTAAGGGATTAGAAATCCAGGGCCTAAAAACTAAGGTGTCATTGTACGCTGATGATTCATGTTTTCTTTTAAAACCACAACTAGAATCTCTCCATGGCCTCTTAGAGGATCTAGATACATTTGCTATCCTCTCTGGATTAAAACCAAATTATGATAAATGTACCATATTACGTATTGGATCACTAAAAAATACACATTTTACATTGCCATGTAGTTTACCAATTAAATGGTCTGATGGTGATGTGGACATACTCGGTATACAAATCCCAAAAGAAAGAAATGATCTCACTCCAATAAATTTTTATAGAAAGTTAGAAAAAATAGATAAGATCTTGCTACCATGGTAAAGAAAATACCTGTCTATTTGTGGGAAAATCACCCTGATTAACTCTTTAATCATATCACAGTTTACCTATTTGCTTATGGTTTTGCCTACACCTAGTGACCTGCTTTTTAAATTATATGAACAAAAAATATTCAATTTTATTTGGAACGGCAAGCCAGATAAAATTAAAAGGGCCTATTTATATAACGAATATGAATTCGGAGGGCAGAAATGATTAAATATTAAAGCATTAGACCTCTCACTAAAGGCATCAGTCATACAAAAGTTATACTTAAATCCAAACTGGTTCTCTAGTAGATTGGTACGAATGTCTCATCCTATGTTCAAGAAAGGCCTTTTTCCCTTTATTCAGATTACACCTGCTCACTTTCGGTTGCTTGAAAAGGAAATAATTTCCAAAATATCTTTATTTTTTAAACAAGCCTTAGAAAGTTGGTTGCAATTTCAGTTTAATCCACCTGAAAGGACGGAACAAATAATACAACAAATCTTGTGGTTAAATTCAAATATAGTAATTGATAAAAAAACTGTATTTATCGAAGAAATGTTTAAAAAAGGTATAATTTTTGTGAATGATATCATAAATAGGACTGGTGGAGTAATGTCACACATGCAGCTAACACAGACATATGGAAATGTCTGCTCTACCCAAAATTACAACCAATTAATTGCAGCATTACCACAAAAATGGAAGAGGCAGGTGGAAGGGGATAAAAGTAAGGAACTTGTATGCCGGCCTTATATTAAAGAACATAAATGGTTAAAGAAAAGTGTGATAAATAAAAACATATACCAATTTCATTTAAGGACCAAAAAACTTACAGCTGTGCCATATAAATTGCAAAATAGTTGGGAAGAGATTTTCGATGTACCCATTCCATGGCACATGGTTTATGAATTGATACGCAAAACAACGCCGGATTCAAAACTTCAAATTTTTCAATTTAAATTATTGTACAAAATTCTTGCAACTAATAGAATGTTATGTATATGGGGGATACAATCTTCTCAGCTCTGTAGATTCTGCTGTGAGGAGGCAGAGTCATTAGACCATTTATTTTGGTATTGTCCGCATGTAGCTCGTTTTTGGTCACAGGTCCAGGAATGGTTGCGTAGAACTAACGCTACAGATAGCAATACTGGGGGATTTGAAAAGCCATAGTCAATCAATCAATAATATAATAATTATTTTAACAAAAATGTTTATTTTTAATTTACAATCCGTGGAAGCTATGAGAATAGGAAGATTCAAATCTTTTGTGAAGCATCACAGCACAGTTGAAAAATATATGGCAAATAAAAATCCGAAATGGATGATGTTGGAAGATAGATGGGAAAGGTTGAGTGGAGCTGAAGGGTGGGACTAATAACAAGATCAACAATGTAGGGCATACGGGATCTGTGAAATGTGTATAGGTGCGGAGCTATTGTGAAATAGCACAGTTACAAGTGGAAATCAAACTGGATGGACAACAGAAATAGAGGAAGGACTAAGAACAAACAAGAGAGAACTATTATAAAGTAGACTGTGTCTGTAAAATGTGTATAAGATGTATAAATTGAAGGTAAAAACAGAAATGTTTATCAGTTTACTCCAATTGGGGGATCGGTGGTAGGGTTTGCTGGGAATAATAATAAAGGTATACTCTTTAAAAAAAGTATGTATGTCTATGTAGGTATGTGTATGTATATATGTGTATATGTATGCATACGTGAAAGGATATATATATTTACCCCAAAAAATATGGGGGATTGGAAATGATGCAGACAATTACATTGGAAGCAACATTCTTTCCGCAATATTAAGCTGATCCACCCCCCCAAAAAATAAATAAATAAATAAATAAAAAGAAAAAAAGAAAAAGAAAAATGGAAGAAGTTCAAGATGACGGTCAATCACCCTCGGTCTGGGGCTCCATGCAAGATCTCACCTCGTGGGGCATCAATGATCATGAGGAAGGTGAGGGATCAGCCCAGAACTACAAGGCAGGACCTGGTCAATGACCTGAAGAGAGCTGGGACCACAGTCTCAAAGAAAACCATTAGTAACACACTACGCCGTCATGGATTAAAATCCTGCAGCACACGCAAGGTCCCCCTGCTCAAGCCAGCGCATGTCCAGGCCCGTCTGAAGTTTGCCAATGACCATCTGGATGATCCAGAGGAGGAATGGGAGAAGGTCATGTGGTCTGATGAGACAAAAATAGAGCTTTTTGGTCTAAACTCCACTCGCCGTGTTTGGAGGAAGAAGAAGGATGAGTACAACCCCAAGAACACCATCCCAACCGTGAAGCATGGAGATGGAAACATCATTCTTTGGGGATGCTTTTCTGCAAAGGGGTCAGGACGACTGCACCGTATTGAGGGGAGGATGGATGGGGCCATGTATCGCCAGATCTTGGCCAACAACCTCCTTCCCTCAGTAAGAGCATTGAAGATGGGTCGTGGCTGGGTCTTCCAACATGACAAGGACCCGAAACACACAGCTAGGGCCTTGAGAAGCATCTCAAGGTCCTGGAGTGGCCTATCCAGTCTCCAGACCTGAACCAAATAGAAAATCTTTGGAGGGAGCTGAAAGTCTGTATTGCCCAGCGACAGCCCCAAAACCTGAAGGATCTGGAGAAGGTCTGTATGGAGGAGTGGGCCAAAATCCCTGCTGCAGTGTGTGCAAACCTGGTCAAGAACTACAGGAAACGTATGATCTCTGTAATTCCAAACAAAGGTTTCTGTACCAAATATTAAGTTCTTTTCTGATGTATCCAATACTTATGTCATGCTATAAAATGCAAATTAATTACTTAAAAATCATAGAATGTGATTTTCTGGATTTTTGTTTTAGATTCCGTCTCTCACAGTTGAAGTGTACCTATGATAAAAATGACAGACCTCTACATGCTTTGTAAGTAGGAAAACCTGCAAAATTGGGAGTGTATCAAATACTTGTTCCCCCCACTGTATGTCTCTGAATCCCTGCGTCAGGGGTACCTTCGGTCCTCCACTTCACCCGCCTCCTCGAGTTTATTTTTTGTGAAGAAGAAAGAGGGAGGTCTGCGCCCGTGTATTGACTAACGAGGTCTTAACCATATCACTGTGAGGTACAGTTACCCGCTACCTCTCATAGCCACAGAGATTGAGTCAATGCACGGGGTGCGCAACTTCACCAAACTAGATCCCAGGAGCGCTTTCAACCTGGTGCGTATCCAGGAGGGAGATGAGTGGAAGACGGCTTTTAGTACCACCTCATGGCATTATGAGTACCTCGTCATGCCGTACGGGTTGATGAATGCTCCATCAGTCTTCCAAGCTTTTGTTGACAAGATTTTCAGGGACCTGCACAGGCAGTGTGTAGTGGTGTATATTGATGACATTCTGATATACTCCGCTAAACGCGCCGAGCATGTGTCTCTGGTACGCAGGGTGCTTGGTCGTCTGTTGGAGCATGACCTGTACGTCAAGAATGAGAAATGCCTGTTCTTCCAATAGTCCGTCTCCTTCCTAGGGTACCGCATTTCCACCTCAGGGGTGGAGATGGAGAGTGACCGCATTTCAGCCGTGCGTAATTGGCCGACTCCCACCACGGTAAAGGAGGTGCAGCGGTATCTAGGGTTTGCCAATTACTACCGGAGGTTTATCCAGGGTTTTGATCAGGTGGCGGCTCCCGTTACCTCACTTCTGAAGGGGGGACCGGTATGTTTGCAGTGGTCGGCTGAGGCGGACAGGGCTTTTGGTCACCTGAGAGCTCTGTTTACCTCGGCTCCCATTCTGGCTCTTTCGGATCCCTCTTTGGCGGTCATAGTGGAGGTGGACGCGTCCGAGGCTGGAATAGGAGCCGTTCTCTCTCAGCGCTCGGGTACGCCACCAAGCGCCGCCCCTGTGCCTTCTTCTTGAGGAAGCTCAGCCCAGCGGAGCGAAACTATGACGTGGGGGACCGGGGGCTGTTGGCTGTCGTCAAGGCCCTGAAGGCGTGGAGACATTGGCTTGAGGGGGCTCAACACCCTTTTCTCATCTGGACTGACCACCGCAATCTGGAGTACATCCGGGCGGCGAGGAGACAGAACCCTCGCCAGGCAGGTGGGCCATGTTTTTCACCCGTTTTGTTTTCACCTACTCTTACAGACCAGGTTACCAGAACGCCAAGGCAGACGCACTGTCTCGGCTGTATAACACAGAGGAGCGGCCCATGGATCCCACCCCCATACTCCCGGCCTCCTGCCTGGTGGCGCCAGTGGTGTGGGAGCTGGACGCGGACATTGAGCAGGCGCTACGTGCAGAGCCCACTCCCCTCCAGTGTCCCGCTGGGCGTCTGTACATTCCGTCTGCTGTCCGTGACCGGCTGATCTATTGGACCCACACGTCACCCTCCTCTGGTCATCAGGGCATCGGTCGGACGGTGCGCTGTCTGAGTGGGAAGTACTGGTGGCCCACTTTGGCTAGGGACGTGAAGGTTTATGTTCCCTCCTGCTCGGTGTGCGCCCAGTGTAAGGCTCCTAGTCACCTGCCCAGAGGTAAGCTCAACCGTTCCACAACGGCCGTGGTCGCACCTGTCAGTGGATTTCCTTACGGATTTTCCTCCCTCACAGGATAACACCACGATCCTGGTCGTTGTGGAATTTTTTTCTAAGTTCTGCCATCTCCTCCCTCTGCCCGGTCTCCCTGCGGCCCTACAGACTGCGGAGGCCTTGTTTACACACGTCTTCCGGCACTATGGGGTTCCTGAGGACATAGTGTCTGAACGGGGTCCCCAGTTTACTTCGAGGGTCTGGAGGGCATTCATGGAACATTTGGGGGTCTCGATCATCCTTTTCTCAGGTTTTCACCCGAGAGTAACGGGCAGGGGAAGAGAGTTAACCAGGATGTGGGTAGGTTTCTTATTGCCATGACTGGCCGGGGAATGGGCGGCGTTTGTGCCCTGGGCTGAGATGGCCCAGAACCTGCCCCGCCACTCCTCCACTAACCTCTCCCCCTTTCAGTGCATACTGGGGTATCAGCCGGTTCTGGCTCCTTGGCATCAGAGGAGGAGGAGGAGGAGACATTGGACGCCGCCCATGTTCACCTTCATCGCGCCGTGCTGCGCCAGAAAGCCACCGCAGACTGTCACCACAGTCCGGGTTTGGCTCTCGAACCGAAACCTGCCCCTCCGCCTGCCGGAAGCTGGGTCCACGGTTTGTGTGGCCATTTAATGTCCTGAGGAGACTGAACGAGGTGAGTTACAGGTTACCGCTTCCCCCCGATTGCCGTGTTAACCCCTCGTTCCATGTGTCTCTCCTCAGGCCGGTGGTGGCTGGCCCGCTCCAGGAGTCTGAGGTGCGGGAGGTTCCTCCTCCCCCTCTAGACATCGAGGGGGCCCTGGCGGACTCCGTTCGATCCATACTGGATTCGAGACGTTGGGCGAGGTGCCTTCAGTACCTTGTGGACTGGGAGGGGTACGGTCCGGAGGAGAGATGCTGGGTTCCGGTGGAGGACGTGTTGGACCCTTCAATGCTGCGTGAGTTCCACCGTCTCCGTCCGGATCACCCTGCACCTCGCCCCCCGGGTCGTCCCCGAGGTGTCAAGGGGGGGGGGGGGGTACTGTCACGACTTCCACCGAAGTCGTTTCCTCTCCTTGTTCGGGTGGCGTTCGGTGGGCGGCGTCACCGGTCTTCTAGCTATCATCGATCCACTTTTCATTTCCCATTTGTTTTGTCTTGTTTTCCTACACACCATGTTTTCCTATTCGTTCATTATTTGTTGTGTATTTAACCCTCTGTTCCCCCCATGTCTTTGTGTGGAATTGTTTGTTGTAAGTGCTTGTGCACATGTTACTGGTGTGCGTCGGGTTTTTGTAACCATTTTCTGTTGTATTTTTATGCCGTTGGTTTTTGGATTAAAACTGCTCCGGCTACTACCTAGTTCTGCTCTCCTGCGTCTGACTTCCCTGCCACCAGTTATGCACCCCTTTACAGTCCCACTAAGCGTAAACCAGATGAGATGGCGTATTGCTGCAGAATGCTGTTGTAGCCATGCTGGTTAAGTGTGCCTTGAATTCTAAATAAATCACAGACAGAGTCACCAGCAAAGCACCCCCACACATCACACCTCCTCCTCCGTGTTTCATGGTGGGAACCATACATGCAGAGATCATCCATTCATCTACTCTGTTTCTCACAAAGACACGGCGGTTGGAACCAAAAATTACAAATTTGGACTCAAATTTGGACAGATTTCCACCGGTCTAATGTTCATTGCTCGTGTTTCTTGGCACAAGCAAGTCTCTTCTTATTATTAGTGTATTTTAGTAGTGTGTTCTTTTTAGCAATTCAATCATGAAGGCCTGATTCACGCGGTCTCCTCTGAACAGTTGATGTTGAGATGTTATTTGAACTCATGAAGCATTTATTTGGGCTGCAATTTCTGAGGCTGGTAACTCAAATGAACTTATCCTCTGCAGCAGAGGTAACTCTGGGTCTTCCTTTTCTCTGGTGGTCCTCATGAGAGCTCATTTCATCATAGCGCTGGATGGTTTTTGCAACTGCACTTGAAGAAATTTTCAAAGTTCTTGACATTTTCCGCATTAACTGATCTTTACTTCTTAGAGTAATGATTGACTGTCATTTCTCTTAGCTTTTTGAACTGTTCTTGCCATAATATGGACTTGGTCTTTTACCAAATAGGGCTATCTTCCAGCGGTGTGGACTCGAGTCACATGACTTGGACTCGAGTCAGACTCGAGTCACAAATATGATGACTTGCAACTCGACTTTGACTTTAACACCAATAACTCATGACTTGACTTGGACTTGAGCCTTATGACTCGACCAGACTTGATACCCTCCCCAAGCCCAAATATTAAAAACGATGCTATTAAAAAAAGTGTGCAGTGCATCACCTCTTCATTTAACGGATTACAAAGGCAGTTAGTAGCCTAAATCCTGCCTGATGTTATTGCTGTTCCTAAAACCATTAACATACATTAGCCTACTGTAACCACACAGAGAGAGAGTGTGTGTGTGTTAAGGTGGGGCGATTGTGTACAAGCCTACATTGCCCGATTGTGCCCCATAGCAATCCTCGATAGTCGATCACTATTGGGGGGGGGGGGGGGTCTTTCTCATGGTTACCCATGTATTTCAATGAAAATATCATGTTTATTTGGAAAGTAATAAATATATAGATATTTTTAAAAGCATTCATGATTTGCGTAAATGTATATGCTAACTATTACTCTTGTTAAAAATATGAAATGGTATTACATTTGGTGAAGAGCACATTATGACTTGTTTAGGACTCGAAACTCAAAGTTTAGGACTTGAGTCTTGACTTGATACTTGATGGACATTGCAATACATTCACAGATTTCACAGCACACTGTGTGCACCCAGGCTCCTACTCCACCTCTACCACATATCTACAGTACAAAATCCATGTGTGCTTGTGTGTATAGTGTGTATGTTATCGTGTGTGTGTGTGTAGGCATGTGTCTGTGCCTATGTTTGTGTAGCTTCACAGTCCCCGCTGTTCCATAAGGTGCATTTTTATCTGTTTTTTTTAAATCAAATTTTACTTCTGGCATTAGTTACTTGATGTGGAATAAAGTTCCATGTAGTCATGGCTCTATGTAGTACTGTATGCCTCCCATAGTCTGCTCTGGACAAGGGGACTGCGAAGAGACCTCTTGTGGCATGTCTTGTGGTGTATGCATGGGTGTCCGAGCTGTGTGCCAGTAGTTCAAACAGACAGCTCGGTGAATTCAACATGTCAAAACCTCTCAATAATACAAGTAGTGAAGAAGTCAATCTCTCCTCCACTTTGAGCCAGTAGAGATTGATATGCATATTATTAATATTAGCTCTCTATGTACATCCAAGGGCCAGCCGTGCTGCCCTGTTCTGAGCCAATTGCAATTTTTCTAAGTTCCTTTTTCTGGCACCTGACCATATGACTGAACAGTAGTCCAGGTCCGACAAAACTAGGATCTGTATGACCTGCCTTGTTCATAGTGCTGTTAAGAAGGTAGAGCAGCACTTTATTATGGACAGACTTCTCCCCATCTTAGTTACTATTGTATCAATATGTTCTGACCATGACAGTTTACCTTCCAGGGTTACTCCAATCACTTTGTTCACCTCAACTTGCTCAATTTCCACATGATTTATTACAAGATTTAGTTGAGGTTTAGGGTTTAGTGAATGATTTGTCCCAAATACAATGCTTAAGTTTCAGAAATATTTAGGACTAACTTATTCCTTGCCACCCATTCTGAAACTAACTGCAGCTCTTTGTTAAGTGTTGCTGTCATTTCAGTCGCTGTGGTAGCTGACGTGTATAGTGTTGAGTCATCCGCATACCTAGACAGACTGGCTTTACTCAAAGCCAGTGGCATGTCTTTTGTAAAGATTGAAAAAAGTAAGGGGTCTAGACAGCTGCCCTGGGGAATTCCTGATTCTACCTGGATTCTGTTGGAAAGACTTCCATTAAAGAACACCCTCTGTGTTCTGTTTGACAGGTAACTCGTTATCCACAATATAGCAGGGGGTGTAAAGCCATAACACATATGTTTTTTCCAGCAGCAGACTATGATCGATAATGTCAAAAGCCGCACTGAAGTCTAACAAAACAGCCGCCACAATCTTTTTATCATCAATTTCTCTCAGTCAATCATCAGTCATTTGTGTAAGTGCTGTGCTTAATGAATGTCCTTCCCTATAAGCACGCTGAAAGTTTGTTGTCAATTTGTTTACTGTAAAATTGCATTGTATCTGGTCAAACACACATTTTTCCAAAAGTTTACTAAGGGTTGATAACAGGCTGATTGGTAGGCTATTTGAGCCAGTAAAGGGGGTTTTACTATTTTTAGGTAGCGTAATGACTTTTGCTTCCCTTCAAGCCTGGGGGCACACACTTTCTAGTAGGCTTAAATTGAAAATATGGCAAATAGGAGTGGCAATATCTTGCTCTCAGCTGTGAGTTGACTGTATAAATAACCCTTCTAACACCCATCACCTCTCAGCCCCACTGTCAACATCAGAGTGGCAGAGCTCAACACACTGTCACTGATGTTTGGGCAAATAAGCCTGAGGAGGTGGTTGACTGGTGCTAATTGAGTGTTATCATCTATTAATTCTGGGGCTGGGAATTCTTTGTTTTGACAGCATGGTGGTTCCATGCCCAAAGGAATGTCTCTGTGAGGATAGCTATGGATTGGGGATTTATCTCTGCACTGTGTGTGTGTGTGTGTGTGTGTGTGTGTGTGTGTGTGTGTGTGTGTGTGTGTGTGTGTGTGTGTGTGTGTGTGTGTGTGTGTGTGTGTGTGTGTGTGTGTGTGTGTGTGTGTGTGTGTGTGTGTGTGTGTGTGTGTGTGTGTACAGAGAGAGGGGGAGAGCTCTGTTCTACTCTGTGCTGTTCCTGGTCCTGACTCACACTGCTCTGACATCTGCTTAAAATACCTAAGTGTTTCTTAATGGGCTCTTAGTATTTTGTCAGCTCACTGTCTCTCTGCCCATTCTCTCTCTCCCTCCCTCTTTCATGGCTTCCACATAGCATAACCAGTACAATAACAGTATATTTAGTTCCATTTTCATTATGTTAGCATTTTCTTCTGAAGTATGACCACTATTTTTGTGGTGGTCATTCCAGCCATCATTCCATTCCTTAATGGTTGTTTGTGTGTCTGTGTGTATGTGCGTGTGTGTATTTGTATGTGTATGTGTATATGTGTGTGTGTGCGCATGTGGTCAGGAGAAGGGGGGGGGGGGGGGCAGAGAGGGTCTATACGGCAGCAAAGCTCTCAGCAATGGAGTAAAGACATCACCACAAGTACATATTTCTTTTACATTGAGCACATGGACAAACTCAAAAAGAGCACACACACATATACACACTGACACACACTCACACACGTACCTCACTTCCACCTAAAACTCCTCCATCTCATTCCTTCCATTTTCATTCTTGTACCTCTTTTCCCCCTCTTCTTGAAGCAGGCTTAATTATTGATAGTGTGTAAAATCTAACGTTGTAGATTGTGACCATTCACCAAATCGGCAGGATCACGTGAGGGGGCTGCTGAGGGGAATGGGGTGTCTAACCACACTCTTTAATGTAATTGCTTTTAGGGTTCCTGGTAAATATTTTATTGACTGCCAGCACAAATTAAAGATATAAAGGTTGAAGGGGGCTATTCTTCTCTCCCAGAGCAGAGGGAGGTAGAGAAGAGGGAGTGATCCTGTGTATTTGACTTGGCTCCGCAGGTATCGAAGTTGGGCAGCGGGTGCCCCCCGCCCCACTAGGGCTGGTCTCCATGGACAGGCATGTTGGAGATGGGGTGGGTGAATGAGGGAGGGGTCTGGAGGTGGGGGGGTGTTGGTGCAGGTATACATTTAGGGGAGGGAAAAGCATGCCACTGTGATGCAGAGTTGGGATGGGAGTGAGCGGTTTGGTGTTTTGGTCGTAGCCAGTGAGGCTGAAGTACTTTTTGCTTAAGCGATTGTGGTGAGTGGTGAAGTCGGGTAGGGGAAAGACTGACAGAAATAGGTAGTAGTGGAGGGTGTATGGGGGGTCATAAAGCACCCCTTTCCCTAACATGGGACAGGGCTGTACACTGGAATGGAACGGTTAACATGGAAACGTCATTACAGAAAAGGTTTGGGGGCGAAAGAGCACTGAAATATTCATGATGTCAGATCTGTAAGCCGAGCTGGACAGGATGTACATGCAGTTACAGTATTGGTGGTGTTTTAGTGAAGCAGGATGTTTTAAAGCGCTGGGGAACACAGGAGGGATTCAGGGACAGGTCTCACTGGACAGGTCTGCTGTTCTCTCCATTAACCCATCTTCTATCTAACACAGTGGTGTCAAACGTACGGCCCACTAGGGGATCCAATCTGGCCACAGTAGTTTGAGTAATTAAAAAAAAAATCTCTATTTACAGTGCATTCGGAAAGTATTCAGATCCCTTGACTTTTTCCACATTTTGTTACATTACAGCTTTATTCTGAAATTGATTAAATTGTTTTCTCCCCCTCATCAATCTACACACCAAACTGCATAATGACAAAGCAAAAACACCCCTGGGGGACCCCTTTGTTAAGAGTCAATGTGGAGGAGGTGTTGTTGCCAATCCTCACAGCCTGTGGTCTGCCCATCAGGACCCTGCATCTGGGACCCTGAAACCTGGTGATCAGAGCCCCCCATTCTGTTGTGCACCAACTGTGAGAGACTATGAAAGAGTGGGACTGGAACAGGGTTCAGACTATGAGAGGGACAGATATACTGAGTACCAACACCCTAGAACCTGTCAGAAATATATACAGTGCATTTAGAAAGTATTCAGACCCCTTGACTTTTTCCACATTTTGTTACGTTATGTTACGCTAAAATGTATCAATTAGTTTTCCCCCCTCATCGATCTACACACAATACCCCAGGATGACAAAGCAAAAACAGTTTTTTTTTAATGCCTGCAAATGTATTAAAAATATAAAACGTAATTATCACATTTGCATAAGTATTCAGACCCTTTTACTCAGTACTTTGTTGAAGCACATTTGGCAGCGGTTACAACCTCGAGTCTTCTTCGGTATGACGCTACAAGCTTGGCATACCTGGATTTGGGAAGTTTCTCCCATTCTTCTCTATATATTCTCTCAAGCTCTGTCAGGATGGATGGGGAGCGTCGTTGCACAGCTATTTCCAAGTGTCTCCACATATGTTCAATCGGGTTCAAGTCCGAGCTCTGGCTGAGCCACTCAAGGACATTCGGGTTCTTGGTCACCTCCCTGACCAAGGCCCTTCTCCCCGATTGCTCAGTTTGGCAGGGCGGCCAGCTCTAGGAAGAGTCTTTGAGTTTCTAAACTTCTTCTATTTAAGAATGATGGAGACCACTCTGTTCTTGGGGACATTCAATGTTGCAGAAAGGTTTTGGTACGCTTCCCTAGACCTGTGCCTTTGTAACAGTATAACTTTACATCGTCCCCTCGCCCCGACACGGGCGCGAACTAGGGACCTTCTGCACACATCAACAACGGTTGCCCACGAAGCATCGCTACCCATCGCTCCACAAAGGCCGCGGCCCTTGCAGAGCAAGGGGCAACCCTACTTAATGTCTCAGAGCAAGTGACGTAACTGATTGAAATGCTACTAGCGCGTACCCGCTAACTAGCTAGCCATTTCACATCCGTTACACCTTGACACAATCCTGTCACCTTGACACAATCCTGCAAATGTATTAAAAATATAAAACGTAATTATCACATTTGCATAAGTATTCAGACCCTTTTACTCAGTACTTTGTTGAAGCACATTTGGCAGCGGTTACAACCTCGAGTCTTCTTCGGTATGACGCTACAAGCTTGGCATACCTGGATTTGGGAAGTTTCTCCCATTCTTCTCTATATATTCTCTCAAGCTCTGTCAGGATGGATGGGGAGCGTCGTTGCACAGCTATTTCCAAGTGTCTCCACATATGTTCAATCGGGTTCAAGTCCGAGCTCTGGCTGAGCCACTCAAGGACATTCGGGTTCTTGGTCACCTCCCTGACCAAGGCCCTTCTCCCCGATTGCTCAGTTTGGCAGGGCGGCCAGCTCTAGGAAGAGTCTTTGAGTTTCTAAACTTCTTCTATTTAAGAATGATGGAGACCACTCTGTTCTTGGGGACATTCAATGTTGCAGAAAGGTTTTGGTACGCTTCCCTAGACCTGTGCCTTTGTAACAGTATAACTTTACATCGTCCCCTCGCCCCGACACGGGCGCGAACTAGGGACCTTCTGCACACATCAACAACGGTTGCCCACGAAGCATCGCTACCCATCGCTCCACAAAGGCCGCGGCCCTTGCAGAGCAAGGGGCAACCCTACTTAATGTCTCAGAGCAAGTGACGTAACTGATTGAAATGCTACTAGCGCGTACCCGCTAACTAGCTAGCCATTTCACATCCGTTACACCTTGACACAATCCTGTCTCGGACCTTTATGGGCAATTGCTTTGACCTCATGACTTAGTATTTGCTCTGACATGCAATGTCAACTGTGGGACCTTATATAGAGCGTTTTTGCCTTTCTAAATAATGTCCAATCAATTGAACTTACCACAGATGGACTCCAATTGAGTTGTAGAAACATCTCAAGGATGATCGATGGAAACATGATGCAACTGAGCTCAATTTCGAGTCTCATAGCAAAGGGTTTGAATACTTATGTAAATAACGTATTTCTGTTTTTATTTTTAACGAATTTGAAAACAATTCAGAAAAATTTGTTTTGCTTTGTCTTTATGGGATATTGTGTGTACTTTTTAAAATCCACTTTAGAATAAGCCTGTAAAGTAACAAAATGTGGAAAAAGTCAAGGGGTCTGGATACTTTCAGAATGCACTGTAGATGTTGTAGAGTGAGACTATAGGGACTATGGATGTTTTAGGGACTGTAGGTGCTCAGGGACTGTATATACTGTAGATACTATGGCGACTGTAGAGCCTATAGAGGAAACGTTGAAGATTAATATGACAGATGAAGAAGGCTGGAGCTGGTCTAGTAGAGAAGACTAAAGCAAGGGCAAGTAACGGTACCATGGAAAAGCCCTGCTGTCAGCTGTCTGTAGGCATTTGTTTGAAGTGTGTACGTGGTCTGCAGCCAATTATAATAGCATGAGGTTATTTTATATGTATAGGAAGATACATATGGTGCATAAGATGTAACGACAAGAGAATCATTGAAGATGCACATGCAGTAACAAGGGGAGATTGCTGAGTGTGTTTGGGAATAGTACTAAGTGAATGTGAAATTGAGAGTTGTGTGATTTGGGAAACTACGTGTTAAGATGATTGAAATTAGGATAATAAGTGGTAAGCTGAGTTCAACAAAATATATACATTTGGATAATAAGAGATATTATTACTATTAAGTACTGAGTGAATGAGAGCTGTCAGGGGACAAGCTCCGGTGTGAAAGAGGTGCTTGTCTGAATGAATACCCCAACCAGTTTTGTGGGAGCTGAGTTTTTCAATCTATAACGTTATCTAGGGGTTCTGTCCACCACCACCTGTCAATCTACACATAGCCAGAACTGACAGGAGAAGCCATTGGAGAGTTTGAGAGGGTAACAGCTGAGATGGGTAAGGGCTGTTCATTGATGCCCCCGGACACTGAGACTTCCTCGAGAACATGATATGTGCACCTCTTGGGCTGGCTACACTGTTACTGTTGCTGGAGGTGTGGATATAAATTGATTTATACCGTTATATAGGGATTCTGTTGATTTATACCGTTATATAGGGATTCTGTATGCGAAGATATGAAAGGAGAGAGTACTATTCCCGAATGTGCTGTTAAATAGAATACTAGAGTAAATATTTACACCCCTGTATGAATAGAACACTAGTGTAAAGGAGGAATTTGTGAAGGCAACTATAATAGGTTACTAAAGATTTGTTAAAGTAACAATGAAAAAAATACACAGATGAAGTCGTAAGTTTACATACACTTAGGTTGGAGTCATTAAATATCGGTTTTCAACCACTCCACAAATTTCTTGTTAACAAACTATAGTTTTGGCAAGTCGGTTAGGACATCTACTTTGTGCATGACACAAGTCATTTTTCAAACAATTGCTAACAGACAGATTATTTCACTTATAATTCACTCAGCAAGGAAGAAGCCACTGCTCCAAAACCACCATAAAAAAGCCAGACTATGATTTGCAACTGCACATGGGGACAAAGATCGTACTTTTTGTCCTCTGGTCTGATGAAACAAAAATAGAACTGTTTGGCCATGTTTGGAGGCAAAAGGGGGAGGCTTGCAAGCCAAAGAACACAATCCCAACCGTGAAGCACGGGGGTGGCAGCATCATGTTGAGGGGGTGCTTTGCTGCAGGAGGGACTGGTGCACTTCACAAAATAGATGGCTTCATGAGGAGGGAAGATTATGTGGATATATTGAAGCAACATCTCAAGACATCAGTCGTGGGTCTTCCAAATGGACATTGGTCTTCCAAATGGACAATGACCCCAAGCATACTTCCAAAGTTGTGGCAAAATGGCTTAAGGACAACAAAGTCAAGGTATTGGAGTGGCCATCACAAAGCCCTGACCTCAACCCTGTAGAACATTTGTGGGCAGAACTGAAAAAGCGTGTGCGAGCAAGGAGGCCTACAAACCTGACTCATTTACACCAGCTCTGTCATGAGGAATGGGGCAAAATTCACCCAACTTAATGTGGGAAGCTTGTGGAAGGCTATCCGAAATGTTTGACCTAAGTTAAACAATTTAAAGGCAATGCTACCAAATACTAATTGAGTGTATGTAAACTTCTGACCCACTAGGAATGTGATGAAAGAAACAAAAGCTGAAATAAATCATTCTCTCTACTATTATTCTGACATTTCACCTTCTTGAAATAAAGTGGTGATCCTAATTGACCTAAAACAGGGAATTTTTACTGGATTAAATGTCAGGAACGGTGAATAACTGAGTATAAATGTATTTTGCTAAGGTGTATGTAAACTTCCGACTTCAACTGTATATTTAATATACAACTTGCACACCCACACGTAGACATACATATGTGGTGTAAAAAGTATTCTGAGACGATCAAGGTGATCCCTTATGGATAATTTGATAAAGATAAGGTTAAAGTATTGTATGACTGTCTAAAGCAGGGGTGGGAAACTTCAGTTCTCAGGGCCTGATTGGTGTCAAACTTTTTCTCCATCCCTAGCAAACACAGCTGACTAATTAAATTGCATTCTAAACTGAAGGTCATGAATAGTTGATTTTTGGAGTCAGGTGTGTTAGCTGGGGCTGGGGAAAGACTGTGACACCAATCAGGCCCCGGAGGACTGGAATTGCCCACCCCTGATCTAAAGGGTCTTGGAAATAAAGTCTCAGACAAAGATTGGCTTGTATCCACTTTTGGTAAAGGTACGGGACTTGACTTACCCCTAACCAATAAAACTATAAATTGTTATGAGATTTCCTCCAACCCGGTAATACATTTTGAACAAAACCCATGCCCTGTTAAATAGAACTAATGAACGTTGAACATGTGGAGACTTGTTAACTAAACTTAAGGCTACAATTTATATTGTACTCCCGATGGAGTTTTCATTGATATTCCAAATTATGAAGTTCTAAACCGATTTGTCAGTAGGTAAAATGTAAAACTCCCCGAGACGGAGTCGGAAACTGGCTCTGTTTCCTGGTCTATCCTGTCTCAGGTGCCAGACAAATTATGGACAGAGCACTCCATCTACAGTGGACTGATAGACAGTGCCAGCCCAATTATAATACATGTTGATTGCAGAAAGTTTTCTCTCCTCCCTTCTGAATTGGCCAATGTATTTTATAAATTCTGCGCATTACATGTTCATCTTAAAATAATATACATTTAATAAGTGTGAAGCAGAAAGTGAATATTTAACAGAAATTGGTAATAAATATTGAGTAACATGAAAATAATGCCTTCTAATAAGGAGAAAGTTATCATGTTTGTTTTGTTTTGTTTTTAAACCTTACAATAGGGGTAACAGCAGAACATTGTGATCTGTGTTTATTAGCAGTAGTGATTGGAAGAGTCTTGAGTGTCCTAGTTCAAGGAAAGAGATATGGAGACTAGTCAAAGTAACAAAGTGAATGGTAACATTAGTAGCTTTCAGGTAGCACTCTAATAATGCAATATCTTAGTGATTTGAAGAAGTAAACATTTCAATACAAGGTCACATGATAGAGGATTGAGTCTTTGGATATTATATTAAAGGCTGCCCTCTGGTTTTTGGCTTAGAGATAAGCTTCCTGTGGACAAATAGATAACCCGCATATGAAAATAAGTTATACTCACTGAACTCAAACAGGCTGTAAGGTACATAGTGGAACATTTGGGACAGAGGTATGAATAATTGAAGAGACGTTTTTGACCATTTCCAATGATTATTTCTCAATTCGATAGTTTGAATATACCAGGGATTTAAGAAGGTAATGTCATCTCAACAATAATCTGTTACCATTATGTGGAACTGTCCAAAATTGAAATAGATCCAAGTAAATGTTTTTAGTACCGAATATTGAGCTGATTAGCCAGCACCAACTTTTGGAAGGACCTAAATGGAAGGACCTTAAAATGCAAATCCATTTATTACATTTTTGACATGCGTTTTTATGTATTGTTTTGTTTTTGTTTGTTTTGTATTGTTTTGTTGTTATTCTGTCTCTCACTGTTCAAATAAACCTACCGTTAAAATTATAGACTGATCATTTCTTTGTCAGTGGGCAAACGTACAAAATCAGCAGGGGATCAAATACTTTTTTCCCTCACTGTAGGCTAGCCAGCCGTGTCGATGGTTCTCAGTAGGGTGATGAGTACTATGGTGATTTGAGAAAAGTAGTAGAATTGAACGGTCCCACTTAAATGCGCTTTTTAAGATACTTTACTTAAGACAGCTAATCAGCCGTACCAGTGATTGTCCGGGAGCTCACTTCATTGTCTCTACCTTGTGTTAAGATATCAGAATTCGAACAACTTTAGACATGAGCTGCAGCTACATGGCTCTCTGGTCTGATATGTTAATTCTTAGCCCATTGTTTTATACAGTTTGTTCAAAAGGGGCGGTTCTGTTGGCTGACACGCTCGCTGACCTCACTCAAGGGGGCGGTGACTACTTACTTGTACAAAGTTATAGAAACAATTTCCTATTATAGTTTCTAAGATCACATCCCTCTATTAACAAAAACACTTTCATAATTTTTCATATTTCATACACAATGTAGAGGATGGACAATTCACACATATAGTTTGTATACTTTTCAAGTTATAGTATTTCCTTCACAACATTTGTAATGACATCACAAAATAACAACCAACCGACACGCCATCCCATCTGGTTTAGGTTTAGTGGGACTATCATTTGTTTTTCAACAGGACAATGACCCAACACACCTCCAGGCGGTGTATTTTACCAAGAAGGAGAGTGATGCAGTGCTGCGACAGATGACCTGGCCTCCACAATCCCCCGACCTCAACCAAATTGATATGGTTTGGGATGAGTCGGACCGCAGATTGAAGGAAAGCAGCCAACAAGTGCTCAGCATATGTGGGGACTCCTTCAAAACTGTTGGAAAAGCATTCCAGGTGAAGCTGGTTGAGAGAATGCCAAGAGTGTGCAAAGCTGTCATCAAGGAAAAGGGTGGCTATTTGAAGAATCTGTTTGAAACTTTTTTGGTTACTACATGATTCCAAATTTATTATTTCATAGTTATGATGTCTTCACTATTATTCTACAACGTAGAAAATATTTTAAAAATAAAGAAAAAGACTTGAATGAGTAGGTGTTCTAAAACGTTTGACTGGTAGTGTAAGTAGAGGTAAAGTGACTATGCATGGATAATTAACAGAGAGTAGCAGCAGTGTAAAACTGTGTGTGTGTGTGGGGGGGGGGGGGGGGGGGGCAATACAAATACATTTACATTTACATTTAAGTCATTTAGCAGACGCTCTTATCCAGAGCGACTTACAAATTGGTGCATTCACCTAATGACATCCAGTGGAACAGCCACTTTACAATAGTGCATCTACATCTTTTAAGGGGGGGGGGGGGGCAGAAGGATTGCTTTATCCTATCCTAGGTATTCCATGAAGAGGTGGGGTTTCAGGTGTCTCCGGAAGGTGGTGATTGACTCCGCTGTCCTGGCGTCGTGAGGGAGTTTGTTCCACCATTGGGGTGCCAGAGCAGCGAACAGTTTTGATTGGGCTGAGCGGGAACTGTACTTCCTCAGTGGTAGGGAGGCGAGCAGGCCAGAGGTGGATGAACGCAGTGCCCTTGTTTGGGTGTAGGGCCTGATCAGAGCCTGAAGGTACTGAGGTGCCGTTCCCCTCACAGCTCCGTAGGCAAGCACCATGGTCTTGTAGCGGATGCGAGCTTCAACTGGAAGCCAGTGGAGAGAGCGGAGGAGCGGGGTGACGTGAGAGAACTTGGGAAGGTTGAACACCAGACGGGCTGCGGCGTTCTGGATGAGTTGTAGGGGTTTGATGGCACAGGCAGGGAGCCCAGCCAACAGCGAGTTGCAGTAATCCAGACGGGAGATGACAAGTGCCTGGATTAGGACCTGCGCCGCTTCCTGTGTGAGGCAGGGTCGTACTCTGCGGATGTTGTAGAGCATGAACCTACAGGAACGGGCCACCGCCTTGATGTTAGTTGAGAACGACAGGGTGTTGTCCAGGATCACGCCAAGGTTCTTAGCGCTCTGGGAGGAGGACACAATGGAGTTGTCAACCGTGATGGCGAGATCATGGAACGGGCAGTCCTTCCCCGGGAGGAAGAGCAGCTCCGTCTTGCCGAGGTTCAGCTTGAGGTGGTGATCCGTCATCCACACTGATATGTCTGCCAGACATGCAGAGATGCGATTCGCCACCTGGTCATCAGAAGGGGGAAAGGAGAAGATTAGTTGTGTGTCGTCTGCATAGCAATGATAGGAGAGACCATGTGAGGTTATGACAGAGCCAAGTGACTTGGTGTATAGCGAGAATAGGAGAGGGCCTAGAACAGAGCCCTGGGGGACACCAGTGGTGAGAGCGCGTGGTGAGGAGACAGATTCTCGCCACGCCACCTGGTAGGAGCGACCTGTCAGGTAGGACGCAATCCAAGCGTGGGCCGCGCCGGAGATGCCCAACTCGGAGAGGGTGGAGAGGAGGATCTGATGGTTCACAGTATCGAAGGCAGCCGATAGGTCTAGAAGGATGAGAGCAGAGGAAAGAGAGTTAGCTTTAGCAGTGCGGAGCGCCTCCGTGATACAGAGAAGAGCAGTCTCAGTTGAGTGACTAGTCTTGAAACCTGACTGATTTGGATCAAGAAGGTCATTCTGAGAGAGATAGCAGGAGAGCTGGCCAAGGACGGCACGTTCAAGAGTTTTGGAGAGAAAAGAAAGAAGGGATACTGGTCTGTAGTTGTTGACATCGGAGGGATCGAGTGTAGGTTTTTTCAGAAGGGGTGCAACTCTCGCTCTCTTGAAGACGGAAGGGACGTAGCCAGCGGTCAGGGATGAGTTGATGAGCGAGGTGAGGTAAGGGAGAAGGTCTCCGGAAATGGTCTGGAGAAGAGAGGAGGGGATAGGGTCAAGCGGGCAGGTTGTTGGGCGGCCGGCCGTCACAAGACGCGAGATTTCATCTGGAGAGAGGGGAGAGAAAGAGGTCAAAGCACAGGGTAGGGCAGTGTGAGCAGAACCAGCGGTGTCGTTTGACTTAGCAAACGAGGATCGGATGTCGTCGACCTTCTTTTCAAAATGGTTGACGAAGTCGTCTGCAGAGAGGGAGGAGGGGGGGGGGAGGGGGAGGAGGATTCAGGAGGGAGGAGAAGGTGGCAAAGAGCTTCCTAGGGTTAGAGGCAGATGCTTGGAATTTAGAGTGGTAGAAAGTGGCTTTAGCAGCAGAGACAGAAGAGGAAAATGTAGAGAGGAGGGAGTGAAAGGATGCCAGGTCCGCAGGGAGGCGGGTTTTCCTCCATTTCCGCTCGGCTGCCCGGAGCCCTGTTCTGTGAGCTCGCAATGAGTCGTCGAGCCACGGAGCGGGAGGGGAGGACCGAGCCGGCCTGGAGGATAGGGGACATAGAGAGTCAAAGGATGCAGAAAGGGAGGAGAGGAGGGTTGAGGAGGCAGAATCAGGAGATAGGTTGGAGAAGGTTTGGGCAGAGGGAAGAGATGATAGGATGGAAGAGGAGAGAGTAGCGGGGGAGAGAGAGCGAAGGTTGGGACGGCGCGATACCATCCGAGTAGGGGCAGTGTGGGAAGTGTTGGACGAGAGCGAGAGGGAAAAGGATACAAGGTAGTGGTCGGAGACTTGGAGGGGAGTTGCAATGAGGTTAGTGGAAGAACAGCATCTAGTAAAGATGAGGTCAAGCGTATTGCCTGCCTTGTGAGTAGGGGGGGAAGGTGAGAGGGTGAGGTCAAAAGAGGAGAGGAGTGGAAAGAAGGAGGCAGAGAGGAATGAGTCAAAGGTAGACATGGGGAGGTTAAAGTCACCCAGAACTGTGAGAGGTGAGCCGTCCTCAGGAAAGGAGCTTATCAAGGCATCAAGCTCATTGATGAACTCTCCAAGGGAACCTGGAGGGCGATAAATGATAAGGATGTTAAGCTTGAAAGGGCTGGTAACTGTGACAGCATGGAATTCAAAGGAGGCGATAGACAGATGGGTAAGGGGAGAAAGAGAGAATGACCACTTGGGAGAGATGAGGATCCCGGTGCCACCACCCCGCTGACCAGAAGCTCTCGGGGTGTGCGAGAACACGTGGGCAGACGAAGAGAGAGCAGTAGGAGTAGCAGTGTTATCTGTGGTGAGCCATGTTTCCGTCAGTGCCAAGAAGTCGAGGGACTGGAGGGAGGCATAGGCTGAGATGAGCTCTGCCTTGTTGGCCGCGGCTCGGCAGTTCCAGAGGCTACCGGAGACCTGGAACTCCACGTGGGTCGTGCGGGCTGGGACCACCAGGTTAGGGTGGGCGCGGCCACGCGGTGTGAGGCGTTTGTATGGTCTGTGCAGAGAGGAGAGAACAGGGATAGACAGACACATATTTGACAGGCTACAGAAGAGGCTACGCTAAAGCAAAGGAGATTAGAATGACAAGTGGGCTACACGTCTCGAATGTTCAGAAAGTTAAGCTTACGTAGCAAAAAATCAATAAAATTACAAATCTTATTGACTAAAATGATATAGTACTGCTGGCTGGTGAAGTAGCCTGGCTAGCAGTAGCTGCGTTGTTGAAAGTGAAGCTGGCTAGGTGACCTCGACAGTTTCTCTAAATTTCTCTAAACTACACAATTATCATGGATACAAGGACAGCAAAGACAACTAGCTAACACTACGCTAATCAAGTCGTTCCGTTGTAATGTAAGTTTCTACAGTGCTGCTATTCGGTAGAAGTTGGCTAGCTAGCAGTGTTAGCTAGCAGTGTTGGCTAGGTAGGAGGACAGCAGCGCGGCAGGCGAAACTAGCTGGCTAGCTAACCGATAATTACTCAAAGTTACACAATTATCTTAGATACAAAGCTAGCAAAGAAAACTATGTAGCTAGCTAACACTACACAAAACAAGTCGTTCCGTTGTATTGTAATCGTTTCTACAATGCTCTTCGGTGGCAAGCTGGCTAGCTAGCAGTGATGGCTACGTTGCGTTAATTTCGAACGAAAATAGCTCGCTAGCGAACCTCAATAACGACGCAATTATGTTTGATAAAAGACGGCTATGTAGCTAGCTAAGATCAAACAAATCAAACCGTTGTACTGTAATGAAAATGAAAATCAGACCGTTGTACTATAATGAAATGTAATGAAAAGTTATACTACTATTCGGTAGACGGTGGACGTTTGCTAGCTGCTGGGCAGATAGCAGTGGACAACGAGACGACGAAATACGATAATTACGCAGTTATCTTTGATACACAGACGGCTATGTAGCTAGTTAAGAAGAAATTGCTAAGGTTGGACAAATTAAATCGTTGTACTATAATGAAATGTAATGAAAAGTTATAAAAGTTATACTACCTGCAGAGCGAATGCAGAGCGAATGCAAATGCGACCGCTCGCCCCAAACCGGATGTCATAACCATTTAATTAACTGTTCAAGAGTCTTATGGCTTGGGGGTAGAAGCTGCTAAGAAACCTTTTTGACCTAGATTTGGCGCTCTAGTACCCCTTGCTGTGTGGCAGCAGAGAGGACAGTCTATGACAATGGTGGCTGGAGTCCTTGGCAATTTTTTGGGCCTTCCTCTGACACCTCCTGGTATAGAGGTCCTGGATGGCAGGAAGCTTGGCCCAAGTGATGTATGGGGCCGTATGCACTGCTCTCTGTAGTGCCTTGCGGTCAGAGGCTGAGCAGTTGCCATACCAGGGGGTGATGCAACCATTCAGGATGCCCTCGATGGTGCAGCTGTACAACTCTTTCAGGATCTGAGGAACCATGTCAAATCTTTTCATTCTCCTGAGGGGCAATAGGCGTTGCCCCGTCGATGAGAATGGGGAACGTGCTCGGCCCTCCTTTTTCTGTAGTACACAATCATCTCATTTGTCTTGATCACATTGAGAAAGATGTTGTTATCCTGGCACCACACTGCCAGGTCTCTGACCTCCTCCCTATAGGCTGTTTCATTGTTGTCAGTGTTCAAGCCTACCACTGTTGTGTCGTCGGCAAACTTAATGATGGTGTTGGAGTCATGCTTGGCCATGCAGACATGGGTGAACAGGGAGTACAGAAGGGGACTGAGTACTCACCCCTGAGGTGCCCCTGTGTTGAGGACCAGCATGGCAAATTTGTTGTTACCTTTCCTTACCACCTGGGGGTGGCCCGTCAGGAAGATCAGGATCCAGTTGCAGAGTGAGATGTTTAGTCCCAGGGTCCTTAGCTTTGAGGGCACTACCGTGTTGAACGCTGAGCTGTAGTCACGTAGGTGTTCATTTTTTCCCAGGGTCCTGAGCTTTGAGGGCACTACTGTGTTGAACGCTGAGCTGTAGTCACGTAGGTGTTCATTTTGTCCAGGTGGGAAAGGACAGTGTGAAGTGCAATAGAGATTGCATCATCTGTGGATATTTTGGGGCGGTATGCAAATTGGAGTGGGTCTAGGGTTTCTGGGATAATGGGTTTGATGTGAGCTATGACCAGCCTTTCAAATCACTGCATGGCTACAGATGTGAGTGCTACTGGTCGGTAGTCATTTAGGCAGGTTACCTTGGTGTTCTTGGGCACAGGGACTATGGCAGTCTGCTTGAAACATGTTGGTATTACAGACTCGGTCAGGGACAGGTTGAAATTGTCAGAGAAGACAGTTGCCAGTTGGTAAGCGCATGCTCGGAGTACACATCCTGGTAATCCGTCTGGCCCTGCGGCCTTATGACTCATGTCACTGGGCAGCTCGCGGCTGTGGTTCCCTTTGTAGTCTGTAATAGTTCAGAAGCCCTACCACATCCGACGAGCATCGGAGCCGGTGTAGTATGATTCAATCTTAGTCCTGTATTTACTCTTTGCCTGTTTAAAGGTTTGTCTGATGGCATAGCAGGATTTCTTATTAGCGTCCTGGTTAGAGTCCCGCTCCTTGAAAGCGGCAGCTCTAGTCTTTAGCTCAGTGCAGATGTTGCCTGTAATCTATGGCTTCTGGTTGGGGTATGTACGTACGGTTGCTGCGGAGATGACATCATCAATGCACTTATTGATGAAGCCAGTGACTGATGTGGCGTACTTCTCAATGTCATCAGAAGAATCCCGGAACATATTCCAGTCTGTGCTAGCAAAACAGTCCTGTAGCTTAGCATCTGCGTCCTCTGACCACTTCCTTATTGAGCAAATCACTGGTGCTTCCTGCTTCTATTCTACAATGTAGAAAATAGTAAAATAAAGAAAAACACTTGAATGAGTAGGTGTTCTAAAAATTTTGACCAGTAGTGTAGGTAGAGGTAAAGTGACTTTGCATGGATAATAAACAGAAAGTAATGCAGCATAAAAATGGAGGGTAGGGTGGGGACAATGCAAGTAGTCTGGTTCAGATGTTGCAAGTAATCCATGGCTTCTGGTTGGGGTATGATGTACGTACGGTCACTGTGGGGACAACATCATCGATGCACTTATTGTTGAAGCCAGTGACTGATATGATGTACTCCTCAATGTCATTGGAAGAATCCCGGAACATATTCCAGTCTGTGCTAGCAAAACAGTCTTGTAGCTTAGCATCTGCGTCCTCTGACCACTTCCTTATTGAGCGAGTCAATGGCAATTCCTGCTTTAGTTTTTGCTTGTAAGCAGGAATCAGGAGGACAGAGTCATGGTCATATTTGCCAAATGGAGGTTGAGAGAGAGCTTTGTACGTGTCTCTCTGTCATGGTTCGTCCTGGCACAAGAGGGTCGGCAGAGACCGTCCTAGACTTTTATTGGACTCAGGTGTGTCTTATTATTTCATGAATGTGTGTCCCTGATAAAAGAGGTGTGTTTTCTGTGGTCCTTTGCAAAAGCTTGAATTTCTTACCGTGTGCGTTCATTTCCTGAGTGAGTTTTTGAGACGTAGTGTTTTTCTTTTCAAGTGTACTGTGATCCTGCGGTTACCGTATCTCAGTAAAGTGTTATGTTTATCCTGATCCACTGATTCATTGTCTGGTCTCTTTTCTGCACCTGGGTCCAACCTTACCATGTCACACTCTGTGGCTGGAGTAAAGGTGGTCTAGAGTTTTTTCCCCTCTGGTTGCACATGTGACATGCTGGTAGAAATTAGGTAAAACTAATATAAGTTTCCCTGCATTCAAGTCCCCGGCCACTAGGAGTGCCGCCTCTGGATGAGCATTTTCCTGTTTGCTTGTGGCCCTACACAGCTCATTGAGTGCCGTCTTGGTGCCAGCATCGGTTTGTGGTGGTAAATAGACAGCTAAAATATAGATGAAATAGTGTGGTCTACAGCTTATCATGATATACTCTACCTCAGATGAGCAAAACCTCGAGACTTCCTTAAAACCTTTTCTCAATAGGGGGGGCGCTGTTTTCACTTTGTAAAAATTTGTTCCCAAATTAAACTGCCTCGTACTCAATTCTTGGTCGTACAATATGCATATTATTATTACTATTGGATAGAAAACACTCTCTAGTTTCTAAAACTGTTTGAATTATATCTGTGAGTAAAACAGAACTCATGTTGCAGCAAACTTCCTGTCAAGAAGTGAGAAATCTGAAATCGGGCACTCTGTTCCAGGGTCAGTTTATTAATTTGCATGTAATCTATGACTCGACATGCACTGCATACGATTTCCCCTAGATGTCAGTAAGCAGTGAGAATTGGAATGGGGTTGCTAGGTAGATCTGAGGCCGTATAAAGGCTCTTGGAACGGGGGGTGCACTCTTTTCAACGTTCGTCATGGCGCAAGACAGACCTCAGGATGGCATTCTGAAAAGCTCTCGTTATAGGCCTTAGATATATCCGGCTCTGATTTTATTCGATATAGGTGTTAAAAACATCATAATGTAGTTATTTTAAACCGAGTTATATTAGTTTATATCAGTATATTGCGATTTTCAGAATTTTCTTTGTGCTGCGTTATGAAGAGTTGGACACGTCTGGGCCACATAGCTAATGTTTGCTGCTAATTCTTAAGTTGAAGACGACAATCTACAACCGAGCAACAATGATTCTGGACAAAGGACAACTTGCACAAGATTCTGATGGAAGCTCATCAAATAGTAAGAACTATTTATGCTGTAAATTCGTATTTCTGTTGAAAAATGTTAAACTATAATTCCGCCATTAATTTCGGCACGGTCTCGCTGTAACGCACGCTGTATGTCGTAGTAACGTTCATTTAAAAAATCTAACATAGCGGTTGCATTAAGAACTAATGTATCTTTAATTTGCTGTCCAACCTGTATTTTCTTGTCAAGTTTATGATTAGTTATTGATTAGATTAGGTGCCTCTCCCAAGATTTCTCCCGACATTTTGTTTGAAGTTTGGCTACTATTCACATTGTATAACCACGATTTGTGCCGCTAAATATGCACATTTTCGAACAAACTCTATATCTATTGTGTAATATGATGTTATAGGACTGTCATCTGAAGAAGTTTGAGAAGGTTAGTGAAAAAATGAATATCTTTTGCTGGTTTATTTGCTATCGCTAACGTTATGTTGAATGAATGGGGCTGTGTGGTAGGCTATTGTAGTAAGCTAATATAATGCTATATTGTGTTTTCGCTGTAAAACACTTAAGAAATCTGAAATATTGACTGGATTCACAAGATCTTTGTCTTTCATTTGCTGTACACTGTGTATTTTTCATAAATGTGTTATGATGAGTATTTAGATAATTCACGTTGCACTCTGTAGTTATTCTAGTTGCTTTGGTGAGAGTTGTGATCGTGGCTGCAATGTAAAACTATGATTTATACCTGAAATATGCACATTTTTCGAACAAAACATATGCTATATAATAAATATGTTATCAGACTGTCATCTGATGAAGTTGTTTCTTGGTTAGTGACTATTTATATCTTTATTTGGTCGAATTTGTGATAGCTACCTATGCAGTAATAAAATGGTGGAGAAAAAAAGTTGTGTCTTTTGCTATCGTGGTTAGCTAATAGAAATACATATTGTGTCTTCCCTGTAAAACATTTTAAAAATCAGAAATGATGGCTGGATTCACAAGATGTGTATCTTTCATCTGGTGTCTTGGACTTGTGATTTCATGATATTTAGATGCTAGTATTTACTTGTGGCGCTATGCTAGGCTATGCTAGTCAGCTTTTTTACTGATGAGGGTGCTCCCGGATCCGGGATTGTGTGCAACTAGAAGTTAACCTTTTCACACGTGAGTTCCAAATATCTCTAACGGTCGCCCCAGCATGAGTTGTTTTATGCACGTGATGTCGGAATGCGCACACTGTTCCAAAATATGATTCTTACACAACAGGACAGTTAACACACGCTGCCTGATAAATATCAATAGGCTATGTTTCAGCTTGTGAATTTCAAATTATTTTCTAACAAGTTGTATTTTATAACAACAGTTTGAATTGAGGTGTGTTCTGCCTCCTCAAATTTATGTTTGAGGCTTTACTGAGCCGGATTAAACTTCCGGAAGTGAATGAAGGGAAGTGGATGATCATAGACAACACACCCCTTTCAACATGCATACTATAAACAGACCAAACTCATCTTGTCTCCTCTTACTATCTTTGGTTGATGCGGGGGGAAAAACAAGCATGGTGGCGCAAACAAATTACCCATCGTCTGATTACTTTCGATTTCTATAAAGTGTTTTACTCAATTATTTTGATCAATGGTGAGCTCACCCGTGATGTGATTAATTATAAATAGTAATTGATATTAGCTAATTCATATTGTAATTTCTGTCAGCCAAGAGTTATAAAAATAAGACTGCTTGTGTTATGTCAAGCTTTCCTCAATTAGCGTTAGAACAAATGTAGACTACATTTGTCCGGTTTGGATGATTGTGTTATGCTGAAGCTACTTCTGTGAATGTCTGATCATTCCATCCTAAAATTAACTGGTCACATTCTGGACATAACTTTGTAAGGACTGTGTTTGTGCAAAATGTTTCTGTGAAAAAAAAGTGTGGCCAGCTCAAATGTTGATTGTTGCGTCAATGGAAAATGGACGTTCTAAATAAGCATTTTAATCAAGCGTTCTAATCACACCGTTTTAGTCATACGCAACAGGGAGCACTGTAGAATGATCCCACTCATTTGTTGGTACTTGTGAAACGGTTAATATTAGATTTTGTGCACCAGCTTTTATTTACCAATAGAAACAGACCGCAAACCCCTGTCTTACCAGAGGCAGTGGTTCTGTCTTGCTGGATGTTATCCATGTCGTCGTTCAGCCACTACTCGGTGAAACATAAGATGTTACAGTTTTTAATGTCCCATTGGTAGGATATCCTTGATTGGAGCTCATACATTTTGTTATTCAATGATTGCATGATGGCTAATAGGACTCCGCCCCCTTTTTCTCCTTCTTTTCTTCACGCAAATGACGGGGATTTGGGCCCGTTTCCGAGAAAGTAGTATATCCTTCGTGTCGGACTCGTTAAAGAAAAAATCTTCTTCCTCCAGTTCGAGGTGAGTAATCACTGTTCTGATGTCCAGAAGGTATTTTTGGTCATAAGTGACGGAAGCAGCAACATTATGTACAAAATAAGTTAAAAAATAAGTTAAAGACAACGTGAAAAAAGCCATCCCCTCCGGTGCCTTTCTTCAAAGCTTGTAGAATTTTAAAAAGAATAACGTGCAAATATTGTACAATCCAGGTGTGCAAAGTGGTAATCTCTGCCAAAGGTGATTGTAACATGTATTGAATAAAGGGAGTGAATTCTTACGTACATGAAACATGTGTGAGAGATATTTCTTCATTTTCAATAAATGTGCAACAATCTCTAAAAACACGTTTTCACTTTGTCATTATGGGGTATTGTGTGTAGATGGGTGGGAGAAATATTTTGAAAAATTATATTTTGAATTCAGTCTACATCACACCAAAATGTGGAATACTGTAAGGCAAGGGGTATGAATACATTCCGAAGGCAATGTTTATCTACCAGTGTACAAAACATTAAGAACACCTTCCTAATATTGAGTTGCAGCATTGTTGCCGTTCTTGACACAAAGGCACTTTTAATATTTCAAAGGCACTTTTAATATGTTTTCTTTCCCATTCAACCTCTGAATGGCACACGTCTCAATTGTTTCAAGGATAAAAAATCCTTCTTTAACCTGTCTTCCCTTCATCTACGCTGGTTGAAGTGGACAATGTATTTAACAAGTGTGAATAAGGGATCATAGCTTTCACCTGGATTCACCTGGTCAGTCTATGTCATGGAAAGAGCAGGTGTTCATAATATACTGAACAAAAGTATAAAAACAACAAAAATATAAATGCAACATGTAAAGTGTTGGTCCCATGTTTCATGAGCTGAAATGAAAGATCCCAGAAAATGTCCATATGCACAAAAAGCTTATTTCTCTCAAATGTTGTGCACAAATTTGTTTACATCCTTGTTGGTGAGCATTTCTCCTTTGCCAAGATAATCCTTCCACCTGACAGGTGTGACATATCAAGAAGCTGATTAAACAGCATGGTCATAACACAGGTGCACGTTGTGCTGGGGACAATAAAAGGGAACTTTAAAATGTGCAGTTTTGTCACACAATGCAATGTCGCAAATGTCTCAAGTTTTGAGGGAGCATGCAATTGGCATGCTGACTGCAGGAATGTCCACCCGAGCTGTTGCCAGAGAATTGAATGTTAATTTCTCTACCATATGCCGCCTCCGACGTCGTTTTAGAGAATTTGACAATACTCCAATGAGGCCTCACAACCGCATACCACGTGTAACAATGCCAGCACATGAAACTGACAGTTTGCACAACCAAATAATTTCTGAACAAACTGTCAAAAAACATCCCAGGGAAGCTCATCTGCGTGCTCGTCGTCCTCAACAGGGTCTTGACCTGACTGCAGTTCGGCATAACGCTGGAGAAGTGTGCCCGTCACAGATGAATCCTGGTTTCAACTGTACTGGGCAGATGGCAGACGGCGTTGTGTGGGTGAGTGGTTAGCTGATGTCAACGTTGTGAACAGAGTGCCCCATGTTGACGGTGGAATATGGGCGGGGATAAGCTACGGACAGCGAACACAATTGCATTTTATCTTTGTCAAATTGAATACACAGAGATCCCATTGTCGTGCCATTCATCTGCCTCCATCACCTCATATTTCAACATAATCATGCACAGACCCATGTCACAAGAATCTGTACACAATTTCTGGAAGATGAAAATGTCCCTGTTCTTCCATGGCCTGCATACTCACCAGACATATCACACATCCATTGAGCATGTTTGGGATGCTCTGGATTGAGGCGTACGACAGCGTGTTCCAGGTGCCGCCAATACCCAGGAACTTCACACAGCCTGGTCTTTCGCGCCATTAGTTTGTTTGCCATTCCTACACGTTCTCTTTATTCTTTCATTGTCTCTCTCTTACCCTCTCTCTCTCCTTCTCTTTTCCTCCTTGACATGCCCCAGCTAGCTAACTTAGAGAGAGAGAGTCTGGTATGGATCAATAGATTAACTGAGTGCTCATTAATGATGCATCTCAGCCCTACAGTACTTGGACATAAAGAGAATGTGCTGGAGGATTGACGTTTAAAAGCTTTAAAGTACAGGCCTGTTTACTTGTTCCAGAGCATGGAGGCAGGAGGCCACTGGCATGCCGTGCTGAGACCCGACCAATGTCCTCAGACCTGGAACCCCACATCCACGGACCCCTACAGCAACAGACCTGAAAGGGGAGGGGTGGAGGAGAGGAGGATAGAGGGCACAGATACAGTAAATGTCCACTTGTAGTGTGTCTTATGAACGAAGATGAGGACAAGTGTGAGGACTGTTGATGGAAATTATAGTGATAATGAGGACGATGATGATGAGGACGGTGATGATGAGGATGGTGATGATGAGAACGGTGATGAAAATGAAGATGACAGAGACTAAGATGACAGGGACCTGATTGCAACCTATGACATTTATCATCCATCTTTCTCCATATCCCAGCTGCATTCCAAATTTCCCACTTCATGTCCCCAAACTTCTCAACACTGTGGAATTCTGAGGAAGCAGGCATCAAACAATAGAATCTTAAATCGCAGGAGAATAGACAAATGCATTTGCATACAGACACAATCTACATCAACGTCTTTTTTGTTCTACAAGAATAGAGAGCAGTCAAACAAAGGAAAAACAAATAAACAAAATGATGTGAACATGCCGGTGAAGAAAGGAAGGGGAGAGTAATGATATGTACATTTCTATTAATCCTGTTTTAGTCTCTGGTGTGTCAGACCAGGGGAGAACAGAGAGACAGAGCCTCTATATACTCTGGCTTCTTTCAAAACTCAGAACAGAGAGACAGAGAGCGGTTTTGTTTTAGCTCTGCTCCCTACAGTGAGGCAACAAGACAACAAGGAGGCACCATGGTGAAACAGATGTGTCGGATGACATCCACATAATTGACAGCCCAACACACCAACACAAACATGCAAAAGGCGAAAAGGGTGAAAAGCCAGATGCGTTTGTCTTGCTTGACTCCTCTTTCATCTTTATTTAGTGAAATATTAATGGCCTTGCTAGAGGCCATTTGTGTTTATGTGTGGGGCTCAGATCTGTTGCTGGGCTGAGGGGAGCTGATGGGGGTGCGGGGTGGCATGCTGGCCATGCCATTGATTCTCCTCATTGTGAGATTATCACTGTAATTATTGAGAAGGAGTGAGGGGACCTGCTGGCTACTCCCTCTTAGTCTCAGTAGTACTGCAACTCGTGCACTCATTGTGCACGTAGGCATGCACATGCACACTGACACACATACACACGTCACTCCACTTGCTCTTGTTATGTTCTTGTTCTATAGCGCGCCCTTTCAACTCAGCGAGTTCTGTAACAGCAGCCCGCCTCATCAAAGACCTGCTGTGTTGATTATTGGTGTGTGTGTCTTAGGACTGTTTGAAAAATAATGATGCGGTTAATGAGAGAGAGAATAGAGGAGTCAACAGAGAGTGTTTTGGTAATACAGCTCAATCTCTCTCCCTCTCCCTCTCCCTCTCCCTCTCCCTCTCCCTCTCCCTCTCCCTCTCCCTCTCCCTCTCCCTCTCTCTCTCTCTCTCTCTCTCTCTCTCTCTCTCTCTCTCTCTCTCTCTCTCTCTCTCTCTCTCTCTCTCTCTCTCTCTCTCTCTCTCTCTCTCTCTCTCTCTCTCTCTCTCTCTCTCTCTCTATACTGTATATATATATATATATATATATATATATATATATTGAATGAGTAGGTGTGTCCAGACTTTTGATTGGTCTGTATATAGACCAATCAAAAGTTTGGACACACCTACTCATTCAAGGGTTTTTCTTTATTTTTACTATTTTCTACATTGTAGAACAATAGTGGAGACATCAAACTTTGAAATAACACATATGGAATCATGTAGTAACCAAAACAGTGTTAAACAAATCAAAATAAATTTGATATTTCAGATTCTTCAAAGTAGCCACCCTTTGCCTTGATGACAGCTTTGCACACTCTTGGCATTCTCTCAACCAGCTTCATGAGGTAGTTAACTGGAATGCATTTTGATTAACAGGTGTGCCTTGTTAAAAGTACATTTGTGGAATTTCTTTCCTTCTTAATGCGTTGGAACCAATCAATTGTGTTCTGACAAGGTAGGGGTGGAATACAGAAGATAGACATATTTGGTAAAAGATCAAGTCCATATTATGGCAAGAACAACTCAAATAATCAAAGAGAAACGACATTCCATCATTAATTTGAAAGTTTCTTCAAGTGCAGTCGCAAAATCCGTCAAGCGCTATGATGAAACTGGCTCTCATGAGGACCGCCAGAGGAAAAGAAGACCAAGTCAAGTCATGAGTCATTGGCGTTAAAGTGAATGTCGAGGTGCAAGTCATCATATTTGTGACTCGAGTCTGTCCACACTGCTGGAAGATAGCCCTATTTGGTAAAAGACCAAGTCCATATTATGTCAAGAACAGGTCAAAAAGCAAAGAGAAACGACAGTCAATCATTACTCTAAGAAGTGAAGATCAGTCAATGCGGAAAATGTCAAGAACTTTGATCATTTCTTCAAGTGCAGTTGCAAAAACCATCAAGCGCTATGATGAAACAGGCTCGCATGAGGACCGCCAGAGGAAAGAAAGACCCAGAGTTACCTCTGCTGCAGAGGATACGTTCTTTTGAGTTACCAGCCCCTGAAATTGCAGCCCAAATGAATGCTTCACAGAGTTCAAGTAACAGACACATCTCAACATCAACTGCTCAGAGGAGACTACGTGAATCAGGCCTTCATGGTTGAATTGCTACGAAGAAACCACTACTAAAGGACACCAATAAGAAGAGGAGACTTCATTGGGCCAAGAAACACGGTGGAAATCTGTCCTTTGGTCTGTTGAGTCCAAATTTGAGATTTTTGGTTCCAACCGCAGTGTCTTTGTGAGATGCAGAGTAGGTGAACGGATGATCTCCCCATGTGTGGTTCCCACCGTGAAGCATGGAAGGAGGAGGTGTGATGGTGTGGGGGTGCTTTTCTGGTGACTGTCCGTGATTTATTTAGAATTCAAGGCACACTTAACCAGCATGGCTATCACAGCATTCTGCAATGACACGCTATCCGATCTGCCTTGCACTTAGTGGGACTATCATTTGTTTTTCAACAGGACAATGACCCCAAACCCACCTCCAGGCTGTGTAAGGGCTGTTTGACCAAGACGGAGAGTGATGGAGTGCTGCATCAGATGGCCTGCTGCATCAGATGAGTTGGACCATGGAGTGAAGGAAAAGCAGCCAACAAGTGTTCAGCATATGTGGGAACTCCTTCAAGACTGTTGGAAAAACTTCCTCAATGATGCTGGTTGAGAGAATGCCAAGAGTGTCCAAAGCTGTCATCAAGGCAAAGGGTGGCTACTTTGAAGAATCTTAAATATAAAATATATTTTGATTTGTTATTTATGTGTTATTTCATAGTTTTGATGTCTTCACTACTATTTTGCAATGTAGAAAATAGTAAAAAATAAAGAAAAACCCTTGAATGGGAAGGTGTGTCCAAACTTTTGACTGGTACTGTATTTATGATGGGTTCCAGGGTGTTGGGACTTATTATATCTGTCCCTCTCCTTGTCTGAACCCTGTTCCAGTCTCACTCTTTCATAGTCTTACATAGTTGGTCCACAACAGAATAGGGGGCTCTGATCACCAGGTTTCAGGGTCCCAGAGGCAGGGTCCTAACGGGCAGACCACAGGCTGTGAGGATTGGCAACTGCACCTCCTCCACACTGACTCTTAAGACTCTTAACAGAGCGGCCCCCCAGGGTTGTGTCCTCAGCCCTCTGCTGTACTTCCTTTTCACCCACGACTGCATGGCTTTGCATGACATAAACTCCATCGTCAAGTTTGCTGACAACACCACGGTTGTAGGCCAGACAACCAACAACGACGAGTCAGCCTATAGGGAGGAGTCAATTGAAGTGGCATTGTGGTGCCAGGACAACAACCTCTCCCTCAACGTCAGCAAAACAAAGGCCCTGATCCACATCAACAGGACTGCAGCAGAGAGGGTCTGCAGTTTTAAGTTCTTCTGCGTCCACATCATCGAGGACTTGACATGGACTAACAACACCCCCACTCTTGTCAAAGGGGAGCAACAGCGCCTCTACTTCCTAAGGTGGCTGAAGAAATTTGGAATTCCACCCCAGGTCCTCTCCAAATACTACTGCTGCAGCATCGAGAGCGTCCTGACCGGTTACATCACGGCCTGGTACGGGATTTGCTCCATACGTGACCGCAAGGCCCTCCAGCGGGTGGTGAAGACGGCACAGTACATCACTGGGTCCGTGTTCCCACCTATCCAGGATATCTACTTGAAATGGTGCCTGAGGAAGTCACTGCAGCATCATCAAGGAACCCACACACTCCAGCCACAAGCTGTTCTCTCCCTTATCGTCGAGCAGACGGTATTGGAGCATGATGTCTGATACAGGCTCAGAGACAGTTTCTATCTACAAGCCATCAGACTGCCGAACACTTGAACTGGTCTGACCACCTGCACTGAGTCCGAGCACATTAGCACACATGCAATCACTAACTCACGTACGCACACAATCACTCAAGCATACACCCATACAGATGTACACGCACACATGCACATGCACACACACACACACACACACACGCACGCACGCACGCACGCACGCACGCACGCACGCATGCACGCACACACACACACACACACACACACACACACACACACACACACACAAACACAAAATCACCCACTGGCCAGTTTTTTAGGTACACCCATCTAGTACAAGGTCAGACCCCCCCTTTACCTCCAGAACTGCCTGAATTCTTCAGGGCTTGGATTCTACAAGGTGTCAGAAACTTTCCACAGGGATGTTGGTTCGTGCTGACACGAGGGCGTCACACAGCTGCTGCAGATTGGACGGTGGTACATTCATGCTGCGAACAAGCCATTCCATCTCATCTCAAAGATGCTCTATTGGGTTTGTCAGCAACAATGTTCAGATACGCTGATGGCATTCAATTGTTGCTCAATTTGTATTAAAGGACCCACACCTGTACACCACCGCCACCAGCCTGTACCGTTGACAACAAGCAGGATGGGTCCACTCATGCTGATTACGCCAAATCCTGACTCTGCCATCAGCATGGTGCAACAGGAACTGGGATTCGTCGGATCAGGAGATGTTTTTCCACTCCTGAATTGTCCAGTAGTCGTGATCACGTGCCCACTGGAGCCGCTTCTTCTTGTTTTTAGCTGATAGGAGTGGAACCCAGTGTGGTCGTCTGCTGCCATAACCCATCCATGACAAGGGTCAACGAGTTGTGTGTTCCGAGATGCCGTTCTGCAAATCACTGTTGGAAAACCCTAGACACTGTCGTGCATGAAAAGCCTAGGAGGGCAGCCGTTTCTGAGATACTAGATCCGGCGTGCCTGTGTAACGGATGTGAAATGGCTAGCTAGTTAGCGGTGGTGCGTGCTAATAGCCTTTCAATCGGTGACGTCACTTGCTCTGAGACCTTGAAGTAGTGGTTCCCCTTGCTCTGCAAGGGCCGCGGCCTTTGTGGAGTGATGGGTAACGATGGTTCGTGGGTGACTGTTGTTGATGTGTGCAGAGGGTCCCTGGTTTGCAGCCGGGTCGGGGCGAGGGGACGGGCTAAAGTTAAACTGTTACACCTGGCACTAACGCTCTTACCACGCTCAAAGTTGCTTAGATCTCTAGTTTTGCCCATTCTAGCGTTCAATCGAACAGTAACTGGATGCCTGTCTGCCTGCTTTATATAGCAAGCCATGACCACATGACACTGTCTGTAGGAGAGATCCAATTTCATGAAATGGGTGGTGTACCTAATGAACTGGCCGGTGAGTGTATACGCTCGTGCTACACACACATCACAACTGCTACTACCAGACTCTTATTTACTATTGCTAATACTGAACAATTTAAACACTTACCCCCAAATCCCCTCTTTCTCTGATGCATGTGTCAATATTTTACTATAAATTGTGCCTTCCTGTATTATACTTGTGTTAAAATGTTAATTCTATTCTAAGAAGCCATTTACTTTATGTTCGTATTCTTATCTTTTATAATTTCTTATTGTTGTTGCATTGTCGAGAAGGAACCAGCAAGTAAGCATTTCATTGGACGGTGTATACCTTGTGTATTCTGTACATATGGCTAATAAAACTTGAAAGTTGAAAAAGAGGTGAGACTGGAGCGGTGTATGTGTGTTTGCATCTATCTGTGTGCATGGGGGTACACACAGAGGACCCCAGCTGCTGTGGGATGGGCTGTCTTTGTGTGCCGACGCACCCCTCCAAAATCCTAACAGGATTAAGGGACGGAGCTCGGCTCGCTCCTCAGTGCTCGGGGGCAGTGTGCACCCCGTCCCATATGACAGGCTTAGGGGACCCCCTCTGTCACCCTCCCCTGATCGAGCCCAAAGGTACAGCGCCCCCCTGGGATCTGAGTGAGAATTCACATCCTGACCAGCCGACTGACGTCCTCCACCCCAAAAGGCAAAGAGATGGGTGAAGAGAGCCAAGTCATGCTCAAATGATATCACACAATCACGAGAGTATATCAGTTTGTTATGACATATTTATGTTGGTCTGAGGCTGTTGTACATGTGGGTCTTGTGTCCTACTATGCACCTCATAGAGTTTCTCCCCAACGTGGCTCTGTGGACACAACAGTGTGAAGGCTACAACTCATGCAGACATTCAACTGTTCTAAAACAAGATTTTACACATCCATCTGCATTTGGACACTGTTTTAGTCATAAAGGAGATGATAAAGCATTAGACAGAGATACCATAGATCTGAGGGTATCAGGATCTTCTCTGCAACAAAATAAAACATCTAACATTAATCCTACAGCACTGTTGGGGATGGAGTTGAATGAGACAATGGTAACAGTTGGCTGCATGCTGCACCTCTTGATCTTTATCTAAGAGATCATCTCTAATCTGTCTAATCCTTCTTAATCTCATTCTAGCCTGCAGTCAGTTTGCCAGAGATGATGAGGTGTGATGTGCGGAGGTAGAGTTGATGATGAGAACAGATTGTAAACACAGTATTTATTCACTGACAGACAGTCTCAGCTCTGAGTTTTAGGGATCACGTCACTCTTGTCTGATTTTGACCTGCACTTTCTGACTCTTTCTGATTCATCATCCTGCGCTGGTACTCTGTGTTTATTGGATATAACTCCCTAAAGAAGTGCTCCATGACGGATGTCTTTGTCTAGCTGTCTGTACCTGCAAACGGGTCTGTTGCTGTTCTGTAGGCTACCTGGTAGTAACACTGCTTATACAGCAGATGAGTATAGTTCATTTATATAACTGTCTGTTTTGTAAGTGTATGAAGGTTTTATGTGCATGTAGGGCTGCCTGGTGCAGCTCTGTAGTCTACCTCTTACCTGGCATGCAGCACGGTCCGTGGTGCAGAGGGAGTGACAGTGCTCTGCTCTCATTACAGCAACAATTAAATAATTATGAATGGAGCGGCGAGACTTCATCAGAGGAATATCTATTGTATTATTTATTCAGCCAGCCTGTCCCCTGGTTCAGGGAGGGAGAGAACACATATAAACTTCCAGCCTCCCTCCGCTCTCCCTCACACGCTCTCCTGCTTGCTTTCAAAGCAGAGGTGCCCACTCGCTCTGTGCCACAGCACGGCACTACGCTGTTAGAACTGCATATGGATATACTTGAAAGAAGGCCAGTGGGTCTCTACACCATGCCTGTTCTGGAGGCTGTGGGGCCTTTTAGAGCATATGAATGATCTAGAGAGATGGAGGTGGTGAAGGGACAGAGAAACACAGGGACAGGGTGCCGAGTGGACTGGCTGACTGGCCGAGGGAACAGCTGCGTCAGACAGACTCAGAGGGCGGAGACGCAAGGTGCACAGCAGGTGAGGGATGCTGGTTGGTTAACACAGGTGAGGGATGCTGGTTGGTTAACACCTGTCCTCCAGCTAGTTGGGGCAGCAGGAAAAATATGACCTGATATGGGACCAGATATGTTTTTAATCCTTAAATGGTTCAAGTTAGGATTGGAAGTTAGGGTAATTCGATTTTAGATCTTCTATCTTGAGTGAAAGCACACATCGGATAGGAGGGAGATAAGGTTGTAATTCATTATATGATGTGTAATGACCATCGATAGAATGTTACTAAGGAAGGTTAATGTTCCATGGATCAGTGTGGTCGGTCCCGGTGAGCGGTCGATGATCGGTGTGTTTGTGTGTGTGGTCCAGATCCGGTCTGGTTACTGGCTCGGTCAGGTCGGTTCAGTCGGGTTGGTTCAACTCGTTGGGAGCAACTGAGCAAGGCCCATTAATAATGCACATTGCCTCCTTGGCAACTGTGTAGTCGATGCCTGGCAACCTGGGGTGCGGCAATCGGATCCACGATAAGGGAAGGCACGAGAGAGGGAGGGGAGGGAAAAGTGTGGGGCGCGGTCCCACAGGTGCTCAGCTTGTCTTTCGGCTGTTCATTCGATCAGTGCTGAAGAGGTGTGCATGTGTTTGCATTGACCATACAGTATTGTAATACCATAATAAATGCAATTCACGTAGCAGAAACGTTTGTCTAAAGTGACAACATTCCACACCTTTTGGTATGTGACCCCGTTGGAAATTGAAGCCACAACTGGTGTTGCTAGTGCCATGCTCTTATGAACTGAGCCATGTACAGGACCACTACAATACATACTGTAAGTACAATACAATACTGTAAAATATAATACATGATTACAATACAGGTGGGAGATGTATGATTTCCATCCCCATTAGCGCACCACCCTTCTTCAGGCCATGAATGAGGCATGCAATGATTTCAATCCAGACCTATGTCAGGCTTGGATTCGCAATGCCACAAGGTTTTTCCCCAGGTGCATGAACAATGAGGTTATTTACTGCGATTTCAATGAGTGCCTCTATGGCCAAATGCTCAAGACAGGCTTGATGCAATCTAGTGCCTGCTAAGCATTATGTTTCTTTCATTTCTTTCATTTGAAAAATGATCACACATGGGATAGAAATTATGGAAATGTGATGTTCAGTCAATTTTAATAGGTAGTACAAGTGTATTGCCTGATGTGAAAACAGTGTAATGTACTGTAATATACATTACTGTAGGATACTACTTTCAAAGGGCAAATGTGCCTTAGTTTTTTGCTATTGGATTAACTGGTTGTTAAATGAAGATATAATCATGTTGTGTTTTGGTGATTAAACCACTGTACTCATTATATTTCACAGTAAACTATTTCACACATCAATGGTTGTGTGGTGAAAGATAACTACAAACAAAGGTTTTGAATGTAGGACTGGCTGCGTTACAAATGTTACCAGTGTGGAATTTTGTACTGAGTTTTGAAAATTCACAACATACTTGTGAAAATAGTATCAAAGCGATAAAAAAAGAGTAATTACTTACTGTCACCCCCTGATCTGTTTCACCTGTCTTTGTGCTTGTCTCCACCGCCCCCTCCCCCCCAGGTGTCACCCATCTTCCCCATTATCCCCTGTGTACATATAACTGTGTTTTCTGTTTGTCTGTTGCCAGTTCGTCTTGGTTGTCAAGTTTACCAGCGCTCGTCCTGTCAGATCCTGTCTTTTCCCAGCTTCTCTTTTTTTTCATCCTCCTGGGTTTGTGTTCCTTGCCTGTCCTGACCCTGTACCCGCCCGCCTGACCACTCTGCCCGTTCCTGACCCTGAGCCTGCCTGCCGTCCTGTACCTTTGCTCTTACCCTGGATTATTGACCTTTGTTTGCCTTGACCTGCCGTTTGCCCCTGTGGTTACAATAAACATGGTTACTTCACACAGTCTGCACTTGGGTCTTACCTTGATTTCTGATAGTACGAACTGGCCATGACTGACCCAACAGACCTGGGCCAGCTGCGTGACACCATCTCCTCCCAAGGAGCCGCCATCAGGAGGCACAAGGAACTGCTTTGTGGCCTTATGGATGGGGTTCAAACGTTGGCTGAACGCCATGACCGGGCATTGAACAGTTTGTGGGAGGCAACCTAACACGGGGGTAACCCCGCAGCTCCTCGGTGACTCAGCTGCTAGCAACGCCGTCTCATCGGCCACTACACCTTCTCGGGAGCCCTGTTTTCCACCCCTGGAACACTTCAATGGAGAGTCGAGCACCTGTCGGACGTTTCTAGCTCAGTGTGCCCTCATTTTTGAGCTTCATCTCTCCTCCTTCCCATCGGATCGCTCCAAGATAGCCTACCTCATCATGCTGCTGTCCGGGAGGGCTCTCACCTTGGCTACTGCTGTATGGGAACAGCAGCCGGCTATATGCGTTAGTCTGGAGGGGTTGGAAGAAGTGAAGAAGGTATTTTTTTCCATCATGTTCTCCGGGAAGGAACCTGCCCAGGAGCTAATCCAGCTTCGGCAGGACTCCTGCGGTGGATTTCCACACGCTGCCAGCAGAGAGTGCTTGGAACCAGGAAGCGCTGTTCGATATGTTCCTACACGGCGTCTCGTAGGAGGTCTAGGACTTGCTCGCTGCTCGGGAGTTACCTACGGATCTCGATTCCCTCATCGCTTTGACTATCCGTATTGATGGGCGACTACGGGAATGACGGAGGGAGAGGAAGTTCGACTTCACTCACACATACAGGGATTCCACCATGCCTCCGAGTCATCCCGGAAGTCCCCGTTGCCGAGAGAACCCGAGGCCTCCTGACCTTCCTCGAGAGTCGCCGGAGTCGGCTGAGTCGCCGCTTCCCGAGCCTATGCAACTAGGTAGAACTGGGCTATCGCCAGCGGAACAGCAATACAGGATCAACACGAAGAGTTGTCTGTATTGGGGGACTTTTGGTCATTTTGTGTCCTCTTGTCCTTTAAAGAGATCAGGCTCACTGGTAGGAGCGAGTACTCTGGTGCGCCATAGGGAGAACTTTCCTGCTTCCCTTGCTCGCACCCCTGTTGCTGCCATTCTGCTGTGGGGTAGCCAATCTAAATCTCTCCGGTTCCTCATTGACTCTTGGGCCGACAGGAGTTTTTTTGGACGCTACCCTGGCTTCCGAGCTGAACATCCCCTCTCAGCCCCTCTCCATTCCCATGGATGTTAAAGTGCTGGACGTGCGCCCTATAGGCCGGGTCACTCATATTACTGCTCCCATCAACCTATGGGTGTCAGGGAATCACAGTCAGACTATTCAATTCCTGCTTATCAAGTATCCTCAGATTCCCGTGGTATTGGGATTCTCCAGGCTCCAGCGACACAATCCCCTCATCAACTGGTCTACTGGTGCCATCGTGGGCTGGAGCCCGTCCTGCCACACTCATTGCCTGAAGTCAGCTCTGCCTGCCTCGGGACATTTTCCTAGGGGCTTGGAAATTGCCACCGGACCTCTCTGCCTGCCCTGCAGAGTACCAGGACCTCCGGGAGGGGTTCAGTAAGGCCCGGGCTACTTCGCTTCCGCAGCACCGACCAGTGTCCAAGAAGGTCAAGCCTGAGGCTCTGGCACGCCCCTATAGTGCTGCGGCTACACCCCTGGAAGCCGAGATCTTTCCCCCCCACTCCAAGATCATTAGCCTCTCTGCTGTTCATCCTCTGTTGCCCCGTACCCTCCGTATCTTTCCTACTGTTTCTGTGTCTAGAGTTAAAGCCATATCTGACTGCCTTGCCTCCTGTTTCCAGGCCCACCCCTCTCCCCCGTCTCATCGAAGGCCGACCGGCGTACATGGTGAGACGTCTCCTGAAGGTTCATCCTCGGGGCAGGGGATTCCAGTACCTGGTTGACTGGGAGAGGTACTGGGTGTCCGCTAGGGACGTCCTGGACCCGGGCCTCATCTCTGGGTTCCTGCGCCGGCACGCCGCTCAACCAGGTATGCGCCCAGGTGGGACGCCAAGTGGCTACTGTCACGTCCTGATCTGTTTGACCTGTCTTTGTGCTTGTCTCCACCCCTCTCCAGGTGTTGCCCATCTTCGCCATTATCCCCTGTGTTTTCTGTTTGTCTGTTGCCAGTTCGTCTTGTTTGTCAAGTTTACCAGCGTTCGCCCTGTCAGCTCCTGTCTTTTCCCAGCCTCACTTTTTCTCATCCTCCTGGTTTTTGATCCTTGCCTTTCCTGACCCTGTACCCGCCCGCCTGATCACTCTGCCCATCCCTGCCCCTAAGCCTGCCTGCAATTCTGTACCTTTGATATTACTCTGGATTATCGACCCCTGCCTGTCTTGACCTGTCATTTTCCTGCCCATGTGGTTACAATAAACATTGCTACTTCACACAGTCTGCACTTGGGTCTTACCTTGATTCCTGATACTTACAGTGAATGTTACCACATGGCTGCATTGATTTATGTGTATTCTGAATTGGAGTGTGTGTTATAGAAATGTGTGTTGGTGTCAGAGTGGTCTTTAACCTGCTCCCCTTCAGGGCCATAGACCTGCTCAGCCCTAGCCAGCACTCAGTTCACAGGGCTCTAGGCCAAGGTGCGCCCTATCCACTTAAAACATTAACTCCCCACCTTCCCTGATTTGTTCATGTGAATTATTAAACATCAGCTCATTATCAATTATTCAAAATCTTTTTGGGGGTTCATTTATTGGAACACTAGTAGTTTTTCTATTTTCTCCCCGTTATCTCTTTCGGTGTGTCGGCCTCTCTTTGTGTTTGTTTCTTGAGTTTGTGTGGGGGGCTCTCTCTGTCTCTAGTGTGTGTGGGCCTCTCTCTCTCACGGTATCTGTCTCTATTCAGTTTGGGGGGGGTTCTTTCTCTCGCCCTACTTCCTCCTCTCTCTCTCTGAGACAGAGGGAACAGGATGGGATTCTCTCCTCCGTCTCATCTTCCTTAAACATGATTAATACTTGATGGTGCTACGATAGCTATCCCATGTACCCTAGCACTTCTGAGGGATTCCCCTGTGTGTGTGTGCCCGTGTGTGTGGCTCCATGTTACCTTCTGTGTATGTTTCTCAGGAATGTGATTAATTATAGACACCCGTTGTGCTGATACATCATCATTAATAATTCCTTTGAGTTCTTGAACCAACAATTCCCTTCCTACTTGTGCTGTAGATGGTATGCATCCGGTTTTCCGGGGAAATGGATAGAGAGCCTGTGACGCAACTTCCGCTTTTGGATGTTAACAAGACGACGCTCCATCTTAACTCCTCCTCCTCCTAGAGATTACCTCACACCTTCAATCAGACCCACGTTTTTTTCCGTCAAGCAGAGGAAAATGCAATTACTTTCCCTAAGAGACTATTAATATTTAAACTAAAATGTGTTTGCATTTCTGTTACACCATCTGTCAGGGGGAATGCTCAGGCATTCATGGATATTTCAGGGGCACAAATCTGTCTGGAACACCACAGTGTAAAGTACATACCTGACCTGCCCATTTTGCAATGATATGTAGTTTTGTTTCTGTTGGTTTTAGTGTTCACACTTTCTCTTGAATATACTGTAGTAGTGAAGTGTGTAGTGACACACACACACACACACACACACACACACACACACACACACACACACACACACACACACACACACACACACACACACACACACACACACACAGTGACAGTGAAATAGGAACACACACCGTGTGGGCAGCTAAAACGGTTGACTGTGTGAAGTCACCCTCTTCTTTGGGGAGTCCCCTGCCAGTTTGAAGCCTTTGAGGAGACTCATCCATATTACATCAGCTTATACTACTATAAGCTATGATCTATCTTCATAGAGAGATAAAAGAAGGAAAGAGGGAGAGAAAGAGAGAAGGAAATCGGGAGAAAATGGTAGCTACAAACTGTCACTTTTCAAAACATCCTGTATCCATGGGGGGAAAAAATAGAACTACATTTAGACATTTAGTGACACACCCCGCTCTTTCTGACTCATCTTCCTCACTCTTTCTCTCCATCTCTCTGTTCGCCTCCTCTTCCCCTGTCTCTCTGCATTATGAGCAGCCTGGGGGCATGCAAGGCAGAGAGAGGGGGGTTTGGGGTCCGATCAGAGATGTCATTTAAATAAGTGTTTGTGGAACGAGAGAATGGAGGCAAGCTGGGGGGGGGGGGGGGGGGTGTAGAAGAGAAGAGAGAGAGGGAGGAGAGAGGGGCTCTTTAGTGGCTCTGTGATCCCAGCCACCAGTCCACAGCTGGTGCAGCAGCAGACTGCCCTGCTCAGCCATATGTTGCCTGGGCTGCTCCAATTATCCTCCCTGGAGCAGGGCCCCCTCTCCCACTCTCAGCCCCTAGCCCTCCCTCTCCCTCAGCTTAGCCCTTCTCCCAGCTCTGCCATGCAGCCTGTGTGGGTCCAACACCGGGGTCGGCTACTCTTTCACTGCCCAGGGTTTCACTGCTGTCACTTACTTACTTAGTAAGTTACCACCCTCCCCCATCTCTCTTTCTCCCTTTTTCTCCCTATCTCTCTTCCTCTATCTCTCCCTATCCCCTCTTTACTTATCCCACACTCTTTTACTTTCTACACCCTCTTTCTTTTTCTTTCTTTTCTTACTCACATTATCCCTCTCTCTCTTCTCTAACTCCACTCTCCTTCTAAACCTCTTCGATATCCTGTCTGACCCTCTAGCTGCCCCCTATTGATTTTCTTTGTCTGTATTTGTACAATGCTATAAGTTAAGTCCTTCATTCAGCACTCTAGATAGTCTGAATGCCAAATTAATACACTGGATGGCAATGATTGTCACCCCAGAGCCCTGGCCATAGGGAATGGGATAAATTACCACCAGTTAGTTTTCATCACCTATTAATAGAAAAGTTAAATATATAATACAGAGTAACCAGAACTCTTCCTTCTCACCCAATTCAAAGCCGGGATTTTAAACCACCTTTACCACGTTTTTATTTACTGTAGAAACCACTGCCATGATACATAACTTCTTCCTGGTGGTGAATGGAATTGGTTTGTGTGCCACAGTAGGGTTATAGGGTGAAAGTATGGTGTTACACACACTTATAGGTCCCATAGGCAGTCAGTCAGACAGGGGGTAGAGTAGCTGGGTACTGTAGCTGATGCTCAGGCTGTGGTTTGTAGGTCCAGTGTCTCATCTCTACTCCTCAGATCAACTCAGGATACAGTTTGTTTGTTTTGGAGCAGAGAGTGACGAATAGGTCTAATTTCAGCTGGGAGATGAGGAGAGGGGAGAGGAGACAAGGAAGGGAGAAGAGAGGAGGAAGGGAGAGGAGAGGAGAAGAGAACCTGACACCAAACACACACACACACACATCACCTGTTCCCCTTACGACCGGCGTCTCAAGCAACAGCACCCCCTCCACGCCTCTGTTTACTAAACTTTCCACCTGTGAAATATTTATTGGAAGAGGGAGGCTGCTTTAACTCAGGAGAGTGATGTGTGTGCGTACGTACACTTACGTGCGGGTGGCTGGGCATGCGTGCAAGCATGTGGGTTATGAAAACAGAGGAGTGCACCGGAGAATGGTAAAGGGGTGTAAGGTTGCTGGAGAGTGTTTGTTGGTAGCTGGTGATTTGGTCTGGAAGAGGAAAGGGTGGTTGGCATGCTGACCACACCGCCCACATCGTACGCATGTTGATTTTGTTTATCCCCACCAGACGTGATCATGACAAACAGTTTAAAGTACCAAAATCAACTGTGAATCAATTATATAAATTTTAAGGCAGGTCGAAAGACACATGAAACATTCATGGACATTTAGCTAGCTGTTGCTAGCTCACACGCGAGCGGTGTGGTGAAATGATTCACTGACATATACAGTACTGTATATGTACATTTATTTTGCATTGCTCGTGGCCATTGTGGTTTGCATGTGACACTGCAGGCTGAGCGGAGGGATGTGTTCTGTTACAGAGTTGAGGATTAGAGAAAAACAGCATAGCATTAATATATCCAGAGGCGATGTTCGGTTACCAGCAACATTGCATTTATTTGATCATTTCTTTAAAAGGATATACATTTGTGTCAAAAAGCCCTCGCGATCTTCAAACAAGGGACAGTAAAATGTTACCCTCTCAAAATACTTGAATAAAAAGCATGAGCTGGCGCACATCCAGAGAAAATTATTTAGTGTAGAGGTGCTTACCAACGGTGAATAAACTCTAAAAATAAAGAGAGTCGAACACTCTCTCTACATATATATATATATATATATATAAACTCACAGTAATTTTTTGTGTAAAACACCAATGTTTTGGCATCACTGTTCCTTCTAATTAGCTAAATAAAAATGGATAAACTAGGCAATATTTAAATATGAATTATGTATTAGGTAAAACACCAACGTTTTTGGCATCAGTGATATTTACCCAATAAATTACTGGGAGTTTATATGTATAATAGAGTGTTCGACTCTCTTTATTTTATACCCTCTCAAAATACGCCATTTTGTAATGTCTTATAAATGTGTAATCTATATGTACTTAGAAAGTCGGAATTATACACAACTGTCTCTGTGTGCGACCCTGGTGGTGCAGTCTCCTGGAGAGCCCAAGGTCATCAGATGGGTCAGAGTTTACAGGACTCCACATGGACTGTAACTAAAGATGGAGGAGTAGGGAGATAAAAGGCCAAAGGTCAGACAGCAGCCCATCATCTCTCTGTTTTCTCTTTTCTCTTCTTACCGGTTTCCCTCCCACTCTTTTTAAAAATGTTTCTCTGTATCTCTGGCTCTTAAAGTATGTCTGAATGCATTTTGTAGTTTACACACAGGAACACACAGGAACACACACACACACACACACACACACACACACACGCACGCACACACACACACACACACACACACACACACACACACACACACACACACACACACACACACACACACACACACACACACACACACACACACACACACACACACACACACACACACACACACACATACACAGATAAATGCATGTGTTTGTTTTCCTGTTGTTTTTTACCACTCCTCCTAATTCCTCTACTGAATCACACTGGACAGTGAAATAGTAAGCAAACTGAGCCTGAAGCCCATAAATCATTCATCAGGGTTTGTTTTGCCACATGATCGTAATGAATACATAATTAATATTTAAAGATCGCCTAGTTTATCAAATTTTATTTAGCTAATTTCACCACAAGTATTAACAAGTAGTAAGAAGTAACTAACAGAATATAGAGAAAAAGGAGATGTTGACAGGGAAAAGTCGGAGAGAGAAAGATTAAGGCAGCAAGAAAGAGAACAATGAGAAGCGGGTTAATGGCGGTCTAATGAGGGTGTCTTAATTAGCATCAAGTCGTGGTGATGAGGTGTCTTTTGTCTGCCTGAGGAACCCCAGAGACAGGAAACAGGTCACTAACTTGTCAACATACTGTACTGATGTTCCCTCTCTCGCTCTCTCACTCTGGGGTGCTACAATTGGCTCATTCATCCCCCCTCCTCTCCCCAGTAACTATTCCCCAGGTCGTTGCTGTAAATGAGAATGTGTTCTCAGTCAACTCACTTGGTAAAATAAGGGTTAAATAAAATAAAACTCTGGAGCAGCCAAACACAGGGTGTCCCCTGGTCCTGTTCAGGGTCCCCTGGGTCACAGCCACATAATACTGACACATTTACTGTCCTTGTTCGTTCCAAGGCTGGCCGAGGGATAGGGTGACCTGGGACATGAGCCACCACCACATGCTGCTAGAAATAATGCCATTCTTATGAAAATAATTATTCTAATGGCTGTTTGCATAATACATGAGATAGATATGAAAACCTATATTTGAAATTCATATTACTTTGTGTAGTTTGTTTTGTTTTTGAGAATATAATAGCAAAAACACAAGTAAAATGTGGCCAGTCTGTCTTTCCACCATGTGTACACATATTCTGCCTACTTCTAAGAACAACGGACAAAGACAAAACTAGAAGCGATCCCTAGAAGAATTGGAACAGTAGTTCACTATTTGCCCCCAATCTTTTCACAGTGATCCCTCCACTGTCTGATACCCTCTCTCACCACAGCCAAAATCATCTAATCCCTCTCTCCCTCTCGGTTTCCCTCTCCATGATCCCTCTATCACTGCCTCCTGAGACTAACATGAGAGCGTGGCTCAGAGCTGTCTTAAGTGGGGACTAAGTAGGACTCGTCAGACTGTCAATACACCACTATTGACCTCTGCTGTGATAGGGGCATAGTACTGAGAGATGAATGCTTTTTGAGTTCGGTTCGGTTTCGGTTTGGTAAAAAAAAAAAATAATAATAAATTTCTGTTTTTTTCCTTTATTTTTATTCCTTTTTTAAAAAAACATTAAATGCATTATGAAACACAGTAAAACTTAAATTAATAGCACGGGAGTTTATTTGCTTAAATCACTGAACACAACAGGTGCTAATTAGACACAGGCTATTTATTTGAGCCAAGTGTCTATTTCCTTAATGCACACATCTTTTGCTAATTTGCATAGTTAATTGTTAATTCCAGCCCTCACTTCCCAAATGTTTATCAATTTCTTCAATTCCTGCACTGTGTTATCATTTATACACTGTGCCACGTTTCTTCTGTCTGTCTGTAATAAAGCCCTTTTGTGGGGAAAAACTCATTCTGATTGAATGGGCCCCCCCATTGGGTTGGCCTATGCCCTCCCAGGCCCACCCATAGTTGAACCTTGTACAGTCACATGAAATCCATAGATTAGGGCTTAATGAATTTCTTTCAATTGACTGATTTCCTTGTATAAAGTATAACTCAGTAAAATCTTTGAAATTGTTGCATTTTGCTGATGGTTTTGTCAGTACATTGCAGTCAATGTGAAAAGATGAGTGTCACAGGGATTGACGTTTTTCTCAGTACATTGCAGTCAATGGGAAAAGATGTGTCACAGGGTTGATGTTTTTCTCAATACCATGCAATCAATCCCACTCCTCTCATCTCTCTCTCCCTCTCCCTCCTCTTTCCCACCTCTGTCTGTCTGTCTGTTGACTCTCTCTCCCCCTCCCTCCTTCACCCTCTCATTCTCTCTCCCCTCTATCCCCCTGCCTCACTCCACCCCTTCTCTTTCTCCCTCCTCCACCTCCATTCTCTCACCCTCCTTCTTTCCCTCCCTCCCTTTTCTCTCATCTCTCTCTCTCTCTCTCTCTCTCACAACTCTCTCTCTCAGCTCTTACCCCACCCCTCCTTCTCCCTCACCCTCTCTCTCCCCTCTCTCCTCCTCCCTCAATCTCCCCCTTATCTCTCTCCCTCCTTCTTTCCCCGCCTCCCCATCATCTCTCCGTCTACCTCTCCCTCCTTTCTCTCCCTCCTCTCTCCCATAGACAGGCAGAGAGGCAGGCAGGCAGGCAGGCAGGCAGGCAGGCAGGCAGACTGACAGGCCAACAAGCCCGACAGACAGGCAGACAAGTCAATCTAAAAAAATGACCAATATCCTCTTCAGAATTAATTCAAGAATTCATAAAAAAACGCTCTTAGTTTATAAATCTGCAAAATAATTTTTTCCAATGCAGCTAAAAAATGCTTTTGGGTCGATTGACTTCAAATTTTATATGCCGGGTCCCCCGGTCACAAATATGTACAATTTGTGACCGCCCCTATTTCCCCTAATTAAGTCACTTCCTCTAATCGCAAGATAATGTACGGCCTCCTGGGGACACTCTTTAACGATGTCCTGTCTTTATGTCTTTCAAGTCTTTACGTTAAGAATCATACAGAGGATGGAAGACAGTGTTTTTGTGTAACTGTAGGGAGAGAATGAAGGACCATGTTGAGGATTAATTAAGACACTTCCTGTTGCTACAGGAAGCTGAACCTCAACACAGGGCATCCCTATAAGGTCACGATTGGTTGTGTGCAAGGATAGTTATTTGTCTATTAATTCATTGGTCCAGCTTGCATGCTTTTATAACATTTATTTTTTACCTACATCAGTTAATCAACCTTTGTTTTCCTCTCATCGTTGTGTTCCTTTCATGGAACCATCGTAGCTGACCATTCTGAGCTCTCACCCTCCGTTGATCCCTCAGGCAGAAAACCACCCTATGTTCCCCCACCCTCTCCAGACCAGACTGATTTGCAATATGCAGAGAGAGCAGGAAGTTGCAATAGGCCCGTGTAACCCAAGGTTTGATACCAGCGGAAGCAGAAACCCTCTTAAACCTAACCCTAACCCTAACCCTACTCTAGCTTCATATCAACTCCCAGTTCAACCCGAACCCTGACTTCATCTCCACATCTTGGATCAACCTTAACCCTAGCCATAACCCTGACACTAACTTCTTGTCCAGATCCCGGCTCAACCCAATCTACAAGCCATTGGACTGCTGAACACTTGAACTGGACTGACCATCTGCTCTGATTCTACACACCTTAGCAGACTTCACAACTGCTGCCCCCAGACTCTTATTATACTGCTCAATTTATACACTTGCCCCCCATTCCCCAATACACGTGTAAATATTGGACTATAAATTGTGCCTTTCGGTATTATACTTATGCTAAAACGTTTATTTTATTTTACTGCCATTTACTTTATGTTAATTTACTTTATTTTTTACTATTTCTCATTGTTGTTGAACTTCCTCCCTGCCTGCTTGCCTGGGAGCGGATATTTTTGTTGCCTGTTTTGCATGTTATTTTGGCATTAATACGTGTCACATATCAGTTTTCAAACAATGTAAAATAAAGTTAATAAAGCCGCATACAAACGTGGTCTCTTTCTTGTTTTCTTGAGTAAGGCAGCTCCAAAATGCAGGTGTTTCAGCCTAGCTCAGTGCTTTCTGTGGTGGTTGGGCAGCCAGCCGAAAATACGGAGCGTAGGTGTTAGTAATGTTCTCTAGTTGCACCGTGAATGGCTCAGTGTTCTGTCACTCATGGGGACACTACGTCACTGTAAAAATGTACGGGAAGAGCTAAATAATTCAAGCCCCTTGGGTGCTGCCATAGACTTACATTAGAAGTGCCCATCCAAGGAGGCTCAAGGTCATTGGCCACAGATAAAATGACATGTCAAATCACATTATATCTACCGTAGCTTTGATTGGACTGGTCATGTCACCATCATACTTTCAAAATCTTAGCTAACAAGCTAACAAGCAGTCATCATCAGGACACAGCAGAGGGAGCACGCCCCTATCCACATCGACTGGGCCGCAGAGGAGAAGGTTGAAAGCTTCAGGTTACTCGGTGTACACATCACTTACAATCTGAAATGGTCCACCCACACAGACAGTGTTGTGAAGAAGGCACAACAGTGCCTCTTTAACCTCAGTAGGCTGAAGAACTTTGGCTTGGCCCCTAAGACCCTCACAAACGTTAAAAGATGCACAATTGAGAGCATCCTGTCGGGCTGTATCACCGCCTGGTACGGCAACTGCACCGCCCGCAACTGCAGGGCTCTCCAGAGGTTGGTGTTGTCTGCCCAACACATCACCGGAGGCAAACTACCTGCCCTCCAGGACACCTACAACACCCGAAGTCACAGGAAGGGCAAAAAGATCATCAAGGACCACAACCACCAGAGCCATTTCTGTTCACCCAGCTCTCATCCAGAAGGAAAGGTCAGTACAGGTGTATCAAAGCTGGGGCCGAGAGACTGAAAAACAGCTTCTATCTCAAGGCCATCAGACTGTTAAATAGCCATCACTAGCCAGGTACTGCCCAGTCCCTCAACCCTGCTGTCCTATATACATAGACATGGAATCGCTGGCCACTTTAATAATGGAACAGTAGGCACTTAAATGTTTTATTTTAACCTTTATTTAACTAGGCAAGTCAGTTAAGAACACATTCTTATTTACAATGACAGCCTACCAGGGAACAGTGGGTTAACTGACTTGTTCAGGGGCAGAACAACAGATTTGTACCTTGTCAGCTCGGGGATTCAACCAATACAATTTGATTTGATATGTCTGTCTGTCTGTCTGTCTGTCTTTCACCAATTTACCCATTGCTGCTCTTTCACCAACTTTTTTGCTATGTGTCAATATCCTGTCTGTGGAGGTGGAAAGGTGGAGAGAACGGTGGAGGTGGGAGAGAGAGAGAGAGAGATTGGAGGGTGAAGGAGGGAGGGGGTTAGATATATATATATATATACAGTTGAAGTCGGAAGTTTACATACACCTTAGCCAAACACATTTAAACTCAGTTTTTTTCACAATTCCTGACATTTAATCTTAGTAAAAATTCCCTGTCTTAGGTCAGTTAGGATCACCACTTTATTTTAAGAATGTGAAATGTCAGAATAATAGTAGAGAGAATGATTTATTTCAGCTATTATTTCTTTTGTAACATTCCCAGTGGGTCAGAAGTTTACATACACTCAATTAGTATTTGGTAGCATTGCCTTTAAATTGTTTAACTTGGGTCAACGTTTCGGGTAGCCTTCCACAAGCTTCTCACAACAAGTTGGGGGAATTTTGGCCCATTCCTCCTGTCAGATGTGGTGTAACTGAGTCAGGTTTGTAAGCCTCCATGCTCGCACACGCTTTTTCAGTTCTATCCACACATTTTCTATAGGATTGAGGTCAGGGCTTTGTGATGGCCACTCCAATACCTTAACTTTGTTGTCCTTAAGCCATTTTGACACAACTTTGGAAGTATGCTTGGGGTCATTGTCCATTTGGAAGACCCATTTGCGGCGAAGCTTTAACTTCCTGACTGATGTCTTGAGATGTTGCTTCAATATATCCACATAATTTTCCTGCCTCATGATGCCATCTATTTTGTGATGTGCACCAGTCCCTCCTGCAGCAAAGCACCCCCACAACATGATGCTGCCACCCCCGAGCTCTACGGTTGGGATGGTGTTCTTCGGCTTGCAAGCATCCCCCTTTTTCCTCCAAACATAACGATGGTTATTATGGCCAAACAGTTCTATTTTTGTTCCATCACACCACAGGACATGTCTCCAAAAAGTACGATCGTTGTTGCAAACCGTAGTCTGTCTTTTTTATGGCGGTTTTTGAGCAGTGGCTTCTTCCTTGCTGAGAGGCCTTTCAGATTATGTCGATATAGAACTAGTTTAACTGTGGATATAAATACTTTCGTATCTGTTTCCTCCAGCATCTTCACAAGGTCCTTTGCTGTTGTTCTGGGATTGATTTGCACTTTTCGACACCAAAGTACGTTCATCTCTAGGAGCCAGAACGCGTCTCCTTCCTGAGCGGTATGACGGCTGCGTGGTCCCATGGTGTATATACTTGCATACTATTGTTTGTACAGATTAACGTGGTACCTTCAGGCATTTGGAAATTGCTCCCAAGGATGAACCAGACTTGTGGAGGTCGACAATTTTTTGACTGATTTCTTTTGATTTCGTCATGATGACAAGCAAAGAGGCAATGAGTTTGAAGGTAGGCCTTGAAATACATCCACAGGTACACCTCCAATTGACTCAAATTATGTCAATTACTTGTGTCATGCACAAAGTAGATGTCCTAACTGACGTGCCAAAACTATAGTTTATTAACAAGAAATTTGTGGAGTGTTTGAAAAACGAGTTTTAATGACTCCAACCTAAGTGTATGTAAATTTCCGAACTTCAACTGTAAATAGAGATAGAGGGAGAGAAGGAGAGAGAGAGAGAGGGAGGGAGGGAGTGAAGGAGGGTGTCATATTTGTAATTACTTTCTCTGTGTCCATATTGTGATGCTGATCTTCCCCCAGTGAATGCAATGTATTCACTTAGGCATCAATCCTGTGACACTCATCTTTTCCCGTTGGCTGCAATGTATTGACATATTGTAAGCATCAACCCTGTGACACTCATCTTTTCCCACTGACTGCAATGTACTGAGAGAAATGTCAACCCTGTGACACTCATCTTTTCCCACTGACTGCAATGTACTGAGAGAAATGTCAACCCTGTGACACTCATCTTTTCCCATTGACTGCAATGTATTGAGAAAAACATCAGCTTCTGTGACATTTGACCTTTTTGCAAAAAACGTATTCAGGCTGATAATGGGCTGTTAATGCATGTATTTGTGGTGGGTAGTGTCTTTGATTAGACAAGCACATAATTTAGTCACAGTCTTCATGCAGTGAACAAAAGGCAGAGGTTATTAGTAGAGAACAGTATGAGGAGTAAATGTACATTGAATGCAGTTTGTTGTAGTTTGACAAAATTGACCCAAGTAGTTTGACCCAATTAGAATGTGTTGAGTGTAAGTTTATGGGGCGGGAGCCGTGCAGGGTAAACTCAGAGGAGAGGAGAGGTGAGTTTCTTTACTGTCTCCATGTTGTTCTTTGAACTTCCTTGTTCAGAAAGAGAAGTGTATTGAATACATTTACAGTCGTATTAGATTTACTTTATTAGATTTACTTAAACTCTAAATGGCTCTCAGAGGGCCTGTGTGTGTGTGTGTGTGTGTGTGTGTGTGTGTGTGTGTGTGTGTGTGTGTGTGTGTGTGTGTGTGTGTGTGTGTGTGTGTGTGTGTGTGTGTGTGTGTGTGTGTGTGTGTGTGTGTGTGTGTGTGTGTGTGTGTGTGTGTGTGTGTGTGTGTGTGTGTGTGTGTGTGTGTGTGTGTGTGTGTGTGTGTGTGTGTGTGTGTGTGTGTGTGTGTGTGTGTGTGTGTGTGTGTGTGTGTGTACCTGTATATCTGTGTAAATGTAGAAAATTTGTGCCTGCAATGTGTTCTGTTCATGTTTTCATGTTTTTACTGTATAGCACCTAGTATCACTCAGCCTGAGTTCTGTTGGGTATGTGGGAGAGGTAGAGAGTGTGTACACTGTGTGCTCGTGGGTGTGTCCATTTGTGCGTGCCTGCGTGTTACACACGCACACATACACGTCCTGGGTTGGCTGCTCTTACGGAGACAGCCGCTAATGGGATAATTTAATTCCAGCAGGCAGGGCACTCCGGCTTGTTGGGAACAATTAGCGGGGAATGGAGTGGTGAATATTTAATGAATAGAAAGGTAGACAGAGAAAACAGAGGATGAGAGAAAAAAGCGTTTTCCACTTAGCAGAGCTAGCAGAGGGCAATGAGGGACCAACCTCGTCGCCCTGCGCTGCTGTCTTCCCCTGTCTCACTCACTCTGCCTTTCTCTCTTCCACTGTGTCTCTCTCTTTTTCTGTCTCTGTATTTCTTTTTTCTCTAGTCCATTACCAAAACTATCCTTCCCCTCTGTCTTTTAGAACAAGCAATGTACTAGATGTATGTACTGTGTACACGTGTGTGCCTTTATGGTGTCTATGTACTTGTGTGTGCTATGCACATACAGTGTGTTTTTGTCTTACAGTACATCTCTAACCCACTCAGACTCACTCAGAGCTGATAGAGAGAGACTATATAATAGATAGACTATACAGTGTTTTTTGATTGACAGGTGCTGCTGGTCAGTTGGAGTCCTCTCTGCAGAGGCTCAGTATAGCCTGTGCCCTGAGGTGACTGACTCTAATACACTACACTACAGTTACTAGTTACTACATGTCAGTCAAGCTGTCCTTCCCAGAGGGAAAATAAAAACACAATTTGTTAATTAGTTAATGTTAATTGATTTATTGATCCTCATCAGCCAATCGAATAGTTTAATTATTAGTCAAATAGTGCCTTCGGAAAGTATTCAGATCCTTTGACTTTTTCCACATTTTGTTACGTTACAGCCTAATTCTAAAATGGATTAAATGAAACCTTTTCCTCAGCAATCCACAAACAATACCCCATAACGACAAAGCAAAAAATCCTGTTTCCATTGATCATCCTTGAGATGTTTCTACAACTTGATTGGAGTCCACCTGTGGTAAATTCATTTGATTGGACATGATTTGGAAAGGCACACACCTGTCTATGTAAGGTCCCACAGTTGACAGTGCATGTCAGAGCAAAAACCAAGCCATTTGGTTGAAGGAATTGTCCATAGATCCCCGAGACAGGATTGTGTCGAGGCACAGATATGGGGAAGAGTAACAAAACATTTCTGCATCATTGAAGGTCCCCAAGAACACAGTGGCCTCCATCATTCTTAAATGAAAGAAGTTTGGAACCACCAAGACTCTTTCTAGAGCTGGCCGCCCGGTCAAACTGAGCAATCGGGGGAGAAGGCGCTTGGTCAGGGAGGTGACCAAGAACCCGATGGTCACTCTGACAGAGCTCTACAGTTCCTATGTGGAGATGGGAGAACCTTCCAGAAGGATAACCATCTCTGCAGCACTCCACCAAATAGGCCTTTATGGTACAGTGGCCAGACTGAAGCCACTCCTTAGTAAAAAGCACATAATTGACCACTTGGAGTTTGCCAAAAGGCACCTAAAGACTCTCAGACCATGAGAAGCAAGATTCTCTGGTCTGATGAAACCAAGGTTGAACTCTTCGACCTGAATGCCAAGCGTCACCTATGGCCGAAATTTGACCATCCCTACGGTGAAGCCTGGTGTTAGCAGCATCATGCTATGGGTCTGTTTTTCAGCGGCAGGGACTGGGAGACTAATCAGGATCAAGGCAAAAATGAACGGAGCAAAGTACAGAGAGATCCTTGATGAAAACCTCCTCCAGAGCGCTCAGGACCTCAGACTGGGGTGTTCACTTTCAAACAGAACAACGACCCTAAGCACACAGCCAAGACAATGCAGGAGTGGCTTCGGGACAAGTCTCTGAATGTCCTTGAGTGGCCCAGCCAGAGCCCGGACTTGAACCCGATCGAACATCTCTGGAGAAACTTGAAAATAGATCTCCCCATCCAACCTGACAGAGCTTGACAGGATCTACAGAGAAGAATGGGAGAAACTCCCCAAAAACAAGTGTGCCAAGTTTTTAGCATCATACCCAAGAAGACTCGAGGCTGTAATCATGGCCAAAGGTCCTTCAACAAAGTACTGAGTAAAGAGTCTGAATACTTATGTAAATGTGATATTTCCTTCTTTTTTTTTTAAATATACATTTGCAAAGATTTCCAAAAATCAGTTTTTGCATTGTCATTGTGGGGTATTGTGTTTAGATTGATGAGGGAAAAAAACTATTTAATACATTTTAGAATAAGGCTGTAACCTAACAAAATGTGGAAAAAGTCAAGGGGTCTGAACACTTTCCGAAGGCACTGTATATACATAACCCCCCCAAAATATATATTATGTTGGCGTAATGGCATTGATTGGGGAAGCGCAACACTAATTATGTTGCCATTGCAATCATGGGAGAGTTGGTCATGATGTAGAGGAGGATATTGATTGGCTGTTTGACAGCTTTAGTGTTCGGCCCATAATCCTGTCCTGCTGCGGTCAGGACTAGTCAGGGAAGTGCCCTGCATGGGTTAACACATGAGTGTCACTGTGGAGCAGTTTTGGGCAGTTGTTATGCTTGGTTGGCCATACACAGCAAGCAACAATATCCTCAGTGTAGCACCTTGGCTGAATTTGGTATTTGAGGTCAATGTTGTCTGAGGTAGGTAGGAAGTGTAATGTCTGCAACATCTTTTAACCCACAACACAGGGTTAGTAATCTAGTGCTCTAAAAACCCTCTACAATATTCTCCTGTGTAACGCCCTCAAATGAAGTGCATGGATATAATGTACCGTATTGATATTTGACAGACAGTCCTTCAATAAAGACAACAACAAAAAACACTGCAAGTGACCCAGCATGTCTATTCGTTTTAGAGACTCTATATTACCTGATCCATACATCATCAGACCATCTCACTCACAGCCAGGTGCATTAATGTGTTTTGTTGATATCAGCAGTTCAGAGACCATTAAGAAGAGAGGAGCATTGATAGAAATATATAACCTGTTGGATCAGCTATATACAGTAACTGGTGACAAGCTGCTCCTTTAACGGAGAGGTTCTTATCTCCAGTCTTCAGAAACACGTTAGTCTCATAACAGGCTATTAGACAGATAGCGGAAGTCTCTAAAGAAAACTAAACATACAATATTGTATTGACTGAATGAATCCAAAAACACTGAAATAGTCGTTGAGTAGCGGTAAATCTCATGTTATTGTGATTGGTTTTACAAGAGCAAATACCTTTAATCAAAAAAGTGTCTTAATTGTTATTATGCTCAGTGTGCAGTGTAAAATGTTTATTTGATACACAAACACACACACAGCGTAGTGAAGATGAGAGGGAGGCTGTAGGCTGTATGTTTACAGACAGACAGGGGAGCAGGATTAATAAGTGATGCCACTGATGTATAATGGATGCTCCTTGTTCCTTACACATTCTCACAATCAAGAGGCCATTCCACAGGCCAAGAGGCCTGGACGCAGCCTCGGTCCTGGGTGGATTCATTCCTGCTGTGTGTGTGTGTGTGTGTGTGTGTGTGTGTGTGTGTGTGTGTGTGTGTGTGTGTGTGTGTGTGTGTGTGTGTGTGTGTGTGTGTGTGTGTGTGTGTGTGTGTGTGTGTGCATGTGCATGTGCATGTGTAACTCTTGTAGGTGATAAAAAATATAATTGTAACAGTATATGAAATTAAAAAGAACACATTCACAGAAGATACAGTAGAGAGGCATAACCAGCATTGGTGCAATACGTTTAGTCTGCCAGCATGTCATTTACCCCAGCAATACCAGCAGGCGGAAGATTACCAGTGACTTTTAAATTCACAGACACACAGAGAGAAAGAGAGAGATCGTGACTGAAAGAGGAATTACGTGAAAGAGCAAGGGGGGGGGGGGGGGAGTAAAAACTGCCCTGAGGGATGAAACGAGGGAGAAAGAGGGAGAGAAGATGGGAGGTGATGATGAGTATCTCTAGTTTTATAGGCATGCTCATATAACTCCCCCCTCGCCTCCACTCCTCTCCAACACCCCACACCCCTCCAGGCCTGACATATGATGGGCGGTGTGGTAGAGGTATCCTCCCAGGCCCATGGTGGTGTGGAGCTGCTGTGTCAGCTGGGATGCCTGGCAGTATGCTGTGCGTAGCTGTGCTGTGGCAAAGCTCAGGACTCTGTGAGCTGGGCAGAGAGGCTGAGAGGGTTGGGCCCTGCCCTACTAATTACAAGCTTAGCCTATATTCATTACAGCTTACTCCCACTGACGGGACACAATGACCCTAGGGTCAGCTGGGACTCTATGTGGTACTCTGTGTGTGTGCTGTTGTGCTTTTAGCTTGATGAACATTGTGACTGTCTGTCTGTCTGTCTGCATAGTCAGGTTTCTTTTTGTCTTTGCCCATTTCACTCACTCCTTGATCTCTCTCTCTCTCTCTCTCTCTCTCTCTCTCTCTCTCTCTCTCTCTCTCTCTCTCTCTCTCTCTCTCTCTCTCTCTCTCTCTCTCTCTCTCTCTCTCTCTCTCTCTCTCTCTCTCTCTCTCTCTCTCTCTCTCTCTCTCTCTCTCTCTCTCTCTCAATTCAATGTAAGGGATTTATTGGCATGGGAAACATATTGCCAAAGCAAGTGAAATAGATAATAAACAAGAGTGAAATAAACAATAAAAAAATTAACAATGAACATTGCACTCATCAAAGTTCCAAAAGAATCAAGACATGTCATATTATGTGCAAATAGTTATTAAAGTACAAAAGGGAAAATAAATAGACATTACCATGAGTTGTATTTTCAATGGTGTTTGTTCTACTACACAACACTACACAACTACACTGGCTCTGACTCATCGGATGTGGCAGGGCTTGCAAACTATTACGGACTACAAAAGGAAACCCAGCCGCGAGCTGCCCAGTGACTACGGTGGCCTTTCTCAATAGCAAGGCTATGATCACTGACTCTGTATATAGTCAAAGCTTTCCTTAAGTTTGGGTCAGTCACAGTGGTCAGGTATTCTGCCACTGTGTACTTTCTGTTTAGGGCCAAATAGCATTCTAATTTGCTCTGTTTTTTGTTAATTCTCTCTCTCTCTGTCTCACTCTCTCTCTCTCTCTCTGTCTCTCTCTCTATCTCTCTCTCTGTGCCTCCCCCCTTATCTACATTTCTCCTCTCTATTCCTCTAAGTCTGGTAATAAACTCAAAGGCCTGGGAGTGTGTAGTGTTACAGTGAATCTAAGCAACAGTATAGAGGTTAGTTGGAGAACAAGGCATGTATATGAATCTCCGTGGTAACCCCTGACCCTGGGGCCCCTCTCCCACAATGCCTGATTGAAGTAGAACAATAGAACGTGCAGGTCAGCCAAGTGTTCTACAAGTGATCAGCAGCAAGAGATTTGTCATTGGGCCATAGGAAAGTGTCTGTACGCCTTAGAGTCAGCCTCACTGCACACACACTAAGACACATGGTGACAAATTCTGCCCATTGCGATGACTAATAATAATCTTTATACTGTTGCTTAGATTCACTGTAACGCATATTTTAACACTGCCACCAGATAATGAGTGAAATTATATTTTGCTGTACACTTATTATTCTCTCTTTCTATCCCTCCCTCCTCTCATTTATGTCATTTCACTCCATTGATCTTTCCCTCTTTATCTCTTTCACTTTCAATCTCTATCTCTCTCTCCATTGTTACTTCAGTTTCAGACCCAAACAGGTTTTCTTGGCGTGGTATGGTGTGGTGTGATGTGGCATGGTGGATTGTATAAACGCGTTATTTCCCAATGTGTCTTTGTGTTAAGGCCAGAGGAATCATGTCAGTCTAAACCGACGCTCTCTTCTCTTATCTCTGTTGTATTGTGTGACGCGTGTCTATACCTACTCTTCCCAGCATCCCTTTTGTGTGTTTGTGTGTGTCCTTTCTGGCGGGTGTGTATCACATGACCAGCCTTGAGTGTAGGTGGGGGATATAAAAGAGGAAATATTTGGGCACACACCCATCCCATCCTCTGTCTATTTCACTGTTGTGTTTCCATTGTGTTTTGAGTCGTTGTTTCGTTAGGGCGTTTAGTGGGTTCCCCTGAGAGTCAGATAATGCACCATAGATCTATAGCTCCCGGACACATCTGTCTCTGTCCTTCCTTCAACAGTATTAACTGTACTAATGACCTTACTGTCTCTGCATGTTGTCTGGACTGTCAGTCCATGTCTGTGGAACATCTCCACCAGACCAACTGACTTTTTCATGTTGTTGTTTAGTCTACAATACCCATTCATGAAAATAGCCTATTGTATGCACTATTACACTATACATACAAACGTATGTGGACACCCTTTCAAATTAGTGGACTTGGCTATTTTGGCCACACCTGTTGCTGACTGGTGTGTAAAATCGAGACAAATCCATAGACAAACATTGGCAGTAGAATGGCCTTACTAAAAAGCTCAGTGACTTTCAATGTGGAACCAACTGTCAAAGTGGCGTGGTAGGCCTTACAAGCTCACAGAATGGGACCGCCGAGTCCTGAAGTGCGTATCACACAAAAAAATTGTCTTGGTTGCAACACTCACTACTGAATTCCAAACTTCCCCTGGAAGCAACGTCAGCACAATAACTGTTCGTCGGGTTCTTCATGAAATGGGTTTTCATCGCCAAGCAGTCGCACACAAACCTAAGATCACCATGCACAATGCCAAATGTCGGCCAGAGTGGTGTAAAGCTCGACGCCATTGGACTCTGGAGCAGTGGAAGCACGTTCTCTGGAGGGTTGAATCACGCTTCACCATCTGGCAGCCCGACGGACAAATCTGGGTTTGCGGATGCCAGGAGAATGCTACAGTACCTACCCGAATGCATTGTGCCAACTGTAAAGTTTGGTGGAGAAGGAATAATGGTCTGGGTGTCACGGATCCCTCCGGAACTTTCATTACGCACACCTGTCCCCTATTCCCACTGATTAGTACTTGTGTAAGTGTGCCCTTTGGCTTCCATTGGGCTGTTGATTATTGTTACAATGTGTGGTGGTGCGTGTGAGTACCTGTGCTGTGTGTTTTGGCTTTCGTGCCATTGTGGATTGCACAGATGATTACAGGTCTCATCCCATGTGTTAATCATTGTGCATGTGTGTGATTTATTTGAGGTACTCCTCACTCTTTTGTTTTGGATTTCTACCCTGTGTTTTGTATAGTGTTTGGTTGGTCTTCGTCCCTGTGCCTTTACACGGCATTCGGTCATTCGGGTACAATACAAAAACCTATTACGCATTCTTGCGTCTGTCTCCCGAATCGTTCATACCAACATGACACTGGAGCTGTTTTTCATGGTTCGGGCTTAGTTCCAGTGAAGGGAAATCTTAATGCTACAGCATACAATGACATTCTAGACGATTCTGTACTTCCAACTTTGTGGCTACAGTTTGGGGAAAGCACTTTCCTATTTCAGCATGACAATGGCCCATTGCATAAAGCGAGGTCCATACAGAAATGGTTTGTCGAGATCGGTGTGGAAGAACTTGACTGGCCTGCACAAAGTCCTGACTTCAACCCCATCAAATAACTTTGGGATGAATTGGAAAGCCGACTGCAAGCCATGCCTAATCGCCCAACATCAGCGCCTGACCTCACTAATGCTCTTGTGGCTGAATGGGAGCAAGTCCCTACAGCAATGTTCCAACATCTAGTGGAAAGCCTTCCCAGAAGAGTGAAGGTTGTTATGGCAGCAAAGGGGGGGGGGGGCAACTCCATATTAATGCCCATGATTTTGGAATGAGATGTTCGACGATCAGGTGTCCACATAGCTTTGGAAATGTAGTGTATCTGCTGCTTCTATTGCATCTGCTGCTGCTACTATAAATAGATGTAGTATTTTTCTCCATGTTTTGTGTTGGGTTATCTCTAGCACTATAATAACATATTCCATGGAGTATCGTGGTGAACCACATACACTTGCATCAGAGCAGTGATCCTGATTATAGTGATAATGGTAGCTGTACGCTGCTTGTCAATAACTCTGCTGCTGGTGTTGAAGTGAATGCCAATAATGGAGGACATGCTAAAGTGTTAGCTGCAGATTTCATGTCACCGCTATTGACTGACCTGGTAGGGAAATATCCTTGATGACTCATGCTAAAGCCACTGAAACACAGCTGAAATGCAACCACACAAATCTTTGGAGACATTAAAAAATATATTAGGTGGTGTCCTCATTTCCTTTCCATAATTTGCACTAATTAGTTGTAGCGTAAGTAGCAGTCCTGGGATGAGTGTCAATACTCTAAAGTTGAGGTGTTATTCACCTCCTTGTCCCTTTTCGTCATCTGCATTGATGTCAAAGAACTGGACAGATGAAAGCAAACACCTGACATAGTATGCGTCCACTATATTGATGTCATCTATTCTGGCTTCTCAGATCAGTACAGGCAAAGTAAAGGAGAAGAAACAAGGACAGGAAGCCACTTTAGAGTATTGAGATGCACCCCAAGTCTTAAGACAAAATCTTTTCATTGAGAAATCCTTATTGTTCCCATTCCTAAATCCCAAGACGTTCCCAAAGTGTTACTAAGGCGTTCCCGGGAGGGGGAGAGCATGTTGGGAGTCTTGTCACCAGGCTGTTGGAGTCAGGGATCGGTCTGGAAACAGCTTTGTGTGATTCCCTCCCGATCAATATCCTGGCTGGGAGCTGAATGGGAGCTGACTGGGAAAGACGGATGGAGCTCCCCTCTTGTTAGCTTAGCGCTGTATTCTCTGCCAGTCCCTGTCACTACATTACCTGGAACACAGAGCAGACAGTCCCATGGGACATACACACACACACACACACATAGACACAAATTTGCACGCACGCACGCACCCACACACACACACACACACACACACCATCAATCAATTTGCACCACTTAGATGGTCGTATAGAGTTAATCACTGGGTTTTATTTGAATTTCACATTGATTAAAGAGATACAGTCAGGTCCAGAATTATTGGCACCCTTGATAAAGATGAGCAAAAAAGACTGTATGAAATAAATAATACAAATAATGAGCTATATTGTAAGCTCTACATTTTTTAAAGTTATATTATTTTATACAAATACAATTTAACAAATAAAGGGATTTTGTTTAACAAGTAATACTTTTTCTCAAAAAGATAGGGGTCAAGATGATTGGCACTCCTGTTTTCAATACCTTTCAATACCTCACCTTGCGAGGTTAACAGCACTGAGCCTTTTTCTTAAATGGTTTATGAGATTAGAGAACACATTGGGAGAGGTCTTAAACCATTTCTTCATACATAATCTTTCCAGAACCTTGATATCCTTGTCTGCTCTTATGGACTGCCCTCTTCAATTCAAACCATACATTTTCTATGTAGTTTAACCTTTCACGAGTATCTACCCCGGATCCGGGAGCACCCCCCACCCCCCCACACTGATTAGCATCGCTAGCATAGCGTCACAATTAAAGAGTAGCATCTAAATATCATTAAATCACAAGTCCAAGACACCTAATGAAAGATACAGATCTTGTGAATAAAGTCACCATTTCAGATTTTTTAAATGTTTTACAGGGAAGACAAAATATGTAAATCTATTAGCTAACCATGTTAGCAAAAGACACCCTTTTTCTTTGTCCACCATTTTTTCTCAACACCAGTAGCTATCACCAATTCGGCTAAACTAAGATATTGATAGCCACTAACCAAGAAAAAAACTCATCAGATGACAGTCTGATAACATATTTATGGTATAGGATAGGTTTTGTTAGAAAAATGTGCATATTTCAGGTATAAATCATAGTTTGCCATTGCAGCCAGCATCACAAATCTCACCAAAGCTCCTAGAATTACTACAGACAGCAACCTGTATTACCAATTTACTCATCATAAAACATTTCTTAAAAATACACAGCACATAGCAATGGACAGACACAGATCTTGTGAATTCAGACAACATTTCAGATTTTCTAAGTGTTTTACGGCGAAAACACAATAAATCGTTATATTAGCATACCACATACGCAAACGTTACCCGAGCACTGATTCTAGCCAAAGAGAGCGATATCATATCATCGCCAAAATATATAAATTTTTTCACTAACCTTCTCAGAATTCTTCAGATGACACTCCTGTAACATCATATTACAACATACATATACAGTTTGTTCGAAAATGTGCATATTTAGCCATAAAAAAACGTGGTTATACAATGAAAATAGTAGCAAAACAAGCCTGGAAATATCGGTCGCCATCTTTGAGTGATCTAGTTTAATCAATAGCTAATCATATACTTGACTAAAAAATACAGGGTTGACAGGAATCGAAAGACAAATTAGTTCTTAATGCAATCGCTGATTTACATTTTTTAATTTATCCTTACTTTTCAATACAGGTTGCGCCAAGCGAAGCTATACAAAACAAGATGGCGGCGTAAGCTTCAACATTTTTCGACAGAAACACGATTTATCATCATAAATTGTTCTTACTGTGAGCTGTTCTTCCATCAGAATCTTGGGCAAAGAATCCTTTCTTGGGTCTAATCTTCTTTTGGTCGAAAGATGTCCACTTGTCCGTCGAAATGCCCACTAACGTACGACCGGGAGCCCGAAATGTGCCCAGCGCGTCAAAGTGCACAACAAAGCAATGCCTCAAAATCGCACTAAAAGGATATAAATTGCTATACAACGGTTCAAATTAACTACCTTATGATGCTGTTAACACCTATAACGGGTGAAAACATGACCGGAGAAATATTACTGGCTACACTAATGCTTGGAAAAAGAGCAGGGCGGTGTCCACCGCGCGTCCGGCGCAGCTGGAAAAGAGTTCCTACCTACAGGTTTTTTTCTTTTATAGTGGCTGTGATTGCGCAATCGATACCATTCAAAGAGTCATCACGTAAAGGCATCCAGGGGAAGACGTAAGCAGTGTCCGTATCCTCATAGCGTTCACAGTGGCCTTTAAACTGACTCCAGATCAGGGGCCAAAATGTGTGAAATCTGACTCCATGTCAGGGAAATTGCTGTAGAATGAGTTCTGTTCCACTCAGAGACAAAATTCCAACGGCTATAGAAACTAGAGAGTGTTTTCTATCCAATAATAGTAATAATATGCACATTGTACGATCAAGAATTGAGTAGGAAGCCATTTCATCTGTAGAGACAATTATGCTAATTTGAAACAGCACCCCCTATAGTCGCAAGAAGTTTTAAGTATGTAGAATGAGATGGCCATTGCAAAATGTTGATTGTGTGGTCAATTAACCATTTCTTTGTGGATTTTGATGTGAGCTTGGGGTTATTGTCTTGCTGGAAGATCCACTTCCGGCCAAGAAGCAACCAGGTTTTTGGATAAAACATCCTGGTACTAGATAAATTAAATAGCCCCAAAACATAAAAAATCTATCACCATATTTTACACTAGGTATGGGGTTATTTTCTGCATATGGTTAATCTTTTCGACGCCAAACCCACCACTTATGTGCGTGGCAAAAGAGTTCTATTTTCATGTCATCTGACTATAGCACCGGTTCCAACGCAAGTGCCAATGTTGTTTAGCTTCTACAAGATCAGTTGGTCCCCCACGTGATGGTTGAGCTAACGTAGGCTAATGTGATTAGCATGAGGTTGTAAGTAACAAGAACATTTCCCAGGACATAGACATATCTGATATTGGCAGAAAGCTTAAATTCTTGTTATTCTAATTGCACTGTCCAATTTACTGTAGCTATTACAGTGAAAGAATGCCATGCTATTGTTTGAGGAGAGTGCACGGTTATGAACTTAAAAAGTTATTAATAAACCAATTAGGCACATTTGAGCAGTCTTGATACAAAATGTTGAACAGAAATGCAAAGGTTCATTGGATCAGTTTAAGACGTTGCACATACACTGCTGCCATCTCGTGGCCAAAATCTAAATTGCGCCTGGGCTGGAATAATACATTATGGCCTTTCTCTTCAATTGCAAAGATTATGAGGAAAAAAAATACAAAAAACGCATGTTTTTTTCTTTGTATTATCTTTTACCAGATCTAATGTGTTATATTCTCCTACATTAATTTCACATTTACATAAACTTCAGTGTTTTCCTTTCAAATGGTACCAAGAATAGGCATATCCTTGCTTCAGGTCCTGTGCTACAGGCAGTTAGATTTGGGCATGTCATTTTAGCCGAAAATTGAAAAAAAGGGGGCGGATCCATAATTAACAAACTCCAGGCAGTTACATTGAATGACATTAAAATACAGTTCTTTGACCATACACACCAGTGGTAGGTTTGATACAATAGCTCAGTATTTATATTAGTAATTTTATGCAGTCTTTTTTGCTCATCTTTATCACGTGTGCCAATCATTTTGGACCTGAAAGTATATGAAAAACAAAAAGACACCATGCTTTGTTGAGTTGATTTGTGACAGCAACAACTGCACCTTAAGAACTTTATTAAGCAAGTTTACATGTGTTCTTGTCTACATTCAAAGGACAAACAAGTATCACACTTAAATCACTTTTATGTAGTTTATGTAAATACACTGCTCAAAAAAATAAAGGGAACACTTAAACAACACAATGTAACTCCAAGTCAATCACACTTCTGTGAAATCAAACTGTCCACTTAGGAAGCAACACTGATTGACAATAAATTTCACATGCTGTTGTGCAAATGGAATAGACAAAAGGTGGAATTATAGGCAATTAGCAAGACACCCCCCAAAACAAGAGTGATTCTGCAGGTGGTGACCACAGACCACTTCTCAGTTCCTATGCTTCCTGGCTGATGTTTTGGTCACTTTTGAATGCTGGCGGTGCTCTCACTCTAGTGGTAGCATGAGACGGAGTCTACAACCCACACAAGTGGCTCAGGTAGTGCAGTTCATCCAGGATGGCACATCAATGCGAACTGTGGCAAAAAGGTTTGCTGTGTCTGTCAGCGTAGTGTCCGGAGCATGCAGGCGCTACCAGGAGACAGGCCAGTACATCAGGAGACGTGGAGGAGGCTGTAGGAGGGCAACAACCCAGCAGCAGGACCGCTACCTCCGCCTTTGTGCAAGGAGGTGCACTACCAGAGCCCTGCAAATGAAAAAAAGCTCTATTTAAGAACTATTTGTTAAACATACTTCCTTCTCACAAACAAGCATTTTCTGTTTGGAACTCATTTTTGGGTGTCTGTGTCAGAGATCTGCTGCTCTTGCACTGAGAAAGAGAAGCTTGGGAAAACTGCTTTTTACTCAAACATAATTATAAAAGTGCAACCAGAACCTTGTCAAAACAAAATACATCAAACACACCTGTTTATTTTGGACCTGTACAAATATCTATACACATGAAAGCCTCCGGGTCAAAATGACACACCACATCATGTTGTATACAAATCTACAAAGACATTCCACAACACATCAGTGTCCACATTTTGAAGTTAGGGTCATGAACCTAAATGAGGAAAAGTAATTTAATTTCATAGAGAAAAAGAGAGGTTAACTAGTATATTAGACAACTCAGTGGAAATGGGTCAAATGGACCCGCAACATAATAGAAGGGTTAAGTACCTCTTAATGTGAAATGATCAGTAGTATCTCTCCACTCTAGTGTTTAGTAAAATGAGAGCGTTGATAAGATCAGATATGGCCCTCAACATAGTAACCACAGCCTGCTTTAAAGCTGTCACGGCCACTGCTTCCTGAACAGCCAGACCAGATCAGCATAATCTAACCTACATGCATGCCTTGTTCCACATTTTGTTACGTTACACCCTTATTCTAAAATGGATTAAATAAAACAATTTCCTCAGCAATCTACACACAATACCCCATAATGACAAAGCAAAAAAAGCCTTTTAGAAATTTTTGCAAATGTATTACAAATAAGAAACAGAAATTCCGTATTTACATAAGTATTTAGACCATTTGCTATGAAACTTGAAATTGAGCTCAAGATAATCCTGTTTCCATTGATCATCCTTGAGATGTTTTTACAACTTGATTGGTGTCCACCTCTTGTAAATTCAATTGACTGGACATGATTTGGAAAGGAACACCTGTATATAAGGTCCCACAGTTGACAGTGCATGTCAGAGCAAAAACCAAGCCATGAGGTCGAAGGAATTCTCCATAGATTTCCGAGACAGGATTGTGTCGAGTCACAGATCTAGGGAAGGGTACCAAAAAATGTCTGCAACATTGAATGTCCCCAAGAACACAGTGGCCCCCATCATTCTTAAATGGAAGAAGTTTGGAACCACTAAGACTCTTCCTAGAGCTGGCCGCCCTGCCAAACTGAGCAATCAGGGGAGAAGGGCCTTGATCAGGGAGGTGACCAAGAACCCAATGGTCACTCTGACAGAGCTCCAGATTTCCTCTGTGGAGATGGGAGAACCTTCCAGAAGGACAACCATCTCTGCAGCACTCCACCAATCTGACCTTTATGGTACAGTGGCTAGACGGAAGCCACTCCTCACTAAAAGGCACATGACAGCCCACTTGGAGTTTGCCAAAAGACCCCAAAAGACTCTCAAACCATGAGAAATTGATGAAACCAAGATTGAACTCTTTGGCCTGAAAGCCAAGTGTCACGTCTGGAGGAAACCTGGCACCATCCCTATGGTGAAGCCTGGTGGTGGCAGCATCATGCTTTGGGGATGTTTTTTAGCGGCAGGGACTGGAAGACTAGTCAGGTTTGAGGGAAAGATGAACTGAGCAAAGTACAAAAAGATCCTTGAGGAAAACCTGCTCCAGATCTCTCAGAACCTCAGACTGGGGCGAAGGTTCATCTCCCAACAGCACAACGACCCCATGCACACAGCCAAGACAACGCAAGAGTGGCTTCGAGACAAGTCTCTGAATGTCCTTGAGTGGCCCAGCCAGAGCCCGGACTTGAACCTGATCAAACATCTCATAGAGAGACCTGAAAATAGCTATGCAGCAACACTCCCCATCCAACCTGACAGAGCTTGAGAGGATCTGCAGAGAAGAATGGGAGAAACTCCCCAAATACAGGTATGCCAAGCTTGTAGTGTCATACTGAAGAAGACTCGAGGCTGTAATCGCTGCCATAGGTGCTTCAACAAAGTACTGAGTAAAGGTTCTGAATACTGATGTAAATGTGATATTTCTGGGTTTCATTTTTAATACATTTGCAAAATAATTATTGCTTGGCCATTATGGGGAATTGTGTGTAGATTGAAGAGGGGGGAAAATGATTTCATCTGTTTTAGAATAAGGCTGTAATGTAACAGAACATGAATACTTTCCAAATGCACTGTACCCTACAGACGCTGATAAAAGACCATTGTTGACATTCTTTGAAAAGGGTATGAAGGGGGAGGAGAGGGTACTGGTATATTATTTTACCACAGTCCTTACTGTGACAAATAGCACAATCTGTTGCCATTGTGTACTGCTCCCCCCCCCCCCCCCTCGCCACTATGCCAACAGCAGGTGTGTGATGGCAGGACTGAAAGGGGAGTTCGAGCCCTGGAGCAGAGAACGTAGAGCGGAGGACTCTGGATCTCTGGATGAGCAGCAGATGACATACACACACACACAGACATACACACACACCCAGAGACACACACACACACAGAGACACACACTCAGGGTGAGATGGTGGTGCCAGTAAGACAGCCGTTGACTAACAGATTGCCTGCATCAGATTGAGGGAAAGGGGTAACATACTTTATTCTGTGGAATACGGTTAGCTACCGTTTGATGCTCTACAATACATGGAAATCTGCTGGCAAAGTAGTTGTTTTTCATATCCTTGATGATTTATTTCTGAGTGTTTTGCCTTTGGGTTGATATCAGGGCATGTTCTTTTGTCAAATAATTGTGTGTGTATGTGTGTGTGTGCCTGTGTGCGTGTATGCGTGTGTGCGTGCACGAGTGTGTGTGTTTGTGTTATGAGGGTTGGAGAGGGGTGTTGAGTGTGTAAACCAGTAGGTGGGTTATTACACAACCTAACCCCTCCAGGGGGAACAGCAGTCAATAAACCATCTGCCATCATCAGCAGTCTCCTCTCTCAGCTCCAGCCCAGTTAGTTCTACAGCACAGAGCCCTGATATGACCCTGCTCTCTGGTTTCTTTAGGCCAACAATTCTAGACCCTTGATCAGAGCTATCTGTCTATCAACAAAGGCATGTTCACCTCTCCCTGGTTCAGGCTTAAGATTTCTTTAAACAGTTTAAACTGTTAAGCCTGTGCCTGAGTTTAAAGTGGAGAGTCTCCGGTTGCAGTCATCATACACAGGCTGACTAACTTGTGTTACGCTCACTCACACAGACGTCATGGTCTCACCATGCTGTCTTTCTATTACTACTGCAAAAACATTTACAATACACCCAAATTCTAACCCTAGCTTCATGTCCACACCACTGTTCAACACCAACCCTAAACATGACCCTAACCTAAACCCTAACTTCATGTTCACATCACAGTTCAACCCTAGCCCTAGCAATAAGCCTACACCTAACCCTAGCTTCATGTCCACACTACTGTTCAACAGTAACCCTAGCTTCATGTCCACATCATGGTTCAAGCCTAACCCCAGCCATAACCCTGACACTAACTAACTCCCCTTCCTGATTGGCTTCATCCCAGGTGACTCTGACCACCCCTGTTTGCAATGTTTATGCTGCAATAGTTTATATGTGCTGGGTGTTCAGACTGCTTTATCTGATGTGTGGTCTTCAGCATGTTGCCACTAACCCTGTCTTTCTCTCTCTCTGTTTGTTTCCACTGCAATTGCTGAAGACACCACAGCCCGACGACACCCTGACTTAAGTACAGCTGGTCATGCCGTTGATCCTTCTCCACCTACACCCCCCTCACCATCAACCTCCCCCTTACTGGATCTAAACACAGCCTCTCCTCTCCATCTTATCCCATTGAGTCCAACTGCTATCAAGATCTCTTCTCCATCTTTTTAGGAGAAGTTGTTTTTGTTTTTTTTCCTTGCCACTGTGCTTCAGCCTGCTCTTTGGGTTCTAGGCAGGGTAACTGTGAAGTTGTTTGATATAAACAAAAAAGGCTTTATAAATCAAATTAGATTGATCGATTTTCACTCAATTTCCACCCAGCTGCTGTGTTATTATGACAGTCAATCACCCATCTCTCTTTCCCTCATACTCTTTCATTCTCTCTCTCTCTCTCTCTCTCTCTCTCTCTCTCTCTCTCTCTCTCTCTCTCTCTCCTCTCTCTCTCTCTCTCTCTCTCTCCTCTCTCTCCTCCTCTCTCTCTCTCTCTCTCTCTCTCCTCCTCTCTCTCTCTCCCTCTCTCTCTCTCTCTCTCTCTCTCTCTCTCCTCTCTCCTCTCTCTCCTCTCTCTCTCTCTCTCTCTCTCTCTCTCTCTCTCTCTCTCTCTCTCTCTCTCTCTCTCTCTCTCTCTCTCTCTCTCTCTCTCTCTCTCTCTCGTTCTCCCACTGTTCGAGCCCCATCTTGTGTTAACTCTTAGCCAGGCAGTTTCTGTATCATATGCCCAATGTCATATGTGTGTGTGTTTTTGGTTTTACTAGCCAGAAGTTCTCACAGGGATAGTAAACCATTGAAAGTGGGGGCATTTTGCCGGTCCCTACAAGGATTTTTTTTTATTTTAGGCTTTGGCATTAGGCTTAGGGTTAGAGTTATAATTAGGGTTTGGGTAATGGGTTAGGCTTAGTGTTAGAGCTAGGGTTTGGGGTTAAGGTTACGGTTATGGTTAGGTTAAGGGATAGGGTTAGGGTTAGGGTTAGGGAAATTGTATTTTGAACGGGAATCAATTGTTTGGTCCCCACAAGGATAGTAAAACAAGCATGTGTGTGTGTGTGTGTGTGTGCGTGCATGCACACACACACACACACACACACACATGCTTGTTTGTGTGTGCGTGCATGCATATGTGTGTAACAGTACAACATTTATTTTTAATGCCAGAGGGGGGTTAAGTCAGGTAACACTTGTGTCATCAGTTTGATGGTCTGTTATTGGTGGATCACAGAGTCCCTCAGCGTCTGTGATCTCTTGGGATTTACAACTATAGCACTGCGTACCTGCTCTGATCCCATCGTAGTCTATTCACAGTGACAGACACATTGTACTGTGAAGGCTTGCTCTCTTCACTACAGTACATGCAAGCACACTCAGATGAGCACACACAGACACACACCTACACACCTGTACTGCCTTAAAGCACCAGTGATAGCCCAGATAGTTCATCATTATGTATGAAACCAATATGGCTGGTGATGCTCAGGACAGGACAGGAGAGGAGGGGAAGGGAGTGGAGTTTAGTGGAGAGTAGAGGTACCATACAGGCTAATCATCTTCAGGACACGTCCCGGATGTGTTTTTCTCTTCTGCACACTCACCCCATCCACTGACCTTTACCCCTGATCACCCTCTCTTTCTCTCTCTTCTCTCTGCTCTTCTTTCTTTTGGGACCATGTTACAAGTGGCTCCCAGTGTTCTCCACTCGGAGGAGTGAGACTTTAATATTTTATATTTTTCTTCATATAATCCCCCTTTCCAATGCCCTGCAGCTAGGAGTGACACACCAGCACATGGCACCCTATGAAACATGAGAGAGAGAGAGAGAGAGAGAGAGAGAGAGAGAGAGAGAGAGAGAGAGAGAGAGAGAGAGAGAGAGAGAGAGAGAGAGAGAGAGGAGAGAGAGAGGAGGAGAGAGAGAGAGAGAGAGAGAGAGAGAGAGAGAGAGAGAGAGAGAGAGAGAGAGAGAGAGAGAGAGAGAGAGAGAGAGAGAGAGAGGAAATAGTCTCTTAGGTGTTGTAAAGATAAGGAGTGGTTAGTTGAGGGGAGAGAAAGCAGCCTAATGGACACTTCCTAATGGCAGTAGGACGATTAGTACAGGAAAGACCCAGTACTGACTTATGGGCTACACTCTGCTGGTTCTAATGAACACAACCTGACATGGAGCACACACACAGACACACAGACACACAAACACATAGACATACACACACACACACACACACACACACACACACACACACACACACACACACACACACACACACACACACACACACACACACACACACACACACACACACACACACGCATACACACACACATGAACCTCTCACAACTCAACATGTGTGTGTGTTGTGTGTACACTCTGATGCCTTAATTACTGCATTTTCCTATGACGTTCTGTCCTGAGACTTGGCTCTAGCACAGCTCTGTCTCTCTACAGGGATTTTCCTCTGTCTTCATTAAGGAGAACATCAGGTGCAAATTAGAAAAATAACTTGTGCCTAATATAAACATGGCCCTTTGCCAAACACAGTAACTGTGTGTGTGCGTCTGTCTGCCTGTCCACTTGCTCATTGGCCAAACTCTGTCTGTGACCTCCATCTGGTGGTGAGACATGACTGGTGCAGGGAGGAGCAGGGAGAGGATTGGGGAAAGATGGCAATATTGAACTTGAACCAGGCATATGGGAGCAGGCATGGGTGCACAGGTCCAGTCCTCAAGGGCTGCAGATCTGCAGAGTTGTATCTGCCTTCGAATCAGGGAGTGATTTCTGGTAGGACTGATGCTAAATCAGGTGTGTCTTCTTTAAAATCCTATGCACCTTCAAAACACTTCAAACCGTTTCAGTGACTGTAACCTGGTGGTGAGAGTTGACGGGTGCAAGGAGGACTGTTAATCCATCCAAACCCCTATACTCCTTATCATATCAGATGACTACACACCACATACACCAGACCCTACCTCAGCCCCCCGGGGGGGATGAGGAGATATGGGGGGTAGCATGGGCTAGTGTGGGGGATTTGGGGGTGACGGAGGGGCTCAGGGGTAGTTAGATAATCAGTGGTGTCTAATGACCCCTCCAGAGAGACTGCTTCTAATCCTCTACACCTCAGGGAGCTGCCGGGGCTGCCGCACGCACGCACACACACACACACACACACACACACACACACACACACACACACACACACACACACACACACACACACACACACACACACACACACACACACACATACACACACACACACACACACACACACACACACACACACACATAGAGAGGGCCCCCTTTCCACATCTGTGGATGAGGTCCTTTGTTGCAACATGGGGCCAGGCTGCCTAATCACCCCAACCACAAACAGTAATGTGTGTGTGTGTGTGCGTCCGTCCATCCATGCATGTGTGATCATTATATTGTGTCTGTATTTTCACACATCAGACAAACACTTCCATCCAGGCCCACACCACACACATTATCAATGACAACCTCAACTCGACACGGTCATGTGGGTGTGATCACTTCCCCAATGTGTCCTAATGTGTAGAACACCTAACAGTAGCACATTGGTGATGAGAAGGGCTAGGATGGAGTAATAGAGGTTTTGATACAGAATGAGGCCAATGATAGGAAAGAGACAGTGGTGAGGCTGAGAGACAAGACAATAGGGGCTAGAGGGAGGGAAGTGTGGTTTTAGAGAGACAAGGGGTAAGGCTATTAGACATTGTGACATCACTTTAACATCTATGGAAAGCGAGAGCAGATTTTTCTAAATGACCTAATTAGTGGTTTGGAACGTCAGCTAATCAATGCAGCTGCAAGGGTGGAGGGGCTGGAGGAGCTGGAGGAGCTGGAGGGCTGGAGGAGCTGGAGGGATGGAGGGTGGAGGAGCTGGAGGGATGGAGGGTGGAGGAGCTGGAGGGATGGAGGAGCTGGAGGGATGGAGGAGCTGGAGGGATGGAGGAGCTGGAGGGATGGAGGGATGAGGGTGGAGGGTTGAGAGTGGAGGAGCTGGAGGGATGGAGGGATGAGGGTGGAGAGTGGAGGAGCTGGAGGGATGGAGGGTGGAGGAGCTGGAGGGATGGAGGAGCTGGAGGGATAGAGGGTGGAGGGTGGAGGGTGGAGGGTAGAGAGTGGAGGAGCTGGAGGGATGGAGGGTGGAGGAGCTGGGGGGATGGAGGAGCTGAAAGGATAGAGGGATGAGGGTCGAGGGTGGAGAGTGGAGGAGCTGGAAGAATGGAGGGATGGAGGGTGGAGGAGCTGGAGGAGCTGGAGGGATGGAGGGGTAGAGCAGTGGTGGGGACATTGTGACTGGCTGTCCGCGCGCAAGCATGCACGTACGCATACACAATCTGGTTTGGTGTATGTTATGAGGCTATGGGGCCCACACTTTCTGTGTGTCTACTATGGAACACCTACATAGTTTGATTGATGTTGTTGTTTACCCATATATTTGTTTTAACCTTTTATGCAATAGAGGGCGCTGTCCCATTTGTATGAAATAAACAAGGGTTAGGCAGTGTCAGTTATTTACTGCAGTGAATCATTACTCTCTTCTGCTATAGATTTGAATCAGCTTGAGTGCCATTGTAATATGAAAACAAATGATGAATACTAAAGAGAGTTCACCAGCTGTCTTCTTTTATGGTAAAGATCTCGACCATATTTCCAAGCAATGCGTTACAACAAATTCCATGAAATGTTTAAGAAGTTAGAAAAGCAGATATCCTCCATAAATTTCATGTCATGCTTTTATATATTTTTTCTATTTTTTTTATAATCTCAAAATCTAATTAAGTAGTACCTTACTGTGATTGTTTTCAATTAAAATGGTAAAATAATAATAATAATAATAATAATATCTTAGCAAAGAGCAACTTCTCAAGCAAGATTGTTTTAGGTCTGTCTGTGAGTGGTCTGAGTTGGGAGGGGGAAACTGAAAACTATCTGTTATGGCACAAAGATTTGGAACTCTCTTTTTTATTGACTATTAATGGTGTTGTCACCAGGCAGGCCAAACTCCATTCCACCAAAACAGGCTGAAATTTCAGTCGGTCTTTTCAAACAGCTCTTACACTAAAAGGGAATTATCATAATTGTATGTTTTCACAGTATTGTTCCAACCACATAGTGTGGAAATATATATATATAAATCATGTTTTTGACTGCATTGGGCCTTTTAAGAAAATGTTGCCTAACAACTTCCTTTTTGACCTTTGTTTGATCCTCCCCAGGAGGATGCTGAATGTGACCTCCTGACTGGGGATCCCAGCCCTCAACTAACCTGGACCAAAGGAAGAGTCAGGGGTGGGTTTGTGAGAAGAAGGCCTCTCCACAACATGTAACTGGAAATCAACGAGATTCAACGCATTCCATTCATTCATATCAGATTTTCCTTGAATTTTAAAGAAAAGTTTTTAAAAATTGTCCAAATATAAAATATCCTGCTTTGGGTAGTTACATGGCTTCAATCTACCCTGTAGCCTGGTGCCTGATCTATATGGTACTATCGTGCCAGCTCCTATGGTCATTCGGAGTTGGAAAGAAAGCACAAACAGGTCTGGGACCAGGGTAACTGCTTGTGTCAGTGTACGCTAGATGGCGCTATATGTATTCATGAAGATTCAATAAAGTATGCAAACGAGGCAAAAATACTGTTGACAAGAAAACATGAATAAAACATGCCTACACACATGTTTTCTCTACATGCAGAAGAAGTCACTGACCTATGGATAAAACGTTAAGCTTGCTAGGCTTCTCACCACCAAATGATGGTTGAAGCACCACAAAATGTGTCAAGAAACATTTGAGTTTTATATCCCAACACATCTCATTGAAAACTAATAAACATGTTTATTTTAATCCAAACCCAGATGCTTTGGGTCTATGCAGAATTATAACTGTAATGTTGAGACATTGAGTCAAATTAGTTTATCCGTAACAAACTTTGTCATTTTCACTTTGTGATTGGTAATGAGAAAGGCCTCAGAGCTGAAACGTCAACATGAGTTATATTATATATATTGTATATCTCCTCGTCTTGTTTTTCCTATTGGACAACTTAATAATAGGCCTACGTTCTGTGTTCACAAGAAAAAAACTATTATTTCAATCTTTGTTCAATTTTAAAGTAACCAGATGTGTCAAAGTCCGGTGTTTATGATTAATAGGTCATCTCCTCACTGTTTATATCTGATGCTTAATCACATTTCAATTTCCACTCAGATAAAGTGTTATTATCTTGTAGGTTTGGGAATAAATAAAATCGAATCATGTCTAATTTTATTTGTCACATGCGCCGAATACAACAGGTATAGACTTAACTGTGAAATGCTTACTTACGAGCTCTGTTTCCCAGCAATGCAGAGTTAAAAAGTAAAACAATTAGCAAATCAAAAATAGACTAAAGAGGTGTATATGTGCGTCCCAACCCTTACACAGTCCTTACCAACCAGTGTGTATGTTGTGATGATTCAGAAGTCTCTGATGTCATGAAGTTGCATAGGGTAGGGAGGACTGTGACTGTCTGTGTTCAGGAAGAATAGCATAATAGACATGTACAGCCTACCAGCACCCCTCTGTCCCCCAGGCTAATCCTTATTTCAGCCGGAACACTGATGGCTTATTAGTCTAGACTGGCTGGTTTGTTTCTTGACACGTTGAACCACTTTAGTGGCTCTAATGAATTCGATCTGAATAACATTGCCATTGATCTAGGAAACAGACACGACACACAATAAAGTTTGTTCTTTCTATTTAATTTCTCAGTTTTTAAAAGAAACAAAGTGACATTGTTTACACCACAGGCAAGACTCATCAGCATTATTCTGTTTTGAACAGAAATCTTTTCCATAACATTTTCATGAACCCCATGCCCATATCCCTCCCCTGAAACCTACTCCCTTATACACAGAATACTGTACATACCCATAGATCCTGCTCCTTCTCCTCTTTACAATACATTATACATCATTGTCAGTCATTGTATTATTAATAGCATTGAAATAAGTATACAGCTTTCTCCTTGGTAATAAGAATTATTACCATGATTGTACATATCATACCCTTTTCCCACAACTATTGGCATGTATTTTGATATGGTGAGGGGTCTAAGTATACATATACAGTGGGGAGAACAAGTATTTGATACACTGCCGATTTTGCAGGTTTTCCTACTTACAAAGCATGTAGAGGTCTGTAATTTTTATCATAGGTACACTTCAACTGTGAGAGACGGAATCTAAAACAAAAATCCAGAAAATCACATTGTATGATTTTTAAGTAATTCATTTGCGTTTTACTGCATGACATAAGTATTTGATCACCTACCAACCAGTAAGAATTCCGACCCTCTCACAGACCTGTTCGTTTTTCTTTAAGAAGCCCTCCTGTTCTCCACTCATTACCTGTATTAACTGCACCTGTTTGAACTCGTTACCTGTATAAAAGACACCTGTCCACACACTCAATCAAACAGACTCCAACCTCTCCACAATGGCCAAGACCAGGGAGCTGTGTAAGGACATCAGGGATACAATTGTAGACCTGCACAAGGCTGGGATGGGCTACAGGACAATAGGCAAGCAGGTGGTGAGAAGGCAACAACTGTTGGTGCAATTATTAGAAAATGGAAGAAGTTCAAGATGACGGTCAATCATCCTCGGTCTGGGGCTCCATGCAAGATCTCACCTCGTGGGGCATCAATGATCATGAGGAAGGTGAGGGATCAGCCCAGAACTACACGGCAGGACCTGGTCAATGACCTGAATAGAGCTGGGACCACAGTCTCAAAGAAAACCATTAGTAACACACTACGCCGTCATGGATTAAAATCCTGCAGCGCACGCAAGGTCCCCCTGCTCAAGCCAGCGCATGTCCAGGCCCGTCTGAAGTTTGCCAATGACCATCTGGATGATCCAGAGGAGGAATGGGAGAAGGTCATGTGGTCTGATTAGACAAAAATAGAGCTTTTTGGTCTATACTCCACTCGCCGTGTTTGGAGGAAGAAGAAGGATGAGTACAACCCCAAGAACACCATCCCAACCGTGAAGCATGGAGGTGGAAACATCATTATTTGGGGATGCTTTTCTGCAAAGGGGACAGGACGACTGCACCGTATTGAGGGGAGGATGGATGGGGCCATGTATGCCGAGATCTTGTTCAACAACCTTCTTCCCTCAGTAAGAGCATTGAAGATGGGTCGTGGCTGGGTCTTCCAGCATAACAACGACCCGAAACACACAGCTAGGGCCTTGAGAAGCATCTCAAGGTCCTGGAGTGGCCTAGCCAGTCTCCAGACCTGAACCCAATAGAAAATCTTTGGAGGGAGCTGAAAGTCTGTATTGCCCAGTGACAGCCCCAAAACCTGAAGGATCTGGAGAAGGTTTGTATGGAGGAGTGGGCCAAAATCCCTGTTGCAGTGTGTGCAAACCTGGTCAAGAACTACAGGAAACGTATGATCTCTGTAATTGCAAACAATGGTTTCTGTACCAAATATTAAGTTCTGCTTTTCTGATGTATCAAATACTTACGTCATGCAATAAAATGCAAATTAATTACTTAAAAATCATACAATGTGATTTTCTGGATTTTTGATTTCTGGATTTTTTTTAGATTCCGTCTCTCACAGTTGAAGTGTACCTATGATAAAAAATTACAGACCTCTACATGCTTTGTAAGTAGAAAAACTTGCAAAATTGGCAGTGTATCAAATACTTGTTCTCCCCACTGTATAGGTCTCATTTCTACATCACTTTGTATCGCGTTATGCTGAACACACTACAGCCACAGAGAACACATCTCTGCAGTTCACCAAACAAAGAATATTCAGACTTGACAGATTTCTGTTTATTCTAGAATGCAAAGCGCCTTTATACAGCTGTTGTATCATGTGAGAGTTAATATAGAAAATAAAAAGGCAATAAAAGACAGCACTAAAAAAGTGAGAGGTAAAACGATACCCAGTAAAATACAAAGCTCTTGATTGGACTTTTCCATGGTTAAGTGAAGCAACATGTGGGGAAGTTAAGGTGTGATCCTGAACCCTTCTCAGACAGCCCTGGGGAAGTTAAGGTGTGATCCTGAATCCTTCTCAGACAGCCCTGGGGAAGTTAAGGTGTGATCCTGAACCCTTCTCAGACAGCCCTGGGGAAGTTAAGGTGTGATCCTGAAACCTTCTCAGACAGCCCTGGGGAAGTTAAGGTGTGATCCTGAACCCTTCTCAGACAGCCCTGGGGAAGTTAAGGTGTGATCCTGAACCCTTCTCAGACAGCCCTGGGGAAGTTAAGGTGTGATCCTGAACCCTTCTCAGACAGCCCTGGGGAAGTTAAGGTGTGATCCTGAACCCTTCTCAGACAGCCCTGGGGAAGTTAAGGTGTGATCCTGAATCCTTCTCAGACAGCCCTGGGGAAGTTAAGGTGTGATCCTGAACCCTTCTCAGACAGCCCTGGGGAAGTTAAGGTGTGATCCTGAACCCTTCTCAGACAGCCCTGGGGAAGTTAAGGTGTGATCCTGAACCCTTCTCAGACAGCCCTGGGGAAGTTAAGGTGTGATCCTGAACCCTTCTCAGACAGCCCTGGGGAAGTTAAGGTGTGATCCTAAACCCTTCTCAGACAGCCCTGGGGAAGTTAAGGTGTGATCCTGAACCCTTCTCAGACAGCCCTGGGGCGCTTCAGACCAACTGTCACGTCTGTTCAGAGTCTTTAGACATGATTATGAGGTAAGAGAAACTCACTAATGAAAATTAAGAAGAATTTTAAGGGAAGAAGAAAGAAAGGCATATTATAAAAGTCACTTTAAGCAATTCCATTAGCCTATATGTTGAAACGAACTTAAGAGCAACAACAGCATCAGTCTACCATAGTGAAGTGTGAGTAATCCATTGGTCTATGTAATACAGGATTTTGGCACTACATTTCTCTGCATTAAAGCACAAGACATAGGCAGTATTTGGTGGGCTACGTTCAAATCACTGTGATTTCATAAAACTGAACCACCACATCAAAAATACCAATAGTTTTTCTGCAAGAGAATCTAACTGGTACAGGAGGGGTAGGGAAATATAAGGGAGTGGGGACCTAGTGTAAATGAGTGAGGGTAACCGGTAGAATGTGAGGACACCAAAAAACACAGGCAGCCAGGCACTTGAGTGTCTTTTCGGATACACAGAGGACGTAGCCTGGTGCCTGATCTATATTGTACTATCGTGCCAGCTCCTATGGTCATTCGGAGTTGGAAAGAAAGCACAAACAGGTCTGGGACCAGGTTACATGGGACGTGTGTGTGATATGATTATAGTTTTCTGTGGTTATATAGAGGGGGAACCTTAAAGCAGCATTTAGCAGGTGAAACAAAGAGTTTGCCCTGTTTCAGTAAAAAAAAAGCTGAGGGATGGGGCTGGAGAAATGTAACCACTCTCAAATTCACAGACAGACCTATGGATGCAAGGACTGGCCATCCATGATAACAAAAGTATTGTATTAACCATGTTTTGTTTACTTACATTTACTTTGTTTCCAAACGTTGGAGTAAAACAAGCTTATATTTGGGGTTCTGATGAGATACGACAGAGGAACGAAGCTCATGAGGCATTTATAAGTTAAATTCTTTAAGAATCAGTGGGCACATATCAATTTATAAGTCCAAAAAATGGATGTAGCAACAGCAGATTGCCCCTTTAACAAGCAAGTGATTAAGGGATGAATATTATTATGAAATAAATAAAAGTTACCCTGTTGGTAATTGACAGGCTGTGGGAAGCCATAATGTGGTCTGGAAATATCATAATTAATTGATCTAATCATCTAATCATGCTCTTGCTCACATGCCGTACAGGAATCTTTAATCACATTGATAAGACATCCAATCCCCTTCTCAGCCTGTTTGTGTAATAATGTTCTGGCAAACACAAGTATCTCAGCAGTAAATGTGACTACTATCAATCTCATCTACTCAGCTGGACCACATGTAGGACTATTAAAGTGTGTGTGTGTGTGTGTGTGTGTGTGTGTGTGTGTGTGTGTGTGCGTGCGTGCGTGTGTGGTGTGTGTGTGTCTTCATGCAGCATTGGTTTTTGGCTGAGATCCAGCTGGTAGGGTTCAGGCAGGAAAGTGAGGGAACGAGAGCCTTCATTGTGACTGAAGCATGAGGCACAGCATAAAGTAAAAAGAGGCTATTATTTTAGTACTTTCACAAACACGGTAAGGCAGTTTGATTATTCTTACTATATAACTTTATATTACATTTTCTGTCATTTTCAACATACAGTATTCACAATATTCTTAACAAAATTATATTCAAGACAAACATATTTTCCCTTCTAACAGACCAGTTCAACATTCCCTGTGTAAAAATGGCTACACTCAAAAAATTAGGCACTTTTTAAAAAGTATAATATATATATTTCTATATTTTAGTAGCTTTCATCAACATATGTATACTATATTTTTTTCTGTATGTATCTTTATACTATTTCACATTTTTATAACAATTTCCATGAAGTTTATGTTTAGGAAAAAGAAACAAAATATCATTAGATCCTTGTTGTTGGTTGGAGTTGCTGTAATCACTCTTGATTGGCTAGATTTTTCTACCTCAAATAACCATGTCGTGTTGGTTATAACCAGCAGTTTTTTGGCACACATTAGTATTGGATAGCAACAACTGGATAGGATGACAAATAGTTAATGATGATTTGATGGGTATATCTTCACCTCTGTTACTCCTCTTCCAGTGTGAAACATCCTGTTGCCTACCAAACCCCACCGTGGTTAGAATGGAGGAGTGTTGGACAGTGCTGCTCAATCCCAGGAGTAATGTCCACACGAAGAGGTATCATTAACATTCTGAAAGAAAGGAAGAATAAATATAGGTGTTAACAAACATCATAACAGTACCGTCAAGGAGACGTCTAGGATCTAGGATTTACAATCACCTCAGAAGCCTAATGGAAAAATGGTTGAGACGCCCGAAAAAAGGAGATCTCCTTCTTTGTCTCTATATGTCTCACACGCGCACATAACTGTAATGTTAATCAATAGATTTAGTTTTTTGTTTTCCTCGCTGTCTGTACACAGGTCATTAACAATGCCACTGGGAGACTCCTTTGTCTGTCTCCTTTTCAGTCTGTTTGAGGGTGAGCTAGACTGAACCCCCCCTCTCCCTCTCCCTTCCCCCCACCCATTTCATTATGTGACATGTTTGAAAGCTGCATCAAATAATTATATTTTTATCTTGTTTTCAGCATTACAAAAGCATGGCTTATGAAAGCTAAAATAACATTACATCTCTGAGTGTATCACTTAAACAATGCCATTTTAATTGACACACAAACTGCATGAAGTACAACAGAAAATTCAGGGAGAAAAGAGAAAATTCATAGGACCATTGTATTAATGATCTCACATGGAAGTGTTTGAGTGGATGGTGTTGCATCTTAGATGCTGGGTTCTTTACTGATGACTCCAAGACTTCGCTAATTGTAAAACAACTGTCACGTTCGTTATAGCGATGAGACCAAAGCGCAGCGTGATTTGAATGGATCTTCTTTTAATAAAGAAAGAACACGGAATGAACTATACAAAAACAACAAACGAACGTGAAGCTATATAATCATAGTGCTGACACAAACAACTAAACATAGACATAGATAATCACCCACAAAATACTCAAGGGATATGGCTGCCTAAATATGGTTCCCAATCAGAGACAACGATAAACAGCTGCCTCTAATTGAGAACCAATCTAGGCAACCATAGACATACAAAACCCCTAGACTGGTAACAACCCCATAAACATACAAAAACCCTAGACAGGACAAAAACATATAATCACCCATGTCACACCCTGACCTAACCAAAATAATAAAGGAAACAAAGAATACTAAGGTCAGAGCGTGACAACAACAGAATACGTTTATTTCACACTCACACAGTTAACACAGCTAGCCATCACTCTTTGCTGCTTCAGCCCTACTAATAACCCTATTGCCTTCCCAGGTGACCCCCTCCCTTGCCTCTCATTAGCCAATCACAATCTTTGGAGGGCAGTAACCCAATTACTATTAGTTAATTAAAACCATAACCCTCTTTGGAATTAATATGATTGGTTATTCTGAATAATAAGGTTCCAATACACCACAGATGGTTGTGAGCATCACTAGAGAGTAGAACAGAAGGATATCAGGGTTCTGCTTGGGAACAACCAGCTTGGGGACAAGGAGTAGATCCAAAGACGGGACAGGAAGTAAACACTAAGCCCAATCACAAAACAAGGGGCGCTTTGCATTCTTGGTCATTGCTTCAGTCGTGGCAACAACAACACAACACATTGCACTGCTACACTAAATATGAGCCAACAAAAAACAGCGAACTCCTTATAATGTGGTCAAATCAAATAATCATACATTTTTTTAAATACTATTTTTTTGTAAAGTCTGAAGAAACAGTTTTCAAAGAGGTTTATAAGCATGGCATTGGGCCTCCACCACCATGAGTAGCCTACGGTCCCTCACTACTCTTCTACATCACAGGAAGCACATACAAAAGACCTGATGAATCAACCTCAGGTTGGAGTGGTTCTGTTCTATTCTGCTCAACAGCCCCATCTGCCTCCTCCACTGTTACTGTTACATTACTGCTTGTATAGTGACCTTAGTTAGTGCTGGAACTCTCCACACAAGCACTGTTGTAAAGAGCTGGAACAAGGCCTTCTTCTCCCTCCGTACCTCTCTTCTCAAGAGTTCTCAGCTCTATTCTCTCGCTCATATTTCGTCTGTTAACAAAGAATCTGCATTCTATTCGCATAAAAACTCTATATTTCAACATCCACAACTAACTAAAAAGCATTCATCTCTCACTATTTACACTCACAGGCCAGTTTATTGGTACACCACCCCGTTCACGAAAATGGATTTCTCCTATAGACAGTGAGTCGCGTGGCCGTGGCTTGCTATATAAAGCAGGCAGACAGGCATTGAAGCATTCAGTTACTGTTTGATTAAACGTTAAAATAGGCAGAACGAGTGACCTAAGTGACTTTGAGTGTGGTATGATTGTCGATACAGTTTCTCAGAAATGGCCACCCTCCTGTGCTTTTCACGCAAGACAGTGTCTAAGGTTTACAGAGAATGGTGCAACAAACAAAAAACATCCAGCCTGCGGCAGTGCTGTGGGCAAAAACAGCTCGTTCGTAAGAGGTCGAAGGAGAATGGCAAGAATCGTGCATAACAGGCGGGTCACAAACAGACAACTAACAGCACAGTACAACAGTGATGTGCAAAACGGCATCTTGGAATGCACAACTCGTTGATCCTTCAGTTGTACAACTGACTAGGTATCCCCCTTTTCCTTTTTCCTTTCCTTGTCATGGATGGGCTATTGCAGCAGACGACCACACCGGGTTCCACTCTTATCAGCTAAAAACAAGAAGAAGCGGCTCCAGTGGACATGCGATCACCAAGACTGGACAATTGAGGAGCGGAAAAACATTGCCTGGAACATGACAGCGAGTTCAGTTTACTTAAGCAGCCTGCACAGTCCCCAGACCTCAACGCAATAGAGCATCTTTGGGATGAGATGGAACAGGCTGTTCACAGCATAAATGTACCACCATCTATTCAATTGTTTTAAATACATTATTTTGTGTACTTTTTACCCCTTTTTGTGATATCCAATTGGTATTTTTACAGTCTTGTCCCATCGCTGCAACTCCCCTACGGACTCGGGCGAGGCGAAGATCAAGAGTCATGAGTCCTCCGAAACTTGACTCTGCCAAACCGCCCTGATTCTTGACACACTGCTCACTTAACCTGGAAGCCAGCCACACCAATGTGTCAGAGGAAACACCGTCCAACTGGTGACCGAAGTCAGCTTGCAAGCACCCGACCCGCCACAAGGAGACGCTAGAGTGCGATGGAACAAGGGAATCCCGGCCGGCCAAACCCTCACCTGACACTGGGCCAATTGTGCGCTGCCTCATGGGTCTCCCGGTCACAGCTGGCTGTGACACAGCCTGGGATTGAACCCGGGGTTGTAGTGACGCCTCAAGCACTGCAATGCAATGCCTTAAACCGTTGCGCCTCTCGGGAGGCCTCCACCATTTAATCTTCAGCAACAGCATGATAAAAATATAGTTAGCGTGGACCAACATCACTGTGGAATATTTCCGACACCTTGTAGCATGCCCTGAAGAATTCAGGATGTTCTGGAGGCAAAGGGGGGTCTGACCAGGTTCTATATGTGTGTACCTAATAAACTGGCCATTGAATGTATACCTTCAACCAGAGTGGAGACAGATGACATTGTTAATCCATAAACCTCTCTCACCTCTTGCATCATCCTCCATTGCAATGCAGTTTTGTTCCCTTTGATAAACCTAAATTCTCCAGTCATTGGATCATATAAATACACTATGGCTTCCATTTCTATATAACACACACACACACACACACACACACACACACCACACACACACACACACACACACACACACACACACACACACACACACACACACACACACACACACACACACACACACACACACACACACACACACAAAACATTCTACAGCGTTTGCCATGTGAAAGCCTAAAGCCAACAAGCAACCCACACATCAACACAAACACCTGGCCACAATCCTGACCCCTCCACCTCCACCCATCTGAAATGGCTCATTACCAGTAGACAAATCAATTTGCTTCACTCTCTGAACGCCCACTTGTGATTACGAGAGACTCTCTATAGACAACCCTGAGCCTGGCAGGCAGCTATACAAATCTCAGCCTGGAAGGCAGCTCAACACTTCTCACAGACGGGAAGCCAATGTACACATCAGACATGGCTGAACGCTTTCGGACAAAAACAAAGATCCATAAATCAAGTGTTTCTGGCTGGGTGAGGAACTGACCATTGAACTAAGAGGAGTAACCACTTTATGCTTGGTGATTGTTGTTACCACACAAGAGCTGACTGGGCTGTTCAATCACACACTAAAGGATAAACACCTTGGGGTTTAGGAAATGGTTTCACAAGGAGGAAATTAAAAAGAGAGAATATGCTCAGTAGAACTGGGCAATAGGGAGGAGAGGAGAGGAGAGGGGGGAGCAGAGTGAAAACAACAACACTTTCATTGGCATCACTAAGGAAACAAAGGGAATAAGACTTCCTTTGACGAAAGCAAAATCAAAGAACCCAAAATATCTGGCTCCTTTCTCGAGGCTCTGTAACACACTGTGTACATGCTGCTGACACAGGGCTCATGAGTAATCCTTTGACATACACTGACAGCAAACAATCTCTACCACAGGTAATGAAGACCACTGACACTGGTCAGGGCATGGTTTTATGTACAGCCTGCTGACCACCAGACATGTCATAGTTTATGGTTCAACTTCAGTCATCCGATTGAAGAATGCTAAAGGATGATATCATGTAACCTAACCTGTATTCCACTTCAGTTCTTTATACACGGCTTACGGTGCATAACCCAAAGGCTCTCCTTGACCTGAGAAGTATTCATTAATTACACCAGCAGTAAACATGGTAGAAAATGGTGTCCTTACAACAGTAACAAAAGCTTTTATAAAGGCAATCCTCATGAAAAACAGCTAAGAGGGTAAGGGTTACAACAAAACATTAACTCTTAAACTTCTTTTTGTGTGCGTTTCTCCAGAATTAGGAATTCCTTCATTGGATTTGGTTAGAATTAATGGGGAGGTAAACCTGGTGTGTATTTTTCTCCCCCTCCCCAATCTAATCCCTGTGTAATCCAGGGGTGGTGGGGCCAGGGTCAGCCTTTATCAAGTTGTATAAACTAAAACAGTCCTAGTTTCCAAATGACAACCTCTGCTGTGTTAAAAGGCAACTAATGTCAATAATGCTAAATAATAGTTGAGTGCCACTCAGAACATATTGTAACCCATATACAACGAAACCCCTTATTTCTCCAGCCATCAATGGGCTAGACTTTAGCTTTCATGACCCAGCACAATCAATTGTCTAGACCAGGTATTCCCAAACTGAGGAATGCGTACCCCCAGGGGTACACGCAATACCGTCGGGGGTACACTAAATAAAAATGTGATTCACGTTAAAAAATATATATACATATATGTAAACACTTTTTTTTCCTTCACATTTTCAAACAGTCCATATATGTTTTCCAACAGGGCTATACATTTGGGTGAGGTTTCTTTCTCGGCTAAGTAGCCTCGTTTCACTGCCAAAAATAAAATTTAACCATCTAGTGTTCAGCGAAATAACAACACAATGTCATATACAGGTAGCCTAGTCAAATAATTAACATCCAATCACATTAACCGTTACACTAACGGTCTGTATGTAGCCAAACGTAGCTGCTGTACTGATGGTGCAAAAGCCATGACAGGGCGACATAGTGGTAACACGTGCGCAAGCAGTTGCTCCTGACGCCACTTGGGTACACTGCAGCATCCACCGAGAGGCTCTTGCTGCCAAGGGAATTGCTGACAGCTTGAAAGACGTTTTGGACACTATAGTGAAAATTGTTAACTTTGTTAAAGCAAAGCCCCTGAATTCTCGTGTATTTTCTGCACTCTGCAATGATATGGGCAGCGACAATGTAACGCTTTTACAACATACAGAAGTGCGCTGGTTATCAAGGGGCAAAGTATTGACACGTTTTTTTAATTGAGAGATGAGCTTAAAGTTTTCTTTACTGACCATAATTTTCACATGTCTGACCTCTTGTCTGATGACGAGTTTCTCACATGACTGGCCTATCTGGGTGAGGTTTTTTCTCGCCTGAATGATCTGAATCTAGGATTCTCCGCAACAATATTCAGTGTGCGGGACAAAATTGAGGCTATGATTAAGAAGTTGGAGCTCTTCTCTGTCTGCATTAACAAGGACAACTCACAGGTCTTTTCATCACTGTATGATTTTTTTTGTGTGCAAATTAACTCAAGCTTACGAACAATGTCAAATGTGATATAGCGAAGCACCTGAGTGAGCTGGTTGTGCAATTACGCAGGTACTTTCCCAAAACGGACGACACAAACAACTGGATTCGTTATCCCTTTCATGCCCTGTCTCCAGTCCACTTACCGAAATCTGAACAAGACAGCCTCATCGAAATTGCAACAAGCGGTTCTGTGAAAATTTAACTTAATCAGAAGTCACTGCCAGATTTCTGGATGGAGCTGCGCTCAGAGTCTCCTGCCTTGGCAAATCGCGCTGTTAAGACACCGATGCCATTTGCAACCACGTACCTATGTGAGAGTGGATTCTCGGCCCTCACTTGCATGAAAACTAAATACAGGCACAGACTGTGTGTGGAAAATGATTTAAGACTGAGACTCTCTCCAATTTAGCCAGCAGCATACCACCCTGCATACCACTGCTGGCTTGCTTCTGAAGCTAAGCAGGGTTGGTCCTGGTCAGTCCCTGGATGGGAGACCAGATGCTGCTGGAAGTGGTGTTGGAGGGCCAGTAGGAGGCACTCTTTCCTCTGGTCTAAAAAATAACCCAATGCCCCAGGGCAGTGATTGGGGACACTGCCCTGTGTAGGGTGCCGTCTTTCGGATGGGATGTTAAACGGGTGTCCTGACTCTCTGAGGTCACTAAAGATCCCATGGCACTTATCGTAAGAGTAGGGGTGTTAACCCTGGTGTCCTGGCTAAATTCCCAATCTGGCCCTCAAACCATCATGGTCACCTAATAATCAGTTTACAATTGGCTCATTCATCCCCCTCTTCTCCCCTGTAACTATTCCCCAGGTCGTTGCTGCAAATGAGAACGTGTTCTCAGTCAACTTACCTGGTAAAATAAAATACAACCCAACATTGCAGCGTTATGTGCATCCTTTCAAGCACACCCTTCTCATTAACCTGTGGTGAGTTATTCACCATTTTCGATGAACAAATAAGGTTTAATATGTAAGAGGGTTAAAAAAAGAGCAAAATTATTGATTATTATTATGTTATTATTTGCGCCCTGGTCCTATAAGAGCTCGTTGTCATTTCCCACGAGCCGGGTTGTGACAAAAACTCACACTCATTATTATGTTTAATAAATGTATCGTATAGTGTGTGTGTGTGTGTGTGTGTGTGTGTGGAAGGCTTACAATGATGGCAAAAAACAACATTTGAGAATGTGCTGACCCTGGTGCTAGAGGGGGTATGCAGCTGGAGGTTAAATGTTTGAAGGGGTACGAGACTATAAAAAGTTCGGGAACCACTGGTCTCGGCAACCTCTCAGAGATGGACAAAAAGGTGACATGGTTTGTTTGAGGTCGTTTGAGAAGGGGTGTTGGTGTTACAGTTGAAGTCGGAAGTTTACATACACCTTGGCCAAATACATTTAAACTCAGTTTCACAATTCCTGACATTTAATCCTAGTCAAACTTCCTTGTCTTAGGTCAGTTAGGATCACCACTTTATTTTAAGATTGTGAAATGTCAGAATAATAGTAGAGAGAATGATTTATTTCAGCTGTTATTTCTTTCATCAAATTCCCAGTGAGTCAGAAGTTTACATATACTCAATTAGTATTGGGTAGCATTGCCTTTAAATTGTTTAACTTGGGTCAAACGTTTTGGGTAGCCTTCCACAAGCTTCCCACAACAAGTTGGGTGAATTTTGTCCCATTCCTCCTGTCAAAGCTGGTGTAACTGAGTCAGGTTTGTAGGCCTCCATGCTCACACATGCTTTTTCAGTTCTGACCACAAGTTTTCTATAAGATTTAGGTCAGGGCTTTGTGATGGCCACTCCAATACATTGACTTTGTTGTCCTTAAGCCATTTTGCAACAAATTTGGAAGTATGCTTGGGGTCATTGTCCATTTGGAAGACCCATTTGCGACCAAGTTTTAACTTCCTGACTGATGTCTTGAGATGTTGCTTCAATATATCCACATAATTTTCCTGCCTCATGATGCCATCTATTTTGTAAAGTGCACCAGTCCCTCCTGCAGCAAAGCACCCCCACAACATGATGCAGCCACCCCCTTGCTTCAAGGTTGGGATGGTGTTCTTCGGCTTGCAAGCCTCCCCCTTTTTCTCCAAACATAATGATGGTCATTATGGCCAAACAGTTCTATTTTTGTTTCATCAGACCAGAGGACATTTCTCCAAAAAGTATGATCTTTGTCCCCATGTGCAGTTGCAAACCGTAGTTTGGCTTTTTTATGGCGGTTTTGGAGCAGTGGCTTCTTCCTTGCTGAGCGGCCTTTCAGATTATGTCGATATAGAACTAGTTTTACTGTGGATATAGATACTTTTGTACCTGTTTCCTCCAACATCTTCACAAGGTCCTTTGCTGTTGTTCTGGGATTGATTTGCACTTTTCGACACCAAAGTACGTTCATCTCTAGGAGACAGAACGCGTCTCCTTCCTGAGCGGTATGACAGCTGCGTGGTCCCATGGTGTTTATACTTGGTAACTATTGTTTGTACAGATGAACGTGGTTACCTTCAGGCGTTTGGAAATTGCTCTCAAGGATGAACCGCCCTTGGGCGGCAGGGTAGCCTAGTGGTTAGAGCGTTGGACTAGTAACCGAAAGGTTGCAAGTTCAAATCCCTGAGCTGACAAGGTACAAATCTGTCGTTCTGCCCCTGAACAGGCAGTTAACCCACTGTTCCTAGGCCGTCATTGAAAATAAGAATTTGTTCTTAACTGACTTGCCTAGTTAAATAAAGGTAAAAAAAATATTTTAAAAAACAGACTTGTGGAGGTCTACAATTTTTTTCTGAGCTCTTGGCTGATTTCTTTTGATTTCCCATGATGTCAAGCAAAGTGGCACTGAGTTTGAAGGTAGGCCTTGAAATACATCCACAGGTACACCTCCAATTGACTCAAATTATGTCAATTAGCCTATCAGAAGCTTCTACAGCCATGACATCATTTTCTGGAATATTCCAAGCTGTTTAAAGGCACAGTCAACTTAGTGTATGTAAACGTCTGACCCACTGGAATTGTGATACAGTGAATGATAAGTGAAATAATCTGTCTGTAAACAATTGTTGGAAAAATTACTTGTGTCATGCACAAAGTAGATGTCCGAACCGACTTGCCAAAACTATAGTTTCTTAACAAGAAATTTGTGGAGTGGTTGAAAAACGAGTTTTAATGACACCAACCTAAGTGTATGTAAACTTTCGACTTCAACTGTACATGCTTCCCTATGTGTAAATACCCTTGCAAACTCTGATGGTGAAATAAGATTTTCAACTCAAGGGAGGCAGCAGTCATTTTAGGAGGCCAGCCAACACCTCAACCCTGAAGCAATTGTGTGCCAGAAATGTATTCCATCACACAGAATAACAAAGATTTCTAATACTGATCATATTTTTGATAGCTAACATACCCATTTCTGTGTGCATTTGGTGATAAAACAGATAGAGTACCTTTACCTTTTACATCTTTCCTGCTGCTCTGATGATGTGCTCTCAACTCCTCTGATTTGCAGAAATCAATACTGGCATAGCCAGGGTTGTTCCCCAAACCAGTCATGCCTCCCCCAACTGCCCCACTGTGGACGGATGTGAAGACATTGTGGGGAACGGTGGCTCCCCCCTCCAGTCCAGTCTGAGAGCTGTCCTTAATGGCCAGGTCCAGATCAATATAGTTAAGGCCTTGTTCAGCAGACCCAGAGGATGAATCCTGGGCTGCGGGTGCAGCAGGAATGGCACATTGAGACATAGCTGCCTGTGCATTCTCCCACGGTGAACCCCCCTCCAGCCCTCTGTGCCGATGAGGTGATGCTGCCTGAGCACTCTCCAAGAACAAGGAGCCTGAGGAGGACAGGTGGAAGGGGAGAGAGGGAGGAGTCATGATGAAGGTATCAGAGCGGTGGCGTCTCCGTCCCAGTTGGTCACCCCTGTCAACCCTGTCTCTGGCCAGCCTGCTGCTTTGGTTCTGGGCAGGAGATGAATAGGACTTTTCTGAGGGAAAGACCAAGCCTGGCTCCTGCTCCATTGATGATCTTTGGGCAGCGTGCATGGCAGGCACTGCAGGGTTAGGCCCTGAACCCATGCTGAAGGCCATCTCTGTGTAGTCTGTATATGACGTGGGTAAGTCTGTTGGCACTGCTGCCCTATGCCCACCTACATTGCCCTCTGCTGTCCTAGGAGAGGGCCTATTACGGGCCAAAACTCGGGGCTTCGGGGCGATGGCTGGGGGCAGGCTGAAAGGTGATTTAACAGGGCTCCGGGCGGATGGGCAAGGGGAGTTCCCCATCCCCAAGTCCATGTTGACGTACTCAGCAGAGGCAGCCAAGGCAGCGGAGGTGGCCAGAGGTACAGAGAAGCTGCGGGGGATGTTGGTGGAGCCACTGTGGCAGAGGGCTGGACGGTGCAGGGGCCTCGGGGTTCCATGGGTCACTGACAGTCCATGATCTGGCCCCCACTGGTCTCCTCTCCTGCACCCCACGTCACCACCCCTGAACACAATGCTGACATAATCCCCTGGGCTCTGAGGCACTGTGGGAAGGAGATTCTCCTTAACCCTTGGCAAAGTGTTAGCTTTAGACATGTCCACAGACACACTGAGGGGACGAGGCTTCATCTGCTGTCCCCCTGGGCCATGCGATGCACGTTTTTGCTGGTAGGATCCGTCCTTTGAGCGTGCTCCCCCATTCCTGAACCCGCCATTCCTGAACCCTGGCCCTGTTCTTGTTAGTCGTAGCCCTCCCCCTGTTGCCACTGATTTGGGCCTATCATCCAGGCTCTCACTGCTAGCTGAGCTGGAAGAGAAGGAGGAAGAGGAGAGGGAGAGTTGACAGCCTCCTGCAGGGCCAACTGTGGCTGTGTCCCTCTTGCTGTAGCCCACTTGTCCACCCTGATTTCCAGGACCGTCATGGTCGTGATGACCCCCCTCCTTTCTTTTCCCTTGATCTAAGTCATCTTCGAAGCGTGTAGAGAGTGTGTGTTTGTAGGATCGTGGCAGAGAGAAGTAGGAGTAGACCATCTTGGGTTGTAACTGGTTCTGTTCAGGTTGAAAGGGGGGTGTGCTGCAAGCCGAGCGGATGCTGATAGGAGACATGTTCATGTAGTCACTGCCAGCTCGGCTCTCCATGCTGCCCCTGCTCCCCCACATGGCCATTCCATGCAAGTCTGGGGAGCAGCTGCTGTTGGGGGACATGACCATGTAGCCCTCTGAGACAGGCAGGCAGATGTGCTGGGGGGGAGACACACTATTGTTGGGGGTCATGGCCATATACTCATCATCAGCCCCAGGTTTGGCACCGACGTCAGACACGGCCACAGATAGAGACAGGGAAACAGGAGAAGCTGTCACTCCAGGTAACATGGCCATGTAGCCACTGTCCACTGGTGCCCCTCCTCCCACCTCTCCTCGGACCCCATCTGCCCTCGCCCGGGTCTCCCCAACCACGACCGCCACTGCGGAGCCCCCTGCTGCCGAGCCCCCTGATCCACGTTGTGACACAAAGGCATCCCTGCTAATACTCCGCGACATGACAGCGTACTCTTCGTCCTCATCCTCTTCCTCCTTCCTACGAGGGGCGAGGCGTTCGTGAGCAGCCAGGGGCAGGGAGGCCCTCTTGCTGAGGAGTCTGCGCTCTGCCTCACACTCCCTGCTGGAGGAGCGCCGCAGCATCCTGCGGCCCTGAGGACGCTGATGGAACCCAGGGATGCTCTCTCTCTGGCCCATCACTATGTAGCTGGAAGAGCTCTCTCCATGAGCATGGTGTCCCATCCCCCCATGGGACCCTCCTGGCAGACTGGGGACAAGCAGGGAGTGCTCTCCAGGGCTGGAGCCATACTCGTCTGAGGAGCCATAGTCACTAGGGGAGCCCGACACAGAGACTCTTTGAGGGACACGGGTGTAAGAACAGATCGCTACATTTCCCATTGCCCCTCCGACTAGTCCACACTCTGAGCCATGACCAGAGCTGGAGGAGAGGCTCGGGGCTGGGGAGGGGGCTGGGTTGGGGGTGTAGCGGGCCAGGCTGAGAGTGATCTTAGCTGGGGTTGGAGCTCTGGTGGGCTTGGTTCTCAGGGTGGGTGTAGTGGAACAGGATCCATTCAGGCTGGGACTAGAACTTGCCCATGCCCCCCTGGCTCCACCTCCACCCTCCTCCATCCTTCCCCCGATGCTGGCTGTACGCGCCCTGGGGAACCCGTTGCGTGGTGTGGGTGAAGTGCTGGTGCAGCTGGCCCCACCTGCTCCAGGGGTCTCGGTCCGGGATCGTCTGCCGAAGCCCACCTGGCTGGGGGGTAGGTTGGGGTGGTGGCGGCGGGTGGGGACACTGATGGGGTTGGAGGCGGTGCCACCTCCAGCTGTAGCTCCCACAGACTGGGACTTACTGCGCTGGCGGAACTCCTCGCTCAAAGCCTTCATGGCCTCCAGCAGGGTCTCATGCATGTTCTGGGCCACCACCGAGTCCTCCACCTGCATCCAGAACTCCCCAGGCCCTGTCATGGCCGAGCGGCCCACTTCGATGAAGAAGAAGTTCTCAGAGTGGCCACAGCGACGCACATTCATCAGCTGTAGGACCACGGTGGCCATGTCAGAGTTGAGCTTGACGAAGTTGACCGTCTTGTCGGTCAGGCACAGCCGGTAGATGCCCACTAGGTTTCTGGCCTGGCCAAGCCCTTTAGGCCACACCTTGACCTGCCACACCTCCTTAAAAGCTGGGCCGGGAGGAGAGGGGAGTCCACACTCCCCACCACTGCCACAGTTCTCTGGGCTTTTACCTGCAGAGAATCACAACAAAGACACATATCAATACACAGCAAGACAAAAAACTATGCAAAGAGATATACAGTGTAGAGACAGAGAGAGAGACACACACACAGAGACAGAACATTACGACGGTTGACAGACAGGAGACCAAAATATTGTATACAATATTCCTATATTATCAAGGTCAGAAGGAACGTCAGTTGTAGCACATACAGAACATTTAGGAACACCGCACCTTAACTGGCTTAAAAATCGCTGTCCATGTGAGAGACACATTACTATCCCCATTATTCATGCAGGCAGGTGTTGTTGCATGAATGCCTTCATAAAAAACTATATTTGAAGACAGTATCATATAACGAAAACACTGCATGATGGTTAAGAGCATGTGGTGGAGTGACATATAATATTGGGTGAATAAGGCATATTTTTGAAAAACATTTCTTTAACATTATTGGGTTGGTGCAATAAAGACTGTTTATAGTCATGAAAATGATCAATCTTTATAACCTACAAGGTGTCAATACTCTAATTACAGGTTATTACAATGTTATTACTGACCATCACATTGTAACTTCAGATATGTTTCATCTAACAACATTCATGCCCCACTCAAGAAACCAACATATGTGTTAGTGTAGCCTTGTTCTCTATACTGTATCTTAAATTGGGTTGTTCCACGAAATTAGTGCCTTTTGCGTTTTTAATTGAAATCGTAAACCCTGTTACAGTCAACCCTGTTGATTTCTTTGGCACTTAATAGGCACTTACTATAGTCATTTTTTAAATTGATCCTCTTGAGATGGAAAAAAAAACGTGTTTCTTATTAAGTTGAACATGTGCTCTTTGACGATGTTAAAATTAGGTGAAATCAAACGTTTTTGGGACCAAGTTACACTACTTAAAAGGTACCCAATTAGTGGAATGACCCAATTACATATGCCTACATAAATAGAAAATACAATAACTACGCCCTTACAATAAAGACAAACGTAATGTTGAGGAAATGATGTGCCACATTATTACAATCATTATTATGATTTTTTATATCATATTACTACTGAAAAGATAGCAGTGGGAGTTAGTGTCACAGCATAACAACCTACTGTAAACACGGCGGAAACGAATAGAAACCCGTTTCCAAATGAAAACACGGAGATGCTGCGGCTCTCCCCCAAGCCAGCCAACGCCATAGCACAGAAATGTAGGTTATGCGCACGACGTGCAGAGTTATGTGTAGAAAAATAAAAACATACAGCGGACTACTCGGCTGCATCCTCTGCAGTAGCCTAGACTATGCGCTATGAATGATGGCGTCCTGCAGCCTATTTGGTCGCGAATAAGAATACAAAAATTCCATATGCTGGTTCATGCACGTTTGCAATAATGTTGTAGGCTAACATGCAGGAAAATGATGAAAAACATTATAATTATGGTTATTATACTGCTGAGACAGAGCGCATGCAGCAGTGGTCCACCACCCCATTTGAACTGCTATGCACCTGCTCATATGTTGATTTATAATAGCAATATTCTGTATACAATGGACTATATATATATATATATATATATACTACAAAAAGCATCACACGTGTGATGGGCTATAAAAGATACATTAACAAGATGTCGCGTTACAGATGTAAATGTCAAATTGATGTCAATCCAGAATGGCTAGACCAACATTGGCCCATGCAGACTAAACGCGCAAGGGGAAAATTGAGCATGTATAGTAAACCCTTGTACTACGGCTTACATTTCCACTGAAGGTCCAGCATGGCCTGGTACCAGTCATTCTGGACCTCCTCACTGTCAGCTGCAATGGCAAAGCTCTCCCCGCGGGTATACATCACTATCATGTGCTTGTTCTTGGAATCCGCCCGCTTGTTGATGTTGAAGCAAGTCTCCAGATTCAGCGCTTTTTTTGGAACAGGTGACTTGCTTTGGAATTTCTTCTCGTTCTCATAATATTCTAAACGGGAAGGGCCCTGTTCCGAGGCTTCCCTCAAAACGAAGAATCGCCGGTGCATAGATTTCTGCTTGCGGAGATACCCGCTTTTCCGAACGTCCTCGTAGCTCTGCTGCTGCTGTAGCAGCTCCGCAGCCTGGTTCTCCATTACTAAGGAGGTCTCTTGTTTTGCTTGCTTAAAATCGCCCCCACTAAAACGAGCAGGCTATTAATTTATTATAGCCACATTACTATTTTCCTTCTCATCGTATCCATATAGTGAAGCATCCAACGCGCGTGCGTTCAGAAAAAGCGAGCTAATTTGAACATGTGTTATTTCTATAAATCAACCTTTTCCCGTCTGCGAGCTCACACAGACTGGCACATGCGGCGAGTGACGCCTGCACTGCTCCCTATAGCCAGCCTATGCTGCTTACTGGAGTATTATGCCCACTCCTACTCAGTCTGTTTACTGTAGCCTGGCCTTCTACTACTCTGCATTGACTGTCACATTGATGCTCCTCTATGCATGTTCATCTGCTGCACACTAATATTGAAACGTCAGTCAAATGACTGTTTGGGTCTTGAGATTGATAGTGGGGCAAAACTGAAAGGACATTGCGTTCAGTTAAGGTTAATTATCATAAAATACACGATCTCGGGTTCTTGTTTACTGTAGGCCTACTAAGAAAACAGAAATATTGGCTATTTTATTTAGGCTATCACAAGCCAGTGATCGCATGTTTTACCATCGATGGACTGATCAATAAATATACATAAATTAGCCAATTAGGCTAAGTCATGTTCTATTTAGCCGTTATATGTACTTACAGAAATAATCCCATTAACTAGTCAAAAAGAGAAAATAAGACCAGACATCTACGGATTACATTTTTGTGAGCCATATCATTCAATTTCTATACCTAACATTTTTTTATTATTCAATGCGGAATCCCTTCTGACCATTGACAGATTTATCCAATCATGTTTTCATCAGAGCCTTTGCGACACCTGTTGGTCACTCCCTGTATGGGTTTGTATGGGTTTTGCACATTCTGTGGGCTATACATCAAGCAGCCTGCACGGTAGTCAGCGCTGAACGCAAAAAGATTGATGCTGATTCAGCACCCACGGCCGTGAACAGCGCCACGTCAGTTTTTCAACGTCATAAATGTTAACAGCGCTGCGGTCAACGCCTCAGCACCATGAGGATAAACAGCGCTACGGTCAGCTCTTCAGCACCACGTCCGTGGACAGGGCCGCGGTCAACAATGCAGCACAATGCCAGAGTTTTCACAACCAGAGGTCCAACAGGCTAAAGGCCTCTTTACACTACATAACTTTTGATGACACAAACTATGTCCAGGAGAGATACTTAGGAAGTGTAAAGAGAACGATCTAGATACAAACCTCTCTTTAATAAGAGATGTCTACATCATATACCCCCGTCTGAGTGGTACAGTGTAAAGACAATGGCTCTCCCGCACCACATGTCCCTGCAATAACTTAGTTATCTTAATAAATGTCAGTGTTTCCCTTTTATGAATTATATATACATAATTTGAATTGATATCCTTGTTTTGTTTGTCTATCAATGGAGGCTTCTTAGAGGAGCAAGGGGAGGACTATCCTCTGTGAATTTCATAAAAATAAAAACAGTGAAACTTTTAAAAAGTTATGCGTTTTAGATAGAACTATACTAAATATATTCACATCACCAAATAATTTATTAAAACACACTGTTTTGCAATGAAGGTCTACAGTAGCCTCAGCAGCACTCTGTAGTGTAGCACCATGGTGTAGCCGGAAGACAGCTAGCTTCTGTCTTCCACTGGGTACATTGACTTCAATACAACACCTAGGAGGCTCATGGGTCTCATCCCCTTCCATAGACTTACTTTTTCCCCCACGGAGAGCAGAGTGTCTATGGGTTTTCGCTGCTCAATTGTTCTTGATTGATGAATAAGATCACTAATGACTAAATGACTCCCCTCACCTGGTTGCCTACTACGTCTTCATTGAAAGGTAAAAACAAAAACCAGACACTACTTAGCCATTAATGGAATGAGTTTGACACCCCTGTCTGTAGGCTTTTTGACTGCTCGGTCTGAACAGCTCTAAATGATCTGTGTCATGGTGTGGCTGCAGGTGAGAGGCCTGTTGACTCTTTGGAATTCCATTCCTCTTTCGCCTTAAGAATTGCTAAATTATAGGAATTCAAATGAATATCATAGGAAATTCTGCTCTCATCTTTGCAATCACTAAAATACAGTGGTGTAAAGTACTTAAGTAAACATATTTGGGGAGTATCTGTACTTCGCTTTGCTATTTACATTTTTGACAACTTTTACTTCACTACATTCCGGAAGAAAATTATGTATTTTTTACTCCATATATTTTCTCTGACACCCAAAAGTACTTGATACATTTTGAATGCTTAGCAGGACAGCAAAATTGTTTAATTCACACTTATCAAGAGTGTTGGAGCGTGCCCCTGGCTATCCGTAAATAAAACATGTAAAATAAAATGGTGCTGTCTGGTTTGCTGAATATAAAGAATTTGAAATTATTTATACTTTTACTTTTGATTCTTAAGTACATTTTAGCAATTACATTTACTTTTGATAGTTAAGTATATTAAAAACCAAATACTTTAGTAGGATTTTACTGGCTGACTTTCACTTTTACTTCAGTCATTTTCTATTAAGGTATCTTTAATTTTACTCAAGTATGACAATTTGATACTTTTTCCACCACTGCTAAAATACGTGGTAACATTAGGCAAGGAGTAAGGAAATGTAAGAAAAGTCAATGATGGAAAATGATAACAATAACCTTAGGCCTACTACTGTAGCAGCAACAACAACATCAATTGCTCATCAATCAATCAATCATACAGTCAATAATAGCATTTTTTCTAACATAAAGGCATAAGATACACAGCCTATTTTATAGCTGTAGGCCTACAGAATTCCAACGCCCTTTAAAAAGATGTCAATTCCTCCTTCCTCACAATGATCACATTAATGATTTACTCACTCTGATTTGCCAGTAGTCATCATTTCAAGGAGGGTATGAAAGGAAGGATGTATTATGCGATCTCGTACTCGCGGTTTCCACTCGTTACGACAGCCACAAAGTGTATCGTAAAAATTAATGAAAACAAAAAGTAGATTTTTGGTATTAAAAGGTTAGACACAAAGTCAGCAGTGTGGTTACGGTTACGGTTATGGTTAAAAATCATTTTTTAAGAATGGAAATTGTAGAGATAGGTGGGGGGGGTCATGACTTTGTGGCTGTGGTAACTAGCCATTCGAACATGGCCAGTTGATTTGAAATAGATGGCCAACAAACACTCAAGCCAGAGTTTAACATTGCATTGCTTTTCACTCAATGTATTTCACACGACTTGATAAAAACACAATATCCAACATGTATATTACCCATTCTGAGTTTATGTTAAACGTATTCTACTTATATGATCTATCATATAGTCTCTTGAAAGATATTGCTGGTATAGGCTACAATGTTAATGTATAGACAACGGTTGGCCCTAACAGCAAACAGGAAGAAGAAACTTCCGTTCTTATTCGAGGAAAGATGCTAACTGGAAAGCATGCAACAATTCTTTAAATGCCACTTGAAATTATAGTTTTCAATTATTTTGTGACTAAGTGTTAGCTACAGACTAAATGATTTACTTGCTAGGTAAGTGAACTAAACAAGCAGAGGGACCGCGTTCAGTCAGAGGCAAGGGGGGATTAGCAGCTTTCACCAAACAATCGTGAGCACACTTCCAGATGCACTCAGCCAGCTGTTTAACAATCGGGACAAGCTAAAATACTTAGCTACTAGCTATCTTGTTTACCTTGTTTGAAAACATATCTGGACTTTAGTATTATTAATAACTCATGACTTGAGGTCAGAATTTGTTCGAGGGTAACACGAAAATGTCGGCAAACTTGAGTCCTCCAAACACGGCGTTGGTAGCGGAATTATCATTTTCGTTTCAGGATGAATTGACTGCTACTATTCAAAATGCATTAGGAGTAGCAGTGGAGGTAGCTGTGGTTGAGGTTACAAAACTAGTCGGCCAAGTGTTGAGGGACGTGCGGGATCAAATGCACGAGACGCTGCGGGACAATAAGTCCCTAAAGTTTCGCTTGCAAGCAGCCGAACTTGAATTATGTGCAGCGCGAGGGGAGGAACGTCAAGTAGAATCAATAATAGGGGACAAAGCCAGTACCAATAGTAGAATTCAACAGGTTCATCAGCAGCTGAATTCTCTAAACGTCTCACAAAATACAATCAAATCAGGAAGAGAAGGAGAGCATAGAGTTCATGAATCCAATCAGTCTCTTCATACAAAAAATGTTGAGGATAGGTATGGAGGATTTGAATCAGAAGTTGCTGATAACCCTGCATATCTTACCGAATCGTTTTGTGAGATCCGTGAGGATGGTCGTATCTGCACTCAAGATATTAAACCAGATTTATTGGGCAAGTCGACTTTAAGTCAAGGAGATGCAGCTGGTAAGTTGGACTGTCATTCACTACTGTTGAACTATTCACATTTTAAATGTTCTGTAATGTATTGTTTACACAAAGCTATGATGCATGTTCTCCTTATCAATATTTAGTTACAGAGACTAAAGAGGTTCTCCCAAACATATACTCAGACAACCATGAAGATGTTGAACATTTTAACCGAGCATGCACAGAGACAACCGCAGGACATGACACATCAACAGTTGACAGCCATACCTTCCCTGAAGTTACCACGAAGAATGCAGAGGTGAAGTATCTGGTTGAAGTGAAGGTGGAATCTGCAGACCTGGGATGCAGTAGGAACTCTGGTCCCCACACCGAAGGAGAAGAGGACTACTGTCCAGACAGTCTCTCCTTGGCTCAAACTAGGCTGCTGGAGGATTGGAGGCCGGAGGCACTGCAGCTCCCTCACAGGGATCCAGACTCATTCACCCCCTCCACTAGCCACTCTCTATGTAAGTCCCTCACTACAGACTGGTTTCCACACACAAATTAAGCCTACTCCCGGACAAAAAAAAAGATATTTCAATAGAAAATGTTTAGTCCCGGAATAGCCTTAAGTTGTGTCCAGGAAACCAGCCCAATGAGTTCTGTAGTAACTAGATTTGATCTCATGTTAGGTGACAATGATAGTTTTTCAAGTGGTTAATCCATTTTCTCTAATTTGACTTTGTAGCGGACTCCCCAATCTTCAACCCAGACATTCCAGACTTGGACATCTTATCGTCTTCTTCAGCCACAGGTCTCCATGCAGGCTTTGGTAAGCAGCAGCAGTACCCACCCAGAGAGACTGCTGGGGCTTCCACCTCTCACTCACACCAGATGTACAGCCCTCAGATAGGTGAAGTGAACAACATGGCTGCAGCACAGCACATCTGCAAGATCTGTGGAGAGAAGTTCCATCTGTCTGAGGAGCTGCGGCGACATCGTAGTCTTGTTCACCCGAAGGATATGAACAAGCTCCCCAAGCGCAACCTCTACCCCCCTGGGCGTAGCCCGTACCACTGCTCCCTGTGTGGTCGAGACTTCAACCGCATGGAGCACCTGAAGATCCATCAGCGTATTCATACTGGAGAGAGGCCTTATGCCTGCACAGTGTGCAACGCACGCTTCCGTCACTCTTGGGCTCTCACAAGACACTTCCGCATTCACACAGGAGAGAAGCCCTACACCTGCAGCCAGTGTGGGAAAACTTTCCGAAACTGTGGGGGACTGCGATTTCACCAGCGCACCCACTCAATGGGAGGGGTCGGCTGATAAGGTCTTCATGAAAGACTAATGGAAGGAAAAACAGGAAGCAAGGAAAGCACTGGGGATATACAGAGAGACTGGTAAAAAAGGATGGTATTAGCTTACTGTACGTGTTAAAAGAAATTTAGCCTGTGTCTTTTACCGGAAGGAACAGAAATAATTCAAATTGGGGGCAGAACTCTGAGTGCAGCACAGTTGATGTGGTTCATACAAGGTGAGGTGCATCATTGATGATGTATAGACAAATGTACAGCTTGAAATATCCTGTTAAATATGACAATCTGTTCCCATACACATTTACTCAGCTAGTGTTTTGTACGATGGCTTGCTTATTTTACTGTGTTGCCAACTGACATGTTTCTGTATTAAAACCCCACAAAACAAATACATCCTTTGTCTTTATCTCTTGCTGAATGTATTATGTCATATATCAATTAATATGCAATACAGAAACATGATCTTCAAACATTTTGTTCCTATGATTCTAGTGTCATGTACAACAGCATTGGCTAATAACAGCTATGTAAATAACGGGGTCAAGTCTAAAAAGGAGCATTACTGCCACCTACTGTACTGATCTGGGAGTTCCTCAATGATTCAAATCCATTTTTATTTGTCACATGCACCTAATACAACTTGTAGACCATACCGTGAAATGCTTACTTTACAACCCCTTAACCAACAATTCAGTTCAAGAAATAGTGTTAAGAAAATATTTACTAAATAAACTAAAGTAAAACATTAAAAGTTAGACAAAATCACGAGGCTATGTTTTTATTTATTTAACCTTTATTTAACTAGGCAAGTCCAGTTAAGAACAAATTCCTATTTACAATGACGGCCTATCCCAACCCTAACAAGGACGACGCTGGGCCAATGGGACTCCCAATCATGGACAGTTTTGATAAGCCTGGAATCTAACCAGGGTCTGTAGTGACGCCTTTAGCACAGAGATGCAGTGCCTTAGACCGCTGCACCACCCAGCGGGGGTACAGGTTAACCGAGGTAATTTGTACATGTAGGATTCAGCTTTAGTTAAGGATCTTACAGTTCCTTCAAAGTATTCACACCCCTTGACTTTTTCAAGGGGGGGGGGGGCTTGTGTGGCTGAGCCTGTGGGTGGGTGAGTGAGAAAGACACAGAGAACCAACCGGTAAAAGCACAACCCTTTCATTATCAACGCATCGTGCCGACAACATCAAAACATCCTATCCAGACTCAGAAATCAGGAGGACTTCGAGGTTGGTATCATCCCAGACTAGGTGTTTATAGCTTAAACAGTGAAAGAGGAGAACATGTGTTTTTTCCATTATTGAAATCCACTGGAGATTTATTTTTAAATGTAGTTCAAAAAGTATAAATGCTATCAAAAATGTTGGGGCCGTCTATATGTTTTAAAGATGGATTCGTGTTCATAGCTTAAATTGTTTTAGCTCTAGAGGAGGATAAAGAAATCAAATAAGAGTATGTAAGAAATCTAGAGTGATCTCGCCACTAACAAGTGCTACGTGGTGAACACCTGCCTGCCTACTGTGGGTTTAGTGCAGAACGGAGATCAGTACAGCTCATCTTCCCTGCACTCCTCACTGGGCTGTAAGCAGATCCAACAGAAGCGGTACTGGCAGCTGAAACAGCACATGGTCGTTCGCGAAAGAGTCGGCTCTAAGAGCGTTGAACGTTGGGAGCCGGTTTGCATATCAGAGGAGGCAAATCTATTTATAAAAAAATAAAAAAATGAAGATATGAATAATCAAAAGATTTAAATAAATAGAGTTAACTAATTCAAAGAACAAAAAAAGAAATACAATAATATAGACCTAAATGCTCAAGCACACACATTCGTTCTGTCTGCTCAGACTAACAGCCTCACCTGTTGTTCCTGTCAATCAGACACTCAGTGTAAACCAATACACCAAAGATGCGTGAGGGAGAGCCGAGCCAACTCACTCAGTCACACATTTAGCAGCCGAGGAGAGAGGAAGGACAGCTGTGAAAACAACAGCTGGAAAATGAGTCGGGATCAGAAGCATTTGGATGCATTTTAATAATGTAGACAATATTAGAGCATACTGTAGATTTTGCCAAAACAAAATCTCATATAAAGCCGGTTCTACGCACAACCTACATCGGCATATGCTAACTGTGCACCCAACTGTGAAGCTAGCTGTAGCGGAGCTTCGAGAAAGTGGTGGAGCCAGCACCTCCACGCGTAGAGATGTATTTACTCAGTCAAGTAGGCCTACTCCGCGACCCACAAAAACGCGGTCTTCTATGGACCAGTTTATGCCAAAGTCTATGTCTGTAGCAAAACAAGGCTAAATTAATATTTCATTGGCTAAAATGATTGCCACCGATTTCCAGCCATTTTCGATCGTGGAGGACAGAGGTTTTATAAATTATAGCAATAGTCTTAATCCAATGTACACAATTCCAAGTGTAGCGTGGTTCGTTCTGCGTTGTGTAATTCTTAATGAAGACGCTGCCACAACTGATGGTCTGCTCGTTGAAATCTTTTTATTTGCCCTGCACACGAAGAGACAACACAACCCTTGGTGCAACCAGTGATCCGGGTCAACAGCATCAATGTAACAGTATAACTTTAAACCGTCCCCTCGCCCCGACCCGGGCGCGAACCAGGGACCCTCTGCACACATCAATGACGGTCGCCCACGAAGCATCGTTACCCATCGCTCCACAAAGGCCACGGCTCTTGCAGAGCAAGGTGCAACACTACTTCTAGGTTTCAGAGCAAGTGACGTAACTGATTGAAACGCTAGTAGCGCGTACCCGCTAACTAGCTAGCCATTTCACATCCGTTACACTCACCCCCCTTTCGACCTCCTCCTTTTTCCGCAGCAACCAGTGATCCGGGTCAACAGCATCAATGTAACAGTATAACTTTACGTCGTCCCCTCGCCCCGACACGGGCGTGAACCAGGGACCCTCTGCACACATCAACAACGGTCGCCCACGAAGCACGGTCGTTACCCATCGCTCCACAAAGGCCGCGGCCCTTGCAAAGCAAGGGGCAACACTACTTAAGTCTCAGAGCAAGTGACGTAACTGATTGAAATGCTACTAGCGCGTACCCGCTAACTAGCTAGCCATTTCACATCCGTTACACTCACCCCCCTTTCAACCTCCTCCTTTTTCCGCAGCAACCAGTGATCCGGGTCAACAGCATCAATGTAACAGTATAACTTTAAACCGTCCCCTCGCCCCGACACGGGCGCGAACCAGGGACCCTCTGCACACATCAACAACAGTCGCCCACGAAGCATCGCTACCCATCGCTCCACAAAGGCCACGGCTCTTGCAGAGCAAGGTGCAACACTACTTCTAGGTTTCAGAGCAAGTGACGTAACTGATTGAAACGCTAGTAGCGCGTACCCGCTAACTAGCTAGCCATTTCACATCCGTTACACAGTCACAGCTCTCCGGCACCTTGCTAGCCGAGGGTCAGGCAAAAGAGCGCCAAAAGGAATTAACAGGTGCTGCGTGCACACACTCGCTGCACAACAGCATATACAAGTAAAACTATACAGAACATAATTCTGACAAAATAAAAGACAGCTCTCCGGCACCTGCGCGAGCACATGGACACTCACTCAACCACTGTCACAAGTACTCAGAAGTTACAACAGATACCCCAGTCAGTGAGCTCTGTGAAACTTGTTAACATAAATTCCTACACTGTCCACACTATAACAAACGTATGGTTGCAAAACAGTACATTGTATAACCTTATGACGGTTTTATATTAAACAGTTTCGGAGCCAAGGACAACATACCTTGCTAGCCGAGGGTCAGGCAAAAGAGAACGATAAAATGGTATGGGAATACAGATAACCCGCGATGGGCCAAACCAAAATATACAAAACTTTTACAATCACTTGTATGTACAATATTGGTATGAAAAAGTGTTTGTACACCAAATAAAAACATTAGCTATGCAGCTGTAATTAAATTTAAAAAATACACTGAATTATTAAGAAGAAAAAAGCTTCTATCTCAAGGCCATCAGACTGTTAAACAACCATCACTAATACAGAGAGGCTGCTGCCTACATACAGACTCGAAATCATTGGCCACTTTAATAAATGGATCACTAGTCACTTTAATCATCACTAGTCACTTTAATCATCCTGACATCCGGTTTGGAGCGAGCGGTCGCATTTGCATTCGCTCTGCAGGTAGTATAACTTTTCATTACATTTCATTGCATTTCATTATAGTACAACGGTTTGATTTGTCTAACCTTAGCAATTTCTTCTTAGCTAGCTACATAGCCGTCTGTGTATCGAAGATAATTGCGTAATTATCGTATTTCGTCGTCTATCGTAGTCCACACTGCTATCTGCCCAGCAGCTAGCCAGCTAGCCAGCTAGCAAACGTCCACCTTCTACCGAATAGTAGTTAACTTTTCATTACATTTCATTACATTTCATTATAGTACAACGGTTTGATTTGTCTAATCTTAGCAACTTCTTCTTAGCTAGCTACATAGCCGTCTTTGTATCAAAGATAATTGCGTAATTATCGTATTTCGTCATCCTAACGCAGTCTACACTGCTATCTGCCCAGCAGCTAGCCAGCTAGCAAACGTCCACCGTCTACCGAATAGCAGCACTGTAGAAACTATTACACTCAACGGAACGACTTGATTAGTGTAGTGTTAGCTAGCTAGATAGTTGTCTTTGCTGTCTTCGTATCCAAGATAATTGGGTAGTTCAGAGTGTGTAGTTTTAGAGTGATTATCTTAATTTACCGAGGTTAGCTAGCCAGCTATTTGTCGTCCTTAACGTAGGAAACACTGCTAGCTAGCCAACAGCTAGCCAACGTCTACCGAATAGAACTTCCGCACTCAACAACCCGGTCGCATTCCGCTTCGCTCCACAGGTAGTATCACATTTTCATTTAATTTCATTACAGTACAACGGTTTGATTTGTTTGATCGTAGCTAGCTACATAGCTAGCTACATAGCCGTCTTTGTATCAAAGATAATTGTGTAGTCTAGAGCGATTTTCTAGGTTAGCTAGCCAGCTATTGTCGTTCTTTTAACGTAACGTAATCAACACTGCTAGCTAGCCAGCTAGCCACCGAATAGCAGCACTGTAGCAGCACTGTAGAAACTATTACACTCAACGGAACGACTTGATTAGTGTAGTGTCAACAACGCAGCCACTGCCAACTAGCCTACTTCAGCAGTACTGTATCATTTTAATCATCTTAGTCAATAAGATTCTTGCTACGTAAGCTTAACTTTCTGAACATTCGAGACGTGTAGTCCACTTGTCATTCCAATCTCCTCTGCATTAGCGTAGCCTCTCCTGTAGCCTGTCAACTATGTGTCTGTCTATCCCTGTTCTCTCCTCTCTGCACAGACCATACAAACGCTTCACACCGCGTGGCCGCGGCCACCCTAATCTGGTGGTCCCAGCGCGCACGACCCACGTGGAGTTCCAGGTCTCCGGTAGCCTCTGGAACTGCCGATCTGCGGCCAACAAGGCAGAGTTCATCTCAGCCTATGCCTCCAGTCCCTCGACTTCTTGGCACTGACGGAAACATGGATCACCACAGATAACACTGCTACTCCTACTGCTCTCTCTTCGTCCGCCCACGTGTTCTCGCACACCCCGAGAGCAGCTGGTCAGCGGGGTGGTGGCACCGGGATCCTCATCTCTCCCAAGTGGTCATTCTCTCTTTCTCCCCTTACCCATCTGTCTATCGCCTCCTTTGAATTCCATGCTGTCACAGTTACCAGCCCTTTCAAGCTTAACATCCTTATCATTTATCGCCCTCCAGGTTCCCTCGGAGAGTTCATCAATGAGCTTGATGCCTTGATAAGCTCCTTTCCTGAGGACGGCTCACCTCTCACAGTTCTGGGCGACTTTAACCTCCCCACGTCTACCTTTGACTCATTCCTCTCTGCCTCCTTCTTTCCACTCCTCTCCTCTTTTGACCTCACCCTCTCACCTTCCCCCCCTACTCACAAGGCAGGCAATACGCTTGACCTCATCTTTACTAAATGCTGTTCTTCCACTAACCACATTGCAACTCCCCTCCAAGTCTCCGACCACTACCTTGTATCCTTTTCCCTCTCGCTCTCATCCAACACTTCCCACACTGCCCCTACTCGGATGGTATCGCGCCGTCCCAACCTTCGCTCTCTCTCCCCCGCTACTCTCTCCTCTTCCATCCTATCATCTCTCCCCTCGGCTCAAACCTTCTCCAACCTATCTCCTGATTCTGCCTCCTCAACCCTCCTCTCCTCCCTTTCTGCATCCTTTGACTCTCTATGTCCCCTATCCTCCAGGCCGGCTCGGTCCTCCCCTCCCGCTCCGTGGCTCGACGACTCATTGCGAGCTCACAGAACAGGGCTCCGGGCAGCCGAGCGGAAATGGAGGAAAACTCGCCTCCCTGCGGACCTGGCATCCTTTCACTCCCTCCTCTCTACATTTTCCTCTTCTGTCTCTGCTGCTAAAGCCACTTTCTACCACTCTAAATTCCAAGCATCTGCCTCTAACCCTAGGAAGCTCTTTGCCACCTTCTCCTCCCTCCTGAATCCTCCTCCCCCTCCCCCCCCCCTCCTCCCTCTCTGCAGATGACTTCGTCAACCATTTTGAAAAGAAGGTCGACGACATCCGATCCTCGTTTGCTAAGTCAAACGACATCGCTGGTTCTGCTCACACTGCCCTACCCTGTGCTCTGACCTCTTTCTCCCCTCTCTCTCCAGATGAAATCTCGCGTCTTGTGACGGCCGGCCGCCCAACAACCTGCCCGCTTGACCCTATCCCCTCCTCTCTTCTCCAGACCATTTCCGGTGACCTTCTCCCTTACCTCACCTCGCTCATCAACTCATCCCTGACCGCTGGCTACGTCCCTCCCGTCTTCAAGAGAGCGAGAGTTGCACCCCTTCTGAAAAAACCTACACTCGATCCCTCCGATGTCAACAACTACAGACCAGTATCCCTTCTTTCTTTTCTCTCCAAAACTCTTGAACGTGCCGTCCTTGGCCAGCTCTCCTGCTATCTCTCTCAGAATGACCTTCTTGATCCAAATCAGTCAGGTTTCAAGACTAGTCATTCAACTGAGACTGCTCTTCTCTGTATCACGGAGGCGCTCCGCACTGCTAAAGCTAACTCTCTCTCCTCTGCTCTCATCCTTCTAGACCTATCGGCTGCCTTCGACACTGTGAACCATCAGATCCTCCTCTCCACCCTCTCCGAGTTGGGCATCTCCGGCGCGGCCCACGCTTGGATTGCGTCCTACCTGACAGGTCGCTCCTACCAGGTGGCGTGGCGAGAATCTGTCTCCTCACCACGCGCTCTCACCACTGGTGTCCCCCAGGGCTCTGTTCTAGGCCCTCTCCTATTCTCGCTATACACCAAGTCACTTGGCTCTGTCATAACCTCACATGGTCTCTCCTATCATTGCTATGCAGACGACACACAATTAATCTTCTCCTTTCCCCCTTCTGATGACCAGGTGGCGAATCGCATCTCTGCATGTCTGGCAGACATATCAGTGTGGATGACGGATCACCACCTCAAGCTGAACCTCGGCAAGACGGAGCTGCTCTTCCTCCCGGGGAAGGACTGCCCGTTCCATGATCTCGCCATCACGGTTGACAACTCCATTGTGTCCTCCTCCCAGAGCGCTAAGAACCTTGGCGTGATCCTGGACAACACCCTGTCATTCTCAACTAACATCAAGGCGGTGGCCCGTTCCTGTAGGTTCATGCTCTACAACATCCGCAGAGTACGACCCTGCCTCACACAGGAAGCGGCGCAGGTCCTAATCCAGGCACTTGTCATCTCCCGTCTGGATTACTGCAACTCGCTGTTGGCTGGGCTCCCTGCCTGTGCCATTAAACCCCTACAACTCATCCAGAACGCCGCAGCCCGTCTGGTGTTCAACCTTCCCAAGTTCTCTCACGTCACCCCGCTCCTCCGCTCTCTCCACTGGCTTCCAGTTGAAGCTCGCATCCGCTACAAGACCATGGTGCTTGCCTACGGAGCTGTGAGGGGAACGGCACCTCAGTACCTCCAGGCTCTGATCAGGCCCTACACCCAAACAAGGGCACTGCGTTCATCCACCTCTGGCCTGCTCGCCTCCCTACCACTGAGGAAGTACAGTTCCCGCTCAGCCCAGTCAAAACTGTTCGCTGCTCTGGCCCCCCAATGGTGGAACAAACTCCCTCACGACGCCAGGACAGCGGAGTCAATCACCACCTTCCGGAGACACCTGAAACCCCACCTCTTTAAGGAATACCTAGGATAGGATAAAGTAATCCTTCTGACCCCCCCCCCCCTTAAAAGATTTAGATGCACTGTTTGCAAAGTGGCTGTTCCACTGGATGTCATAAGGTGAACGCACCAATTTGTAAGTCGCTCTGGATAAGAGCGTCTGCTAAATGACTTAAATTTAAAATGTAAATGTGCATATCTTACATTACTCATCTCATATGTATGTAATGTATTTTATACCATCTATTGCATCTTGCCTATGCCGCTCGGTCATCGCTCATCCATATATTTATATGTATATATTCTTATTCCATCCCTTTAGATTTGTGAGTATTAGGTAGTTGTTGTGGAATTGTTAGATTACTTGTTAGATATTAATGCACTGTCGGAACTAGAAGCACAAACATTTCGCTACATTCACATTAGCATCTGCTAACCATGTGTATGTGACCAATAATATTTGATTCGGGAGAGCTTGAAAATTCAAGCCCCTTGGGTGCTGCCATAGATTTACATTAGAAGTGCCCATCCAAGAAGACTCACCTGCTACATATAAAATGACGTCAAATCACGTTGCATCTACCGTAGCTTTGATTGGACTGATGTCAACATCATACTTTCAAAATCTTAGCTAGCAAGCAGCCATCATCATGAATCAAGTCGACAATCAACTGGCAAATCCTTTTCATATGAAGAGGAATTATAGATAAAACGAATCGGTGCTCATCGGCCATAAGCATTGCACACGTTGGAAATCGCAAATTCAACAATGAGTGGTTTGAAAGGAATCAGTGGCTAACTACAAGCTTGGCAAAGCAATCACTGGACTGCTATTCAGTGGAGAGGGTGTGTGGTCCAAGTCTGGGTTTAAAGAACACCCTTTGTGTTTTGTTAGACACGTAACTCTTTTTACACAATATAGCAGGGGTGTAAAGCCATAACACATAAGTTTTTCCAGCAGCAGACTATGATCGATAACGTCAAAAGCCGCACTGAAGTCTAACAAAGCAGCCCCCACAATCGTTTTATCATCAATTTCTCATTGGGAGTGGAGACTGCTTTGCAGTGCTGTCTTCGGCTTCCATGGCTCACGACATGCGATCATCATTGATTGCCATGCTCCGCTTGTTGTGCTCCTTCGACTCCGCTATCAGATGGGGGAGGAGAGGCAGAAGATGGCTCCCCTGGCGAACAAACTCCGGGCAACACCGGTCAGTCGGATAACGACAAACGATAAGACAGAGATGCATCCAACATGCGCGAACGCCTTCCACCCACCGGCGTAGAAAAGGTAAATATGCCACTCTGCGTTTCCCCCAGTTTCTTACGTAGGCTGGCGACCTGCGTGATCAATGAAGCCACATCAAGCCTATAATCATCGGCAAGCAAACAATTGCTGCATTGGAAATCTGTGATCCAGTTTGTCCCGAAACCAAATGTAGTAGATACAGCTCCTATAGCGCTGACTAACTATGTTAGCATCTTAGCTAGGTTAGCGGCTCTTTCGAGCAAATTTTAACCGGTTAGTTAAGCACGATTCCGAGACAAGAAATAGCGGTCCTAGCTGTTAAAAGCTAACCGCGTTCCGTAATCTATGCAAAAACCTTCGACTCCGCTATCAGATGGGGGAGTTTGGTATTTATATTTAACAAAGATTGGTTATGTTTTAGTTAAAATAACAAACCGAGTGTTTCCAGCATACACTTGTTCAGCTGCGCACTCTGATGACGTAGTGAAGGTATGCCATCCATTAACACTAAGCTCTTAAGTATAAGCAAGTGCAAGCAAACGAGCTGCGACGACATAGGCCCTTGTTCAGCACTTTCAAACTGGACACCGACAGAAATTCCGATCGGTGTTAGTTCAGATAAATTCAGCAAGATGTTGAGGCGTTTACCGCAAGATAATTTAGATATTAAATTTGGCACCGGCTGCCATGTGTTACCGCATCGAGAGTATTGAAATCCTGCTGGTTTTTGAGAGAGAAAGAGAGAAATGCGGTTACCCTACCATTTTAAGTATTTTATTATGCCTATGTGGTCTAAAAAGGAAGGGAACAATCACGAGGATCCACCTACAGGCAATATGCCTATACCGATGCAGAGACAGGGCATCGCGCAATCAACACAACCCTCGCAAAATCAACTTGAATTACATGGGTCTATTACTGAGTTTTCGCTGGAAAACATGGTTACAGACCGAACAACATTATAGTATCCCCTCCTTGTAGAGCTAATTATAATAAACAAAATAAGGAAAACAAAGAAATGCATCATTCCAACATTGCCTAAAAATATGAATTAGATACTAATGAGATAGACCTATATAGGCAATATAACAAGGGAACGATGAGAGGATAAGAGGCAAGCCGTAATTTCGGTTAAGACATTAATGAGCGAGCTCAGACGGACAATATGCCTATTTGCTCAGCACTTTTGAAATGGACAGCAACAGTATTCTCCCTGTACACTAAGTCAGAAATGTAGGATAAATAACAGCGGCATATAAGCAGAAAGCTTTTACAATATTCAATGATGACATTTTTCTAAAACTGGCTATAGGCTAAAAAAATGTTTTTGTTGATTTAACCTTTATTTAACATGTGCACCACCAAGTCAGAACTGTAGGCTATAGGCTAAGATCTGAGAGGGAGATGGGGACTAAATGCTTAGGGTGAGACACATGGGCTACTAACAGCTTACTACAGAACATACACTTAGTTTTACTGTCTTAGCTACAGTTTACATATATCCCTGGCATATTACATAATTTATACAGCAGCGTACAAGACATCGGCTTATTTTTGGACCGTTGTTGTGCCGTGCTCACTTGAACAGGAAGGTGGCGTGGCAGACCTTGTGTGGGCACACTTTGTCATCAAACTTTGTCATTAAAGTTTGGCATTCTCTGGATATATGGTACTTTCAAGACAACTGGGAACTCAGAAAAAAACAGGGTTGAATCATGACGTCAGTGATCTTCAGGTCTTAAAGTCGGAGCTCTAGAAAGAGTTTACGATTTGGAATTCCGAGTTGGTTGACCGTTCAAAGCGTATTTTCCCAGTCTGAGTTAGTTTTTTCCAGAGTTCCCAGTTGTCTTGAATGCACCGAAGTCAGATATTTCCAAGTTCTGATTTCTAAGTTCCCAGTTGTTTTGAACACGGCAGAAGTCATACTGGATTGACAGCCGGCCAATCTATTCAACCTTTTCTGTCCCATGTGGTTGCGTGTGAATGTTTATCCTTTTAAGCTTGGAAAAGTGACTCTTTCAGACAGATGTTTTAAATACTTAAACCCAGACTTGGACCACACACTCTCTCCTCGAATAGCAGGCAGGGGAAGCAAAATAGTGATTGCTTTGAATTGCAGTTAGCCACTGATTCCTTCCAAACCACTCATTGTTGAATTTGGGATTTCCGACTTTTTGTTTAATGTTTATGTCCAATGGCGATGAGCACCGATACGTTTTATCTATAATTTCTCTTCATATGACAAGGATTGAAAAGGATTTGCCAGTAGATTGTCAAGCATATTCATGACGATGACTGCTTGTCTAGCTAGCTACCTTGCTAGATAAGATTTTGAAAGTATGATGTTGACATGATCAGTCCAATCAAAGCTACCTTAGATATAACGTGATTTGGCATCATTATATCTATGGCCAATGACGTTGAGCCTTCGTGGATGAGCACGTCTAATGTAAATCAATGGCAGCACCCAAGGGGGCTTGAACTGCCTAGCTCTTCCTGAAGATTCTGCAGTGATGTAGTGTCCCCATGAGTGACAGAACACTGAGCCAATCACGGCGCAACAAGAGAAAATGAATAACACCTACGCTCTGTGCTTTCGCTGGCTGCCCCTCCACCACAGAAATCACTGAGCTAGGCTGAAACGCCTCCATGTTTGTATGCGGCTTTATTAACTCAAGGATTATTATTCATGTTTTTACATTGTTTGCAAACTGATATGCATGAAATAATGCCAAAATAACATGCACATTTCTTTTGTTTCTTTTAGCTAAACAGGTAGCACTGGCGTGCGCACATAGGAGATCCCGTGAAAAATGTGCCCGCCTATGGAATTCAAAGGCCTGTCTAACTGATTCACCCGGCCCTGCAACATGGTGTCCCATATTAAGTACTACTGCTTGGATAGATAGGAGGTAGAGGGGTTGCAAGCATACAGGTATAGATTCTGTACTGTATCTAACTCTATGATTCCAAGTCTTTGTTAGCCATTACTTGGCACTAATTGTGCAACCCAAAGACAAATCATGTGTCACACTGTCACACATTGTGAAAAGACTGTGTGTGAAACACCCTTTCTCCTCATAGGCAGTACTCAAATGAGTTGAACTTACGTTGTGTTGCTGAAGTTATGTTGCTGAATTGCGTCCAGGTTTTCTTCCTTCACCCAAAGTGTGCACTTCTATCATTTTTTTCATGGAGTTAGCAATGGAAACTCCCTTCTTTCAATGCTTACACCAATCCTATGCTTTTCAATTCATGACAAGAAGTGCACACTTAGGGAGAAGGGTGGAGAATTGGGATGTAGCCCTTGTGTGCTCTCTCAACCACCTCTATGCCAACAAAAGAACATACGGGATACTCTACGGCATGACATGTAATTCTATTCATATTGTAGTCCCATCCTCTCCCACTGAGTTCTTGTATATGACATGGTGCTTGTTGCAAGTGTGGAGGAAATTAATTGATTACATACCATGCTGTTTAATTAGACATACTATGCTGTTTTTTACTTAAAGAATTGTCCATTGTTATATGCTAGTATTTTTTACTGTTACAAACTTGTCTTGTGTGACTTAGTCATAAATCAGAGCGTACAGATTTAGGAGCCGTTTGGGTACAACCGCAGCGGGATGTGACCTGTGTTTACAATCGGCAGGAATTTAGCTATGTGGGAATTGCAGGGAGGAACATAGAATGGTGGCGATATCAGCTATCTTGATCTGCACAGATGAGCTAAACTACTTTTTTATCTTTTTACATCTGCTAACTGTCACATAGAAAAGAGGATGTACTTTCTATAAAAGGAGAGAGACAACTGTTCATTGGGCTTTCAACTCTGAACTATTTGAGTAATTATTGATTACTCCATTGTTGCAAATCTCATTGTTGCAAATCTCATTGTTGCAAATCTTGCTGTTTGAAGAAATCTACAGTCTCTCTTCTTTTGGTTAGAATTCCCATCACAATTTGGCAAAGACATAGGATGGCTAACTCCGTCTGCTAATCGTTCCCGGGGTGACCGAGGTTATCTACGCGCAGAGGCTGCGTTAGACGTGGCTCGGGGAGCCCACACTAAGCGGAGCAGAAAGGGACCTGCCTCGAACCCGGCAGAGAGCGTTAGTGGACGGATACGCCATCCCGAACATACAGAGTTAAGGGTGAGACTGATTTTCTTTCAAACATCATAGAAAATTCTGTTCTGGGAACAGATTGTGCACTTTAGGTCTTTTGTTGGAGCAAAAGACACCCCTAATTAGAAACTCAGTTATTTCTAATAGGGGAAGTCCTATAATTTTTAATTAGGAACTCTGTTGAAGCAGAGATATCTTTAATTAAAGGAGAAATTCTGGGACGATGTAACGTCCTGACCAGAGTTCTTATGTGTTTTGCTTGTTTAGTGTTGGCCAGGACGTGAGCTGGGTGGGAATTCTATGTTGTGTGTCTAGTTCGTCTGTTTCTATGTTCAGCCTGATATGGTTCTCAATCAGAGACAGCTGTCAATCGTTGTCCCTGATTGAGAATCATATATAGGTGGCTTGTTTTGTGTTGGGGATTGTGGGTGGTTGTTTCCTGTTTCTGTGTTTGTGTTCTGTGACGGTATGTTCTTTTGTTATTTTGTATAGTGTATTGTTTTGTTTTGATTAAATTCATTATGGAAAATTACCACGCTGCGTATTGGTCCTCTGATCCTTCTCGCCTCTCCTCGTCTGAGGAGGAGGACGACTTAGACGGCCGTTACAGAACCACCCACCAAACAAGGATCAAGCAGCGTGGCAACGGGCAGCAGCGACAGCAGCAGCGGTACCAGGGGGAATGGTCATGGGAGCAAATATTTAACGGAGAAGGACCCTGGGCTAAGGTTGGAGAATATCGCCGCTCTCGGGAAGAGATGGAGGCAGCTAAAGCCCAGGAGCAGTGGTCTGAGGAGGCAGCACGGAAGCGGGGCTGGAAGCCCGTGAAGAAACCCAAAAAATGTATTGGGGGGGGGGGGGGGGGCAAAAGGGTAGTGTGGCGAGGGCAGGTAGGAAACCTGAGCCAACTTCCCATGCTTACCGTGGAGAGCAGGAGTACGGGCAGACACCGCGTTATGCGGAAGAGCGCACGGTGTCTCCTGTACGGGTGCATAGCCCGGTGCGGGTTATTCCATCTCCCCGCACTGGGCGGGCTAGAGTGAGCATTGAGCCAAGTGCCATGAAGCCGGCTCTACATATCTGGCCTCCAGTACGTCTCCTTGGGCCGGTGTACATGGCACCAGCCTTACGCATGGTGTCCCAGGTTCGCCAACACAGCCCAGTGCAGGTTATTCCACCTCCCCGCACTGGACGGGCTACGGGGAGCATGCAACCAGGTAAGGTTGGGCAGGCTCAGTGCTCAAGGGAGCCAGTACGCCTGCACGGTCCGGTATATCCGGCGCCACCTTCCCGCCCCAGCCCAGTACCACCAGTGCCTACACCACGCACCAGGCTTCCAGTGCGTCTCCAGAGCCCTGTTCCTCCTCCACGCACTCTCCCTGTGGTGCGTGTCTCCAGCCCAGTACCACCAGTTCCGGCACCAAGCCTCCTGTGCGTCTCCAGAGCCCTGTACGCACTGTTCTTTCTCCCCGCACTCGCCCTGAGGTGCGTGCCCTCAGCCCGGTACCACCAGTGCCGGTACCACCCACCAGGCCTATAGTGCGCTTTGAGAGTCCAGTGTGCCCTGTTCCTGCTCCCCGCACTAGCCTTGAGGTGCGTGTCTCCAGTCCGGTACCACCAGTTCCGGCACCACGCACTAGGCCTGCTGTGCGCCTCAGTCTGCCCAACGCCGCCTGCACTGCTCGTCTGCTCAACGCCGCCTGCAATGCTTGCCTGCCCAGCGCCATCTGAGCCATCCGTCTGCCCAGCGCCGTCTGAGCCATCCCGTCAGTCAGGAGCCGCTAGAGCCGTCCGTCAGTCAGGAGCCGCCAGAGCCGCCAGCCAGTCAGGAGCCGCCAGAGCCGCCAGCCAGTCAGGAGCCGCCAGAGCCGCCAGCCAGTCAGGAGCCGCCAGAGCCGCCAGCCAGTCAGGAGCCGCCAGAGCCGCCAGCCAGTCAGGAGCCGCCAGAGCCGCCAGCCAGTCAGGAGCTGCCAGAGCCGCCAGCCAGTCAGGAGCTGCCAGAGCCGCCAGCCAGTCAGGAGCCGCCAGAGCCGCCAGCCAGTCAGGAGCCGCCAGCCAGTCAAGAGCCGCCAGAGCCGCCAGCCAGTCAGGAGCCGCCAGAGCCGCCAGCCAGTAAGGAGCCGCCAGAGCCGCCAACCAGTCAGGAGCTGCCAGAGCCGCCAGCCAGTCAGGAGCTGCCAGAGCCGCCAGCTAGTCAGGAGCTGCCAGAGCTGCCTTCCAGTCATGAGCTGCCCTCCAGTCATGAGCTGCCCTCCAGTCATGAGCTGCCACTCAGTCCGGAGCTGCCACTCAGTCCGGAGCTGCCATTCGTCCTGAGCTACCTCTCTGTCCTGAGCTACCTCTCTGTCCTGAGCTACCTCCTAAATCACGTGGGGGCCTTGGGGAGAATTCTTAGGCCAAGGTCGTGGGCGAGGGTCGCCACTCAAAGGACGCTAAGGAGGGGGACAAAGACAGTGGTGGAGTGGTGTCCTCGTCCACCGCCGGAGCCGCCACCGCGGACAGATGCCCACCCAGACCCTCCCCTTGAGTTTTAGGGGTGCGTTCGGAGTCCGCACCTCAGGGGGGGGGGTGGGTACTGTAACGTCCTGACCAGAGTTCTTATGTGTTTTGCTTGTTTAGTGTTGGTCAGGACGTGAGCTGGGTGGGAATTCTATGTTGTGTGTCTAGTTCGTCTGTGTCTATGTTCAGCCTGATATGGTTCTCAATCAGAGACAGCTGTCAATCGTTGTCCCTGATTGAGAATCATATATAGGTGGCTTGTTTTGTGTTGGGGGTTGTGGGTGGTTGTTTCCTGTCTCTGTGTTTGTGTTCTGCACCAGCTAGGACTGTGACGGTATGTTCTTTTGTTATTTTGTATAGTGTATTGTTTTGTTTTGATTAAATTCATTATGGAAAATTACCACGCTGCGTATTGGTCCTCTGATCCTTCTCGCCTCTCCTCGTCTGAGGAGGAGGACGACTTAGACGGCCGTTACAGACGACTTGCCCTGTTGGAGCAGGGTAAGGGGTTTCTCTGTTGAGCACAGAAGCGGACATGGGATGACATGACATGGTTACGAGTTATGTGATCCCAGAGCACAATCCCGAGATAGAAGTTAGAGAAACATTCCTGCAGGTTAGAAAACATTGTAAAAGAAAATAAATGAATCAGTGGACTGGTAAAACAGTTGGTTATGATTGGGAAACCAGCTATAAATGTAAACCCTACACGGATATTTGCATTGTAGGAACTACCATGTGGGTACAAAATGTAAAATTACATAGAGTGATGAAAAAATATTTTGAGGGAGTGTGTTTGTGTGTTTGTTTTTTCCTGAGTGTGTGTGTGTATAGACGAGAGATTTCTATTATGGATGGACGATGGACCCTAATTTTGGTAATATGTGTTGTCAATAGCAGTGATATTTGAAGCGTGAGAATGGAATAAGACATTAGGTCTCCCATATTCTCCAGTAGTAAATTGGCAGAAGCTTCAATATTGGTTCTAATACAAGGTATCAGGTGCCGTGACCAATCAACATGCACAAATACCATACCTACTCTCCGGGGAAGTGGGTATCACTACCTTGGAAAATGGTTAAGATTGGCATATATTAAAACCGTGAGTGAAGAAATCTTAACACCCTGGACACTGTTGAGAGAGGCACAGAAATAACCACCATTGAAATGTCATCCATTGTTTCTGACATTCCCGTAAAAGTAGGAATAGAAGAGGTAAACTAAAGCAAAGCCATAGAGGCACTAAAAGAAATGTGAAAACATTCTACAAATTCGGCTCGAATATGAAAAGAAATCTAATCATGGATAAAATTGGGCAGCATTTCCCTGCTGACGGAAAATTCCAATCTAATAAAGAATTCAGAGATGCTTTTGTGAGTTGGCACAATGACATAAGAGAAAAATGTGAAACATCTGAAAGAGCTCAGCTGTGATCTCACAAATGAACACCAACCAGATAACGATTGGAATCCGTTTGGATGGGTTCAGTCATTATTTGGTCTTATTGGAGCTACAATATTCCATTGGTTGATTTATGACTTAGTTATATTTTTTGCAATAATGCTTATTATATCTTGTGTTAAGAAATTGTGCAGCAAAACTGTTGACACTTGATTAATTTCCTATGTCTGATTACATGTCTGATGGAGATGATGATAATCCATAACACCCAGCTAAAAACATTGAGTTAATGGTGCAGCATGTGCATGCCCACAGTGAAAATTCTGTAAATGGTGCTCCCACGGTAGAGTTAACCTTTCACACTTGACTTCCAAATATCTCTAACGGTTGCCCCAGTGTGAGTTTTTAATACGCATGATGTCAGTTACACAACAGGATAGTTAGTCTGCACTGCTCTCAAGCTAGGGCGCTCGAATCTCAGAATGTTTATTACAAAACGGGGCAGGCAAATGGCAGGTCCAGGGCAGGCAGAGGTCAGTAATCCAAGGCAGTTTAAATCGGACAGAACAGCAGGCAGGGTCAGGGCAGGCAGAATGGTCAGAACCCGGGAGGACTAGAAAATAGAAACTAGAGATACAGGAAAACACACTGGTAAGACTGGACAAGACGAACTGGCAACAGACCAACAGAAAACGCAGGCATAACTACACATGGGATAATAGGGGAAAATGGGAGACACCTGGTGGGGGGGTGGAGACATGCACAAGACAGGTGAAACAGATCAGGGTGTGGCACGCAGATCAAGTATGCAGACATTTGTGCATCTCCAGTCAGAACAGGACCTGCACAAACTTTTTCGCATTTTCCGGCTGGTGCCCGCTTCACCTTCATTGTTGTTTTCATTACTAAATGATAATAACTTTGAACATGTGTGCATTTCTAACAAAGTAAGTGCCTTATTACACTGTAAAAGTTTCTGTATGTGTGTTATGTTGTTTCTACTATAGCTCACAGTATGTATTGAGCATAATATATGTGTGTGTATTCCTTATAACCGCGGACACGCAAGGTAACATTACTAATTTCATAACCTTTATGGTGTTTGAATAAATCGATTGAGTAAATCGTGCTTATGTAGCTACCTACGTTCTTCTATTAGCTCTGTAAAACAATGATAATTGTGTCGGTGAAGTATTAGCTTGTGTTGTCTTTTGAAGCTACCCTGGCCTTATGACCATGGTTTGTTTTCAATTGGCCTGTTTAGCATAGCCCTGTTCTGCCCTGCCCTGCACCCTTGTGGAGCTCAACAGTTGCTGTTTCTTACTGTTATATGACTCATTATTAATTTTGTCAATGCAATTTTATAATTTGTATAGCAGTGTTATGTTACTTCCTTGTAATATTGTTTGCTATATCCTGATATTCTATTCTAATTACTAATAATTCCTCTATTGTATACTTTCAGAAACCACACATACAAACAGTATTGAACATTATTTGCCAATATCATAACTGGAGCTGGACATCTTTCAAGCTGAAAATTGAGGCCAGATTTTGTATGCCAGCGTACACTCCTTAACAGTACTGGATAAAAACACAGCAAGAAAACACTTGCTGGAAGTGTGTAGGACTGCTGTACCAATTGTCCACATTCAAAGTGTGTCCCTTGCCGAGATGAGGAGCCAGCATGGTCATCACCGTGGAACCGGACACCTCAAGCCCCTCATAATGTTGGATATCAGTGGTTGATCCTGTGTAGACTATAATGTCCTGGACAAATGCTGTCTTCACGTCGCACATAACAAAGCACTTGACCCCAAACCTGTGCCTTTTGGGTGGAATATATTGACAGAACGCCAGCCTACCCTTCCATAACATCAGGGACTCATCAATGCATTGGTCCTTGTATGGCACAAAGACCCTACCAAATGCTAATGTCAAGCTGGTAAGAACATTTCGTATTTTGTGTAACGGGTCATTTAGGTTGGCAGTAGATTTGTTGACAAAATGCAAGCATCGCAGCAGAAATAGGAAGCGGCCTTGGGAAAAGAGGGTGGCAAAGAAGGAAGTTGCGAACATAGGATCTGTGCTCCAGTATTCTCTTAGGGAGTTATTCTTTACTATTCCCATGAAAATAATTGTCACCAGGAAGGTATGCATTTCATTAATTGTGATTGTCACCCTTTTAGCAAGTTTCCCCCTCACTCCTGGCTCTCTCTTCTCCTGCAGCTCCAAGGCATAGCGGTTGGTCTCCTCTAGTATGTCTCCCACCAGCTCCTCTGTCAGAAACAGCTTGAAGCACTCTGCCTCAGAGGGAAATGGCAAGGGGCTTTGCAATCCAGACTGGGACTCATCAAAGCAAACAGCAGGGCCAGGAAATGGCTGGCAGCCTTCCAGCTACCATAGACCTCCTGTACATTATCCACTGTTGGTCTGCCTCCGTTAACAGGGGCAGCTCCTCATTGTCCCTGTCACTGTCAGAATCTGATTCCTGACTTTGTCAGAATTGTAAAAAATCTTTCCGCATTTGTGAGTTGTCTTCTTTTGAAAGACATTGTTAATGCTACAGCTTAGCTCACTAGCTACATACATAAAGAACAACACTGAATCGCTCAGAGTGGGAGTGAGAGGTTACGTGATTGACTGCCTGCATGCGCCATTTGTATCAATAAATCACTATCAGAAAATGTTTTGTGTGGTAATAATTTATTTACTGTTTTATTCACGTATTCAAGTACTAGTCACAAATCATGCATTCCGATTCTTGCATAGATTGTAATGGACACATATTATGTGTGTAAAATACTTTTTTGAAGGTTGTATTGATTATGATGAGCTAAGCTAATTCCAGCTATGTGTGGAGCCATGTTTGTTGAAATATAACACATTCTGGGTTTCACATAAACGTCTGTCGGACCAAGGATGTTATAACAAAATGAGGTGAGGGAGGGTTCACTCCCTTTTTGAGTAAACTTCCAGAAGTGAATCATGGGATGTGAATGATGGTAGACGACACACCCCCTTCAACATGCATACTATAAACAGACCAAACTCATCTTGTCTCCTCTTATCTTTGGTTGATGAGAAAAAACAAACATGGCGGCGTGCACAAACTACCCATCATTGGATTACTTTCAATTTCTAGAAAGTGTTTTACTCAATTATTTCGATCAATGGTGAGCTCACCCGTGATGTGATTATTTTTAGTAATAGCTATTATAGTAATATCTATTAGCTAATTCCTGCTGTAGTTTCTGTCAACCGAGAGTTATGAAAATATGAATGCTTATGTTACGTCAATCTTTCCTCAGTTAGCGCTAGGATATATTTAGCCTACATTTTCCGGTTTGGATGATTGTGTTATGTTGTAGCTACTTCTGTGAATGTCTGAACATTGTATCCAAAAATAAACTGGTCACATTCTGGACATAACTTTACAAGGACTGTGTTTGTGCAAAATGTTTCTGTGAAAAAAAACAGTGTGGCCAGCTCAAATGCTGACTGTTGCATCAATCGAAACTGGACGTTCTAAATAAGCATTCTAATCACATCGGTTTGAGCGTACGCTGCAGGGACCACTGTAGAATGATCACACCCGTTTGTTGGTTGGTGTGAAGAAGTTAAGGGCCACTACCATCATGGTGACCAGTCTTCTACTTTCCCTCTTTCCCCTCATGTTAATGCTTGTTTGATGGAAATGCTCGTAAGTCATTTCCTATTAGGTTGAGACTTAGTCTCAAAAGGGAGGATATGTGGAGGAAATTAATTCATTACATACTATGCTGTTTAATTAGGCATACTATGCTGTTTTTTACTTTCCGCCAAACAAGTCAAGGTTTTGTTGTCCTCCGCAATGAAATGGGGGAGTGGATCTGTCTCTGTCCATTCATACGTTCGTCACACGCAATTCTCAGACAGCACTGGCCCGCACTTGGGTGAATGATGCGTCTTGCCATAGAGATCCAGCATTTAGAGAATTATACTGATTGGCCCAAGGCAGGAACTATAGTAAATAACTGAAATGTGTTAGTCACACGCAATATCTCAATTGGCCCAAGGGGACTGAATCATTTGTGGGGGACGACATGTTTACCTTTGCCTTGTATACATACCAAGTAAATATTGTCAATTGTTAACAGTGGAGACAGTACCAGAGTCTCTGAAAGGGGATGACCTATGATATGGACTGGAAATAGTCTGATTCAGTTTCATTTTTCTGATGTGATATTTGAAGGCTACAAAAGTTATCTTTGGAAGAAAAGTATTTTCTATTCAAGTTAATTTGCTCGAGACCTGACACTGCCTTTCAACTAATCTATTTTGTGTTCCAACCCTTAGGAAACTATGAGAAGGTAGTTGTTCCACTGACCAACTGCAGTTCCACCATATTCCTTACACCAGTCTATTCCTTTTAAGCCCATGAAGGTGATTGTATGAGTGCTTACTTTGACTTAGGGTAAAGAGTAGGCTTATGTCCTGATTGTCCACCCATCTCCCAAAATGTGCAATGTCATGAATTGTATGATGGAAACTCCCTCTATAGCCAATGACTAGATCAATTCAATGTTTATAAATTTATGGTGGGGGAGAAGAGTGGTGAATCGGGAAACAGAAAGTCTCATTCACACTTCATTTGCCCTTGACCACCCTGGTGCATTTGACTGACCTCTTCTGTTTTAAGTTTCCACACATGCTAACCAATACATAAGTTGTGCTCCTTTTTCACAGATGTTTCAGGCTGATGACCTGTCTCCATAGCTGAGAGAAACAGAGGAGGAACATCACTTTGTCCCCAATTCTACTTCTAATGTTTCTAACTGTACTGATGAGGAAGAAGAGGGCAGACTTATCCACTATTGTGAAACTGTTCAGTCAAATTTACATTGCCACTTTGTTACCAGAAACAAGTCACATGTTCAATAAGGTATTCTGCAAATAGAATTACAATACAAAAATGGTCTTGCTCTTCAGTGAAGTTCTGCCAATTGTATGCTGTAAACCATTATCAAGGAAACTTAGTTGAACACGTTGTGTAAATTGTAACATGTTTCTTGAACACCAGTGATTCCAAGGACAAGAATAACTGTTACCTGTAGAACAATGTCTCTATCACAGGTCACTAATACAATTATTTGTTAATTGTGCAGACTGATTGCTATGGCATGGACATGACAAAGCAATGAACTAACTAAACACTTATCGGCTATTATGCCTCTCAATTTCCAGTCGACATTTGCAAGAAAAAAGTCATTATGCAGTATAGCTATACCGATGGCTAGCGGCTTTGACAGTATTGAGTCAAGCAAGTTTTACTGTTTCACAGAATATGGTGATGGAGGGGAAGTCAGGTGGGCATCTCCAGTCAGAACAGGACCTGCACAAACTTTATCAAATGATAACCTCATGATGCACACTGGCAGAGATGTCAACCAGCAGTATTTGTAAAGACTGTCTCACCGAGGACTGTAATGAAAGGCGGCCTAAGGGGTTCTTCTCCCAGTCACTGTGTGCCAAAATGTGTTCAACCAGAATGATTTCAGTAGATTATGTCTATCTACTTATCCCTTAAAATGCTGACATATACACACAACTTGACACTTTCCATATGCATAGCCAATGATGTGTTTAGAGGTTGTAAATGGCTTTGATTATGTTGCACAGCACCTTTCTAGCTGAATGACCACACAACTTGCTAGCTAGCTTATTGGCCTGGAAGCTAACGGACCAAGGTGCTGGAGCTATTAGTTCAGAGGATACAATCAACACGTCCATCTACTATTTTATACAATAACAAACGAGTTGCTATCTAGTTAGCTAGCTACGTGCAGTATATAGCCACATAATTAGCTTGCAGTACTTTGCCCAATCTCTCCCCTTTCCCCACGAACTGCTCGCACACAGATGAGCAACAGTAACTATGGGATGGAGTTATGGAAGAGAATCAGCGAAACTGCACATCGCAGTTCGGCGCGACAGTGAGTTAGATTAGTTAGGCAGTCAGATCTGACACTGACACCGGCTTATCCAGTGACTTGCAGCTGCAGCGGCACCTGCCAACAAACCAAGTGTAGTACCGGCACATCCCTTTGGGCGCTATTGGGTGACTGTCAAATGACCTGCCAACCAGAAGCCAGCGAGGCCTTTTACTGGATTTTGAGCAGAGTAAATCCTCTCGCTTCACCTTTTCCTCTGCACCTACAGTATTGTAATGAAACAGCAGGGAGCAGGTCTCGAACCCTCGGAATTCTAGCCCGAAGTCCAGCGCGCTATCAACTGTGCCGCAAAAGCATGCTCAAGCGGCAGAGTCGATTTCCACGCTTATAAACCCAGGGGCGTTACAGTATGAACACAGAAGCACAGACAGAGTTAATCACGAAGCTGACCAAATTTACTTCTGGGTTACCAGATCCCTTTTCTGGATTCTTGGGATGTCCCTAACCTTAACCCTAACCCTTACCTTAAAATCTATTATTTTGAGGGTTTTCGGTAGACAGACTTTTAACTTTAGGTCTTCTCCGCATAGTCTTCATCAATCAAACCTTTGCTGCACAGCTCTCAGCTATAGTTGTATTGTGTAAGTGAAACATTGTATCCCAAGCGGAATATCCCTATTCTTTGAATGGAAAGTCCCATGCAAGTGATGCCACATTGTATACATGAAAGCATTTAGTTATGGTCTGGCATACTGCCCCAACAGATGACGCAATCTCAATCGCACTCCACACTGCCCTTTCACACCTGGACAAAAGGAACACCTACAGTATGTGAGAATGCTGTTCATTGACTACAGCGCAGCATTAAACACCATAGTGCCCACAAAGCTCATCACTAAGCTAAGGACCCTGGGACTTAACACCTCCCTCTGCAACTGGGTCCTGGACTTCCTGATGGGCCGCCCCCAGGTGGTAAGGGTAGGCAACAACATATTTGCCACGCTGATCCTCAACACTAACACACGCCCCTCAGGGGTGCGTGCTAGTACACTCCTGTACTCCCTTTCCACCCATGACTGTGTGGGAAAGCACGACTCCAACACCATCATTAAATTTGCTGACGACACAACAGTGGTAGGCCTGACCACCGACAACGATGAGACAGCCTACATGGAGGAGGTCAGAGACCTGGCAGTGTGGTGCCAGGACAACAACCTCTCCCTCAATGTGAGCAAGACAAATGAGTTGATCGTGGACTATAGGAAAAGGAGGGCCGAACAGGCCCCCATTAACATCAATGGGGCTGTAGTGGAGAGAGTCGAGAGTTTCAAGTCCCTCGGTGTCCACATCACCAACGAACTATCATGGTCCAAACACATCAAGACAGTTTGAAGAAGGAATGACAACACCTTTCCCCCTCACGAGACTGAAAAGATTTGGCATGGGTCCCCAGATCCTCAAAAAGTTATACAGTTGCACCATCAACAGCATCCTGACTGGTTGCATCACCGCCTGGTATGGCAACTGCTCGGCATCTGATCGTATAGTGCGTACGGCCCAGTACATCACTGGGGCCAAGCTTCCTGCCATTCAGGACCTATATACCAGGCGGTGTCAGAGGAAGGCCCAAAAAATTGTCAAAGACTCCAGTCACCCAAGTCATAAACTGTTCTCTCTGTTACCGCACAGCAAGCGGTACCGGAGTGCCAAATCTAGGTCTAAAAGGCTCCTTAACAGCTTCTACCCCCAAGCCATAAGACTGCTGAACAATTAATCAAATGGCCACCCGGAATATTTACATTGACCCCCCCGCTACTCGCTGTTTATTATCTATGCACAGTCACTTTACTCCTACCTACATGTACAAATTACCTCAACTAACCTGTACCCCCACACATTGACTTTATTGTTATGTCATTTTCTTGTTACTTTTGGTTAGAATATTTTCTTAACTCTATTTCTTGAACTGCATTGTTGGTTAAGGGCTTGTAAGTAAGCATTTCATGATAAGGTCTACTACACCTGTTGTATTCAGAGCATGTGACAAATAACATTTGATTTGACTGGTTTACTTTACAACTTTGATTGTTTTAGGCCTAGTTCTAAATGGCATAGCCGTACATCATCACAAATAGTTTTGTAATGATGTTGTTGATGGATTGAGCTCTTAATAATCATGGTTGTTTTCTTGGCATTTTTTTTTAGAGAACAGTGTAGTGTAGGCTACCATAGTATGTACTGAAAATAATGTGACACTTGTATGCGTATAGCATTTGCTGGAAAGTAGAGTAATAATCTTTACTAGAAAAGCTTTAATGCACACAGACAATTGAAAACAAAGTTTAAGAAAAGTGTAAAGTTATTTCTTGACATTACAAGCAATAATATGTAATTACCATTGTAAAAAAATAAACATCAAAATACAAAGCATAAAAACATTAGATAATAATAAAGAAGCCTGTGTTGTTTCGCAGCAAATGCTAATGGTTTTATAGGCATCCAAAGCTGGATAATTATGTTAAAAATACTGAACAGGCAGCCATCTCCAGTGAACAAGGTACTGATACCCCAATTGACTAATCTTTTTTGCCTTAAAGCGAAACTTCACCAACAAGAGCTTGTAAACAGGAAAACATTGGCATCCTTTTAAGGAACATAAATTATAACTAAATTCTCAACTACCGCAGCACAAAAATGAATGCATTGCTTTGCATTTCAATCGAATTCCTGACATTTGAATTGAAACATCAAATGGTTGATTTTCCTGTTATAGCTAATCTAATATGTACCACCTCCTGGCAAATTAACTCATAAGTAAATGAGGAGTTGTAAGACTATCAAGAGCCACTGCAGGTCAATCTATTACATTTCATTTCACATTTAATTCCTAAACTGAATTATGAATTAAGCTCTTAGCTAAAGGAGTTTGTTTGTAGTCCCTCACTTACAGTAGGTAATCAAGATAAACACACAACACTCAAAAACCCCTCAGTGGACCCCTTTCAGGTGACCAATAATTTGTGAAGATGACTGCCACAGTCCACGCCTGTGTAGTAAGTACTGAAGTAGATGCACAGTTGTGAAGATGTTCCTTGTTGTCAGCTGTACGTGTCCTTGGTCAAGACATCAATGTGGCTTCTGAAATTATATGACAAACATCATGAGACAAGATTCATTATTCTGTGAAACACAATTTGATCGGATAAAGAAGGATTTGTCACATATTCAGAACATTTTTCGAGGTACTACAGACTCACCTTTTCTCTGTGACTCTTCTGGTGGATCCGCAATTCCTCTGGATTTGAAAACATATTTTGGCAAAAGGGGCAGACAGACTCTGGGATGGTTCTCCAAAAACCTTGCCCTAGGTCAGGAGAGTCACTGAGCTCCACTTTGGCCTCTTGATGACTTTCTGGAGATTTCTTTAGGTCTGCGTGCCAATTATCATCACCAGCTGACTTCCTATTACTCTGATGGAGTAGCCCTGCTCCTCTGACACGCTTCATTCCAGCAACCCAAGATTTAGGATTAGAGGACTTTTGAGACAGCTGATCTGAACACACCACCTTATGGCGAGCCTCTTCCCCCTCTGAGCTTACTGCGGGCCTGGCTCGGGGCGGACTGCTCAAGCGCATCTGAGGCAGTTGAGGCTTATGGGATGCCTGGTTTGAGGAGTTCACAAACTGGATGGAACTGGGGTCAGGACCAGGGAAGGGGAAAGCAGTGTACTTGTCCTGCTTTTGAGCCGATGCTGAAACATCTCCCTGTCCTGTCTGATTCCCCCTCACAAAGCTGGGTTGAGAAGTGGTGAATCCAGGTCCCCCTGTCGCCGCACTCCCTGGCCTGGCCAACCCCGAGCTCCAGCTCTCCAGAGGCGGCACAGACAACTGCTGGATGCAGTGGTGCAGAGAGGGATAGTCCACATACTTAAACTTGGGAACCTTCTCCTTGGAAGTGAGAGGGGCACATCCTCCAGAGGGTCTTCCCAGGGCCAGAGGGCAACCCTCCAGCCAGCTGTCCAGGGGTGGCACGGTGAGCTGCTGGATGCACTGGTGCAGCGAAGGAAAGTCCACGTACTGGAATCTGGGCACTTTGAGGGGCACGTCAGAGACGTCCTCTTTTTTAACCCTGATGGGTATGGTAGGCTGTGCCTCCTCTCTCACCCTACGGGTTTTTGTGTCCGGCTCAGTTTTGACCACTAAGGGTATGCCCTTTGTTTTTGGATCACCTGCTCCCCCTGTAGGGAGAATTCTCCTATCCTCCATGGCTGGCCTCTGAAAATACATCAAACACAATTAAAGATAACCTACGTTGGTAAAATCAGGCTTGAATTTTTTTTAAGCATTTCCAAATATATCCAGTAACATTACTGAGGAAGGATAATGGAGGTTATTCATAAAACTTTGCTCTACTTCTCTTAAATGTATCTCCAGCTTTTTTCCCAAGATGTGTCAATCAAATGTATGTATACTGAACAAAATTATGAACGCAACATGTAAAGTGTTGGTCCCATGTTTCATGAGCTAAATTAAAAGATCCCAGAAATGTTCTATATGCACAAAAAGCTTATTTCTCTAAACTTTTGTGCAGAAATTTGTTTACATCCCTGCTAGTGAGAATTTCTCCTTTGCCAAGATAATCCATCCACCTGACAGGTGTGACATATCAAGAAGCTGATTAAACAGCATGATCATTACACAGGTGCACCTTGCGCTGGGGACAATAAAAGGTCACTTAAAATGTGCAGTTTTTTTCACAAAACACAATGCCACAGATCTGTCAAGTATTGAGGGAGCGTGCAATTGGTATGCTGACTGCAGGAATGTCCACCGGAGCTGTTGCCAGAGAATTGAATGTTCATTTTTCTACCATAAGCCACCTCCAACGTTGTTTTAGAGAATTTGGCAGTACATCCAACCGGCCTCACATCCGCAGACCATGTGTAACCATGCCAGCCCAGGACCTCCACATCCGGCTTCTTCACCTGCGGGATAGTCTGAGGCCAGCCACACAGACAGCTGATGAAACTGAGTATTTCTGTCTGTAATAAAGCCCTTTTGTGTGAAAAACGTGTTCTGATTGGCTGGGCCTGGCTCCTCAGTGGGTGGGCCAGGGCTCGCCAACTCTGTTCCTGTAGTGCTACTGTCCTGTAGGTTTTCACTCCAACCCTAATCTAGCACACCTGATTCTAATAAGTAGCTGGTTGATGAGCTGAACCAGGTTGGTTGGAGTGAAAACCTACAGGAGGGTAGGTCTCCATGAACAGGGCTGAAGATCCCTGAAGTAGGTTGTCCTGACCTGACCACAATAATTAATAGGAAATAGCTCTAGGCAGCTGTATAATACATATATATGTTGATGAGATGCTGATAATAAGGGTAAAACTAGGTCCAGTTGAATATGCTGTGTGCTGCTCCTCCAACCCCATGTCAGGGATATTAATAGCATTGCAGGTATGAAGTTAGGAGGAAAGTAGGTCAGAGCCAGACTGATCACACTGCCAGGGGCCCAAAACAAAATATCTGTCACACAGCTGCTTGAGCAAAGAAAACCCGATACTTTAATACAAAACTATTCACCCTGCTCACTTTTATAAGTATGGCTTGATTCAAGGCAAGACGGAGAAGATACACTTGACCCCTATTAAGCATTCTGATTCACAATCCAATAGTGAATCTATTCTTTTGTTTCTTTTAAATACTTAGTGTGTTTGTTGCCATCATCAGTAGAGACTGTGAAATAACAGCAATATGAGGAATCGCTTTAGAATCCAGTGTTATATAGCGATAACCTACTTCTTGTAATGTCATTTTTATTGAACCTACCATCCTGGCACAGTAAAACACAGAGTTTTGCCCTGGAACTGTGCCGAGCCGTGACGAGGGGCGGGGGAACGCCGTGTTCCATATTCACTCGCTGTGTTACGAGGAATTGGGTCACGCACGGTGGCCTACATTTAGAGGGTTTGTTGTCTTCGTTTTTCCCTCCCCATATTTATTTGGGTTGGCCCCGCCCTCGTGCGCTCAACAGCACAACAGTAACTAGGCTACAGAAATATGCATAGTTGAAACGAAAAAGGACCTTTAAATTTGGAAAACTTCCATACCCATTTTATAACATATTTACCCTAGATTCGTATTAGAGACATAATGACACGTCGCAATAACTGCAGCGGCGGACGGTTGCATTATTTCCATATGATCACACTGTTTCACACAATGTATAAATATGTATATTAGACACCGACAAAGTCCACTGGGCTATAGGCCTAAAGCAAGTTCTAGAGAGCGACTGGCGCATACACACAGCAAAACATAGTACATTTCCAAATTAACCATTGTTCTTAATAGAAGTAGCATACAAGAAAATATGTGGCTATGACATGCATTTCTTCATCCAAGTTTTACCTTTCGTTATCGGTCTTCCTGGAAATCCGTGAAACGCGTAATGAATCTGCTTATTGGCGATGCTGTGTCCTGCATTGTGAGCAATTAAATAGTGTTACAAGATGTGAATCAACCAGTAATTGCTCAGACGTTTCGGTTTAGCAGCAAATCGAATAGAAAAAAGGCAAGGCTTGATGGTTGACTCTTCGAGCGTGGTTGATGACACCTGCTATTAGTTTCCGAGAAATAACAGGTTTAATCACTCGATGTCAATGACAGCTAACCAGAAACAGTTGTTATATTGTGTCAAATGATTTATCTCTGAAAGCCTCTATTGCTACTGCTACCTTGACTGATAAAGTCTCAAACCAATCAGAGTTTTTGTACAGTCAAATCACTCCCACAGAATCCTTATCTAAATAACACAATGCAGACCAATGCTCGAGCTAGTTCCAGCTGAGTAGGCGGAGCCTGCGTGCTCTGGTTGTGGTACAGTTCAGATTGAGTCCTCTCCATTAGGATGGGCAATATCACGCATCACTTGTATAATCCTACAACCCAGAATATATATTACCGCCGTTGGCAGATAACAGAAATAGCGTTCAGTTGATGCTACATTTATCAGTAACGCTTTATGACCATACAATTTATCTTGAACTCACACCAATGTAATGACTAATTTATTACATTGATTATTACATTTATTACTCATTTCCGATGATGATATAAGTAACCATTTATTCTTTAGGAATATAAAACTAATAGTTTAGGGCTACAACTGCTTAATTTCCCGATTATAATCCAAAGAAAATATAAAGTGATGTTGTCTTTTGTTTTTGTTTTCAGATGAGTGAATGTATAGCTTCAAAATATATAAATATGCTCTCATGACTATGAGTCCTTGCATCAATCGCTTTGTCTTTGAATTTGAGAGTGGTTACATTTCTCCAGCCCTATTCCTCAGCTTTCTACGAAACCAAGTGGTGGGGATCAGTCTGCATCCTAAATAGGCATACTACAATTTCACTGGATAGTATGATTCCTAGCTCTGATCAAATTGTTTTATGTAGCTTATTTCCACTGTGCAGTCATGATATAGGCCTTCCCGAACAGCACCATCTTTAAAACCTTATCTATACCTTTTAAAACTATATGGTTTTGTGTTTTTATATTGTTACTTTCACAAGGAATGCCTTTTCCTAAACCAGCCAGGATTTTGACATTCAGCTAAAAGTATGTATGTTTCATACAGAGAATATAGAAAAAGATCATCACTGATCATGTCATGACAATTTAAAGTATTTTACCTTTACTGTATGTAGTCATTCACAATACTGTGACCCATCAGTTCAACATTAAGATTTTCTCTAAATCCTAAAACCATCAGCCAAAGGTCAAGGATTTCCGGCCATGTTTATATGTGCAGTTGGTAATGAGATCGTGTTACGTGTTGTTGTATGTAAAAGTGTTGTATGCAACAAACAAAAAAAGAAGTACATTCAGACATCACTAAAACCATTATTTATTTACACAAGCACACACAATGAGACCACACCGCAAGATTTACAATTCAGTCATCATAATACAAAATAAAACATTGCTACTTGGGTTTGATAGACAGTCTATATCTTTCAGACAAAATATGTGTAGCTCATCCTTTGAATACATCACTTCCTATTAGGAACCATGTACAGTACAAGCTGGTGTGTATTCCAGTCTCTGCTCTTGATTTGTAAGCAGCCCCCTATGACTCCAAGGTGTATTGTAGCATATGTAGAAATAAACTAAGAATGACTGCAGCCATTATTATTCCCTTGCATGTTGTACTATTTGAACCAATATATGTAGCAGAAAATAGCTTGAATGACATGACCCTGTAAGAATTGAGATTGTGACCTTATCATTTTATAATGTGGGTTTACATATTTTTCATCCAAATGTTTCCCATTGGAACATTTATTAATCCCATTGCTCATTCAATATCATTGTTGTAAGAAACTGCATATCACTTCATGTTAAAACAAATGTACAGTTCTTTAAAAAAGAAAATTGGGATATACTGTTATATAAATACCATAAAACAATACTGATATATAAATACCATAAAACAAAATGTGTCTATACATACATACCTGAATTTGGTTGAATAAGAAAATATAGTGAAAACATGAATAAAGCATGATTTCAGAAAGATAGAGAAGAGCATAGAGATGATTCTGTCTCAATAGATAAGAGTTTAGATCTCTGAGTCAACGTTTATTAGTAATCTGTTGAAGTAAAGCTTCATTTCTGGGAACAGTGATTTTGCAACATATTTATTTGATTTGAAAATGATTCAATTAATGTCCAAACTGGCAAATTTGTGAAAATAATATGAATGAATATTTTCTAATAGGTTGAATTTTCTAAATGATCATTCAAACAATTAGAAGGCGTTAATTACTGAAGCAGGACAATAAGAAAATAAAAAACAGAGAACGCCTTGGACCAAATTCTGTAACAGTCTACCTTATACCTGTAAAAAAAAAAATATATATCTAAGATCGATGTACTGTATTATTGTGAGAGACGACGGTACCAAACTTAAATATAACAGGTTAGATACATTACAGTGCATGCTACATTTTAATATATGCATGTCATATAGTTGAGTATGAATACTTTTCATTCACCATTGGGGTGTTTAAAATGAAATCTGTCCAATATTTCTACAAAGCAAAATAGACAGTAGAGATAAATACAGTATATTATACATGATATAATGGACATTTAACGTTTTTTAAAGAAGTACATCTCTTCCCATGTTTGTCCTGTGATGCTTTCATTCTACAGTGACTCCTACAGTACATCAATATACACTACATGGCTAAAAGTATGTGGACACCTGCTAGTCGACCATCTCATTCCAAAATCATGGGCATTAATATGGAGTTGGTCCCACCTTTGCTTCTATAACAGCTTCCACTCTTCTGGGAAGGCTTCCCACTAGATGTTGAAGCATTGCTGCGGGGACTTGTTTCCATTCAGCCGCAAGAGCATTAGTGAGGTCGGGCACTGATGTTTGGTGATTAGAACTGTCTCGCAGTTGATGTTCCAATTCATCCCAAAGGTGTTCGATGAGGTTGAGGTCAGGGCTCTGTGCAGGTCAGTCAAGTTCTTCAACATCGATCTCACTGAACTTCCCTTTGTGCACAGGGGCATTGTCATGATGAAACAGGAAAGGGCCTTCCCCAAACTGTTGCCACAAAGTTAAAAGCACATAATCGTCTACAATGTCATTGTATGGTGTAGCATTAAGATTTCCCCTCACTGGAACTAAGGGGCCTAGCCCGAACCATGAAACCAGCCCCAGACCATTATTCCTTCTCCACCAAACTTTACAGTTGGCACTATGCATTCGGGCAGGTAGCGTTGTCCTGGCATCCGCCAAACCCAGATTAGTCCGTCGGACTGCCAGATGGTGAAGCATGATACATCACTCCAGAAAACACTTTTCCACAGCTCCAGAGGTCAATGGTGGCGAGCTTTACACCACTCCAGCCGCCGCTTGGTTTTGCGCATGGTGAACATAGGCTTGTGTGCGGCTGCTAGGCCATGTAAACCAATTTCATGAACCTCCTGATGAACAGTTCTTCTGCTTATGTTGCTTCTAGAGGCAGATTGGAACTCTGTAGTGAGTGTTGCAACCGAGGACAGACGATTTTTACACGCTAAGCACTTCAGCACTCGGCAGTCCCGTTCTGTGAGCTTGTGTTGTCTACCACTTCGCGGCTAAGCTGTTGTTGCTCCTAGATATTTCCAGTTCACAATAACAGCACTTACAGTTGACCGGGGCAGTTTTAGCAGGGCAGAAAATCAAGAACTGACTTGATGGAAAAGTGGCACTCTATGATGGTGCCACGTTGAAAGTCACTGAGCTCTTCAGTATGGGCCATTCCACTGCCAATGTTAGTCTATAGAGATTGCATGGCTGTGTGTGCAATTTTATACACCTGTCAGCAACGGGTGTGTCTGAAATAGTCAAATCCACTAATTTGAATGGGTGTCCACATACTTTTGTAGTGTATTTGGTATTTTGGTGCATGATTGTAATACCCCTTTATTTATCATTCCTGTTTCCCACATATGCTCTACAGTACATTTAATAAACTCTTGTTTAAACGTATCTTTGCTCTGTGCAACAAATGTAATGTGTTGAAGACAGACAGTGTCTCTCCAACTTTGGCTTATTTGTGCAATGTGGATCAGCACTCCTGACAGGACAGATGGGGGGGATGCGACAGACTGTCTGTCAGACGCACCCCTAACCCATCCTCTCCTCTCTACCAACCTGCTCTATTCACCTCTCTGGTCTTTCACTCCAACAGGTAGGACTGGGCCACACTATCTGTGGAAAATAATCTCATATATTATCAATTAAAAGGATATCGTTAATGCAGAACAATGGATTTGTATGTACCTGAATTGACATCACTCATGTTACAAACCATTTGGGGAAATAAAGTCATTGTAAATCTAGAATTTGATAGGTAACCAGGCGTACCTTACAGGCTACTTATTCCTCGCCTGCCGGTCAAGGAATTTCTGTTTTCTATCTGGAGGAATCTCCTCCAAACTGATGCCATGGTTACTTGCCCTGAGGAAAGTCAAAGAAAGAAGGCTTATTCGATTGGTAGTGCACACTGAGCACTCAGAATATCCCAGCATATGAAGCAACAAAAGCCCTGTTCACAATGACAACTGTTTTCAGCAACTGCTGGTGACAACCGTGTCTCAGTTTGAACTCTTAACACAGTTCTAAAATGTGGACAGGGCTAAATGACCACCAGGGTAATGTGTTGAAAGACTACGTGTTTGCTGCCTGCCAGGCAGAGTGTTCATCACACATTATGTAGTGCAGTGGGAGACACAGATGAATTAAACATGGATTAAACAGGTGGTAGATGAGGAATTGTACATTTGGGTCAGCGTGTGAACTGAACCACGACACAATGGTCATGTCAGCAGCACATAGAAATAGAATGAGAAATTATGATTTAGAAAACTGTTGGTTCCAACCACGCAATCTGACAAATGGGTCAGCACATTATCAGTTTTCTCTCAATTATTTTCTGATATCTTATCCTCTATATCCACAGTGACTTAGCTAGATGAAAATCAACTGTTTTGACACAAACAGGGTTGCATAAGTATTACTGACAAGGGGGCTGGCAGAAGGACCCAGCAGGACTGAGAGTCAATGACAGTTTAGTTAGGGCAAACATAAAGCACAATGTAAAGAGAGCAGGAAGGCATGTTAAATCTTACCCTGGAGTAAGGTCAGGCGGTATGGGCAGAACCTTGTCAAACCCAGCTCTCCCTGCCAACCAGTAAGTGTTTTCAACTCCCTTCCCCTGAAATATAAATAGGGAATAACAGAATAAGTGGTGAGTTAGATTAATTTACTGTTTGGGTCTTTCTGTCTTGTCTCTGTCTCTGTGTGTGTGTGTGTGTGTGTGTGTGTGTGTGTGTGTGTGTGTGTGTGTGTGTGTGTGTGTGTGTGTGTGTGTGTGTGTGTGTGTGTGTGTGTGTGTGTGTGTGTGTGTGTGTGTGTGTGTGTGTGTGTGTGTGTGTGTGTGTGTGTGTGTGTGTGTGTATTTACCTTTAGCTCTGTCATGCCCCTGGTGTCTACTTTGTAGCCCATTTTTAGTTCATGCAGGATATCGACTGTGCTCTGGTTGACATGGATTCTGTAAGCTGGGATAATAAACAACAATAGCAACCACAAAGGCAGCATTAGACTTCAAATACTCAAACACAGAACAAATTCAATGTAAACAATTACCATTAGTTATTTGTCTAAAGAGTATCAACATTATGAACTCATGCAGCACTCACATATCCTACATATATTTAGACTTTGATTCATTTATATGGTTGACCATATACTGATTTACTGTAGAGCAACACAAGGTAATCTATTGTGTTTGAGCCCATATATTCACAAGAACATTTTTGACAGAAAGAGTCCATTGACTCTTTGTGCAGCAATTCATATCTATGGCCACTTGGTGGGAGTAGAAGTGAGATGTACTGTTCTCTTTTGCCACCTACAATAGTAAGTACTTACTATAGCTACTATACTGTTTGCCCCTTACCTCTAGAAATACCCTAGATATACACTACCATTCAAAAGTTTGGGGTCACTTAGAAATGTCCTTGTTTTTGAAAGAAAAGCAACATTTTCGTCCATTAAAATAACATCAAATGCATCAGAAATACAGTGTAGACATTATTAATTTTGTAAATGACTATTGTACCTGGAAACGGCAGATTTTTTATGAAATATCTACATAGGCGTACAGAGGCCCATTATCAGCAACCATCACTCCTGTGTTCCAATGGCACGTTGTGTTAGCTAATCCAAGTTTATCATTTTAAATGGCTAATTGATCATTAGAAAACCATTTTGCAATTATGTTATGCAATTATGTTATGCAATTATGCACAAAACTGTTGTTCTGATTAAAGAAGCAATAAAACTGTCCTTCTTTAGACTAGTTGAGCATCCGGAGCAACATCATTTGTGGGTTCGATTACAGGCTCAAAATGGCCAGAAACAAAGAACTTTCTTCAGAAATGCGTCAGTCTATACTTGTTCTGAGAAATGAAGGCTATTCCATGCGAGGAATTGCCAAGAAACTGAAGGTCTCATGGTGAGTAAGTATATATAAAAAACAGAAAAATCATGTTGTTAATGACACTGGGCCTTTAAACCCTGAATTTGCCCACTAATTCCACTGATAGTCTTAAAGGATTAGTCAGCACTGCTTACAATAAACCTCTTTAGTGTTGCAGGCACACAAACTGCCATACACCTGTCCCTATCCTTAGTGGCCTCACACAGCGTGATTTCAGTGGTGACTGGCCAAAGAACGAATGTGAGGTACTCACACAACCCCGTAGACTCCATTCGAGAGGCTGTGTTGACAGTGTCCCCGAACAGACAGTACCGAGGCATCGTCAGACCCACCACACCTGCCACCACAGGCCCTGATGGACACAGACACAAACGCAGATGATACACATGCTGACATGTTGGTGTCATGTTGTGTTGCTGCCATGCTATGTTGTTGTTTTCGGTCTCTCTTTATGTAGTGTTGCGGTGTCTTTGTCGTGATGTGTGTTTTGTCCTATTTTTCTATTTTTCTCCCAGCCCCCATGCCCGCAGGAGGCCTTTTTCCTTTTGATAGGCCGTCATTGTAAATAAGAAGTTGTTCTTAACTGACTTGCCTAGTTAGATAAAGGTTAAAAAAAATAAAGAAGATCAGAAGCAACATAATTCCTGATTTATAACTTGTGATTCATGACTTATTCAAAGAGCCTACAATATGTCTCATAAAAGTCTCTGGAGCAAAGAAATAGCAAATTAACTTCATTTGATCAGTTTGATTGCAGAATATCTTTAGAAAAGACGTCAGAATATTTTTATTTTATGCCATTGTGTTATTTCTGAGTTGTCCTTTTTCATACCTAAAAGTAGCCATCTCTGTGTTACTAGAAATGTGTAAAACATTCCATATTAATTGTTAGGGTAGAGTAACAGGAAAGCATTAGGCAGTGGAGACTAATAGGATGACAGGGCTAAGTGGATGACATTTCACAGTTCCAGGAATATGTTCTAGACGGGGATCAGGTAAAAATACACTTTTGACCAATACTCTGACGTTAATGCCATGTTCCAGAGAATTCCAATACAAGGATTGAATGAATGTACTCATTCTCAGTTATTTTTCCAATATAATGTAGCAAAAGTGTAGTTTGCTTATGTATTGAATTTTACAATTCATCTGTTGACTTTGTTGCTCATGCATGAACTGCAATCTATAGCAGTTGACCTCATGGACTGAGAGTCATTTTATCCATAGCTTAATTTATGAATTAGAGAGTAACATTTCTTCAGCCTCATGTAAGCACGAAATGGCATGTATTATTATTATTATTATATTATCACCCAGCTTTTTAGCAAGCTAAGTAGCGGGGTTACCGTTTGGCTGAAAAACAAATGAAGAATTATGGCTTTAAAGACAAAAGGATAGTCAATCTGTCTACATTATGAACACTGATTCAGAGGATAACAATATGACAAATGATTTGAGATGGGTCACCCACCAGAGTGCAGGCCGATACGAATCTTGACCTTGACGTTAGGCATGTGCCTCATCTTGAAGGTTCCAATACAGTGGAGAATGTCCAGGGACATGTTGGACATCTCTGCTGCGTGGCGTCTACCGTTCCGGTTTGGAACTCCAGAGGCTACCATGTACGCATCTCCGATGGTCTCCACCTGAAGTACACACAATCAATCAATGTTATATATCAATATAATAATATCATAATAATAATAGTCTAAATAGGTCCTGACTCTCGCTGAATAGTAGAAAGCAGATTATTCAGTTGACGTTCCTATCTGTTCTAGACTATGGCGACATCATCTATATGAACGCAGCTGCCACTTCATTAAACCCATTAGATGCAGTTTATCATAGTGCACTGCGCTTTATTATTTATTATTAGTACTCATCACTGCATTCTCTACCAGAAAGTTGGTTGGCCCTCTGTTGTCACATAGGTTGATACATTCTTATGTTTTAATTACTAAAGCCTTTTTACAAAAAGTCCTTTGGTCTCTACTGAGTTAGGGAAATCAGCTTTTAGTTTTCTTGCATCTTATTTGTGAAACAATCTTCAACATGTTCTTAAATGTGATGTTGTGGTGCCTCTAGGGCAATTCAGAAAGCTGATTTAGGAGCTTATTACTGATGAATGTGTTTGTTTTTTATGACCGTGTTTTTCTTTCTGCTTGCATTTTGTACTCATCTTTCGATGAGTGTATTTTCTATAATTTATGTAAATCAGGGCTCATCTGTAAACGACACCTTGGTCTCAGTATGACTCTCTGATAAAATAAAGGTTCAATAAAATAAATGAAATATCTTTATTGTCCCAATTGGGATTTTTTTCTTTATCACATAGGAAGGAGTCAGTGACACAAACTCGTACACACTAAGAAATGCACCCATTTACTTCCAGGATTTGTATTTAAACTAGAACAAGCTTCCATTGCATCACTAATATAGGACACAACTCTCTTGCAGCAGGACAGGATACTCACCTTGTAGACATCATGCTGCCCGATGATGGCATCAAAGAGTGTGTAGAGATCATTGAGTAAGTCTACCACCTCAATGGGCTCGCTGAGTGCAGAGATGGTGGTGAAGCCCACAATGTCACTGAAGTACAGAGTGACCTCAGAGAAGTGCTCTGGTCTCACAGGCTTGCCCGTTTTCAGGGCCAGGCACACAGACCTATTGGGTTAGACAATACAAAGGAGTGGATAGAGGGATGCAGATGTGGATAGGATGGAGGTTAGGAGTGTAGGTAGAGAATAAATGACACGCAACCAATGGACGAAAACACTATACTCATAATAGAGTAAAAAAAAAAGTGATGTCGCAAATAGACATGTGCAGCTTTTAATTTGAAGTGTCAGGAGAGGGGCACTGGCCTGGGCAACATCTGGGCCAGCAGGTTATCAGTCTTCTTCCTCTCCACCTCCAGCTCCTCTGTCCTCTCCCTGATCAGGTCCTCAAGGTTAGTGGAGTACTGCTCCAACATACGCAGCATGGAGTCTATGATGTTGGTCTTCTTTCCCTTGGTTATACTCTTGAACTAAGGGATGAAAGAGAAAACATACAGCAGGGGGTGAAGTGTGTTACATATTACTGTAATATGGTTCACAAAAGCATGTCATTTTGAGTTCTTGTTAGGAGGCCTGGTTTCCGGATGGGGAGGGAGGATGCAGGCAGGTGGATGGGGACTGAGGAGGGATGGGTTTGGGTTATCTTAATATGCATTTCTTTGATTGTTTTTTTGTATATGTAACCCCCGCCCCCCTCTCAATTGTTTTTTAATGACAAACCTAAATAAAAAGTTGGTCACAAAAAGCATGTTGTTTTGAGTTTTTGTTAGCTTGAGACAACGGTGTTCAGGTTTGTTGTGTTCAGGTTTGTGCGTGTCTATGAAAGTATATTTGTGTGTTTATGTACAGTCAGGTCCAAAATTATTGGCCCCTTTGATTAAGATGGGCAAAAAAGACTGTATTAAATAAATAATACAAATAATGAGCTACATTATATACTCAAAAATGTTTGTTTAACAAATAATAATATTTTTCACAAAAAAATATTATTGACACCCCTGTTTTCAAAACCTATCAATACCTCACTTTGCGAAGATCCACCACCATATTTTACATTAGGTGTGGGGTCCTTTTCTGCTTATGCATCCTTATTTTGACGCCAAACCCACCGCTGTTGTGCGTGGCCAAATAACTCTATTTTCATGTCATCCAACAAATGCAAACCTCTGGAGTTTGCAAAACGGCATTGGAACCGGTGCAATAGAGCTCTTTGGCCACGCACACCAGTAGTGGATTTGACATTGAAATAAGGATGCATAAGCAGAAAAGAATCCCATACCTACTGTACAATATGGTGGTGTATCTTTGATGTTATGGGGCTATTTTGCTTTCACTGGTCCTGGGGTGAATGGCGTCATGAACTTGACCCAGTACCAGGACATTTTAGCCAAAAACCTGGTTGCGTCTGCCAGGAGGCTGAAACATGGCTGCAAGTGGACCTTCCAGCAAGACAATAACACAAACCACACATCAAAATCCACAAAGAAATGGTTATTTGACCACAAAAATCTACATTTTGCAATGGTCATCTGTCTCTGGACTTGAACCCCACTGAAAATCTGTGGTTTGAATTGAGGGCCGCCCATAAGTGCAGACAAAGAATATCAAGGATCTGGAAAGATTCTGAATGGTCCAAGCTCCCTCCCAATCTCATACTATTTTTGGGATAAAGGCTCAGTGCTGTTATACTCGCAAGGTGAGGTATTGAAAGGTATTGAAAACAGGGGTGCCAATCATTTTGACCCCTATCTTTTTGAGAGAAAAAAATGTTACTTGTTAAACAAAATCTTTCTCTGAGTAATTATATTAGTATAAAATAATTTTTAGCATACAATATAGTTCAGTATTTGTATTATTTATTTTATGCAATAATTTTGTACCTGACTGTATATGTGTAGCTTTGTGTATGTTTGTGTACAGTAAAGTACCTGCTTGAAGATCTCCTCGAAGGTGGGTCTCTTGTCTGGCTCCTCGCTCCAGGCCTGTTTCATGACCTGGATCACCTCTAGTGGAGCCTCATCCACTGACACAGTGGGCCGACACAGTGGTGGGGGGGATTTCAACTTACTGATGATCTCTGTCAAACACACACACACTGTCAACTTCTGATGCATTTTTTGTGTGTTTTCAAACCTTTGGTGGTTCCTATGATCTCCAATAATTGTACTGTTCATATTGGCATGGTGGTCATCCTTCTGTATTTGTTTTACATCTGACATGAGGTTATGGTGGTATTGTTTGATATGAGTTCTCACCCTTGGGAGGCATGTCCAGCATGCAGAAGGGAGCACAGCGGGCGATGACCTCCTGCATGATGATGGCGAAACTGTAAACGTCCCCTGGGAACGATCCTCTCTTCATCAAACTGGAGTCCCTCAGTAGCTCTGGAGCTGTCCACAGCTGATCTGCAAGGTGGACCAGGGAGGGAGGGGACAAAAGAGGGCTGGTTTGTTTCACCTTCCTTCAAACATCTTGATTTTTTATTTCTTTTTTATTTTACCTTTATTTAACTAGGCAAGTCAGTTAAGAACAAATTCATATTTTCAATGACGGCCTAGTAACAGTGGGTTAACTGCCTTGTTCAGGGGCAGTTATTTTTTTATATTTTTTTTACGTTGTCAGCTCAGGGATTCAATCTTGCAACCTTTCGGTTACAAGTCCAACGCTCTAACCACTGGGCTACCTGCCGCCCCATAAAAGGATCATGGTGATAAGAGTGAACATTACTAAGGCCATGAGTTTTTCGTGATCACATAACCTGACCAGGGGGTAAAACGGACACACGCGTCTTTTGTTCGTGTAATGACTTGATAAATGATAAGGAGGAGGATTTGCTGACTCTGATATGTTCAGTGTAGTGTATGTGTCCTTATGGACTTACCCTCAGGCCTGCCCTCGTCAAAGTCGACGCCCTGGGTCGATATGATCTCGTTGAAGCCGTACTCAGTCACCTTCAGCACGAAGCGTCCGTCCACCACACAGTTTCGGGACTTCAGGCGCCCATGGATGACATCACGGTTGTGCAGGTACTTCATTCCCTGGGAGGGAAAGGAAGGATTGAGACAGAGTCTAAACAATGAGGAGAGAGATATAGTCAGACATGTCTATGAACGTGAGAGTTGTTTCCCTCCTTACCCTGATCAAATCCATCAACAGGGAGGACTTGAACATCCAGTCGAGGCGCATGTCCTCGTTGTTGAGAAGGTCTTCCAAGCTGCCCCTGGTACAGTGCTCTGTCACAACACCAAAGATACCAGAGTCGAGGAACAGGCCAAGGAACAGGTTGAGATTCTCATTCCGCATGTCCCTGAGCTGAGAGAGGGAGAGGACAGAGAGAGAGGTAGGTTATGACAGAGGAACAGTGCAGTGGCAGACAGATTCAATGTCTTGCTGTTTTGACTGGCTCACTCAGAAAGTCACTCACCTTGGTGAAAATACTTTGAGTGCCATCACTGACACTTGACACAGTGTTTCCATTGGGACATTTCTTCAACCAAACCCAGTCACCCTAGTGGAATATACAGGTTTAGCAAATATTTATCTAGAAAACCCAAAATGCTAGGAACAAGGACACTAAACAGAGATATTTTTGTTCATTGCTGTTTGTCAAGAAGACAAGAGTATCAACATTGAGTGTGTGCATCATCACATATGAACTTGGTCCAGTTACATATTAGTACTATTTCTTACATGCAGGGCATCAAACATTTGAATATTGGATTGCTGTCTCTGTCCTTTTACAGTAGATTCCCCACATTGACATGTGACCCACCTCAAAGACAGCGACGTTGGAACTGTCAGGGGTGGAGCCAAAGTAGCTTCGTCCCGACACTGAGTGGCGAGGCGTCTTCACGTCCAGCTGACTGTTCACCATACTGTCCTCATTCAGCTTCTACTTACAGGGAGAGATTACAAGGGATTCAGAATAGACAGTCCATCAAAGATAAGGGACTTTAAACAGACACAACACACACTCACACACACACAAATTGGCCTTTATGGTATCATAGACCTCACACTGACCTTTTGGCTGGTCTGGGTATTGATGAAAATCAGGTCATCCAGATTCAAGACTACTTTTAAGGGCCTTCCTCCTCCCCCTGATCCTCCAAAAATAGTTCCAATCTGGCCACCTCTCCTGGACAGACACAAAGGGCAAGACCACAAAACATCAGTAACCTCATTACAAACAAAAGCATGTGTTCAACGCAGAAGACAAAACAGGCAGCTGATTAACACACTCCTCAATGTGTTTGAGCTTAACTTACTTCATATAAAAGGCAGCTCCACCTCCAACCAACCCACAGAACAGGATGAACAGAAAGAAGATAGTACCTGCGTCCATTCCTTAAGGCAGAGAGGGAGTGATAAAGAGAAAGAGTTTGAGGGAACACGAACCTCATTTTACCATAGGCTACTGGTACCTCACTGACCCCAATGCTAGATCACCTACCCCAACTGCAGGTGATGTATGGACTGAACCAGCAACGGGAGTCTGTGCTGGGGCTACTGCCAGCAAAGTGGATGGAGCGCCCATTGTACTTGACCGCCCCAAATTTGCCAAGGGTATGGGGGGCTTCCAGAGTGTGTGTCATGTAGAGTTTGTCTCCCCCGTCAGAGTCCAGTACCACGTAGCGAGCCAGCATCCCCAACCCATCTTCATCGGATGAGATGTGCTGGTTGAAGCCCTCAAAGTCAACCCCTCCATCGCTCTGGAGCATGGTCTCCCCATCCACCCAGCGCCCAGCCACCATGCGACTCTTCTCTACCGCATAGGCCATGTAAAATATCATGTTGTAGATGGTGCCGAAGAATGGAGACACCTAGGTCAGGGGAGAAGAGTGGTGACAATGTATCAATCATTGATCTGACCAGCTGTTATTGAAGAATCTGTCTGTAGACTCTTTAGACTGGCAGTAGGAGTTCTGATGATGGTAAGCAGGGAGTACAGGAATAGATCAATTTACCATTGCCAAGACACTGACAAACCACTGGTCATTATCATCAATACTGAAACATTCCAACAACATTGGTTTTAAGGTTTAAGAGGTCCAAATACCTTAAGGTTACCTGTTTCTGAAGAACTACAACTCAGTAGGACTGTTGTGCAACCAAATGTGCTTGCTACAGTACTGCATGTCCATGGCATGTGTGGCTAATGATGAATGATGACTAGATGAATGCCTCTGGAGCTGTGGTCTGGGATGTCTCACCTGATCTGGTGGAGTGCTGGTGCGAATCTCAAATTTCTCCTGAGCATCTTTGAAGCTTTCATAGAAAGTGTTCTCACCAGAATCCATGGTGATGGTGAGAACTCCATCGTAGGCTTTTCTCAACAAGCTGTCATTGGTCAGAGCATGAAGGTTTGTGCCCTTGGGCAGCGAGTATGTGAGGGTGTCGTAGGGGATGAAAACATAGCCGCGGTCTATCATACGCATGTTTGAGGCAGAGGTTAGGAGCTGATACTGGGCCTCACCACCGATCAACGCTGAGTGCATGCACATGATGACCACTGCAGAGACAGAGAAGGGAGAATGGAGGAGGAGGAGGAGGAAAGTAAGAAGGTAGTAAAGTTGGAAGTAGGGGACAGAAGAAGGGAATAGAATAGACCATTATTAGTCATTGCAGTGTGGCAGTGTGTTATAATGGAATAGATGACAGTAAGTCACACATTCACACACACAAACGCATGCATGCACGCACACACATAAACAAACACACACATAAACAACCACATACAAATGCGCATACACACCTCTGACACGGTCTAACTCCCGTATCCTTTTCAAGGCCTTTGTGGGCCCATCCTTGTCCGGCTCCATGGTGACCACATTGATAACCGGCAGGCCCAGGGCCATAAGAGAGGCTGCCAGCTCGTGTCCTGTAGCCTCCCACAGGTCAGCCTCTGACGTCACGATGACCACATGGGCCCAGCGGAAGTACCGCAGCACAGAAAACAGAACCCGGGAGGACAGAGGCAGGGGCCTGTGAAAGGTGGGATACTGTCCATCCTCCATGTTTGGTTTCAGGCAACCCCAGGACAGAAAGGGCTTATTCCAGTTTTTCGCAAACAGAGCAGCCGATGAGCAGTAGCCTGGATTAGTAGGGCCGAGGAAAGCCGAGCCATAGCTTTCCAGAGAGGAGAAGCGGGCCAGGGCATTGGATGTTTTACAGTCCTCGTTGACGAGAGTATAGTCGTACCAGTAGCCTTTCTTAGTGTAGGGGTCCATGTTGAGGCGGGCGGTGGCCAGGCGTGCAGCCAGGTCAGGGAGGGCTTTGGAGTACATAGGGTCACATGTCCAGGGCCCAATTATGGCCACAGTGAAAGTGGCGCCCCAGGCCTCACAGGGTAGATAGGTGGCCATCAGCAGGGGCAACATCAGCCAGTTTCCCCACGAGCTTCTGGAGCGTAGCACCGCAGATGACGATGCGGGGGTCAGACTGTTCATTGTTTTTGTATCCTCTGTCCTTCTTTGTCTCCTTCTCTCCCTCATTAAGGGATCTTGTGTCCATCGTGGGTGGTGGGAGAGGTTGAGGAGGAAACTAGAGTTTCTGTGAGATGCCATTGTCCCAGAGGGCTTCTATCTAGAGTCAGACACCACAGACGAGGAATGGAGGGTTGGAAGTGACGGAAGTGTGTGTGTGTGTACGAAAGGGATTTTGCCCCCTAGCACTCTGTAGGGCATTAGCCCAGAGCTGTGAAGGTCACCTCTGGATTCCCAGCCATCACTGCTTCCATGGAACATATGAGTGAGAGAAAACAAAATTAGACATATTGAAGCATATTTTATCTTCTGTCTCAATTTTCTAGGACAAAGCTCTGTCTTTGTCGGTGAGCTACAATGTCATCAGAAGCTCAGAAATGCACTGTTTCCATAATAATTGTATTATCATTAATATAGTTTCATTACATAACATATAAAGGTCTAGATTCAATCAGATCAAGCGTTAACTGGCGATAGCAGACACCTGCATAGCAGATGTTTTGGCAGTGTATGTTTTGACAGTGTTAGAGGTGGAACTGGGTTGGAATTGAAATCGGTGAGCAGTTGCTCTTGCTCTCATTGTCACGAAGCTACACCCGCCCCACTTGCGTTAGAATGGCAGAACGAGAACGTGTAGGCTATATATAAACAATTATGCTCAATTAGGATTTCTATTAGGGTTTCTACATCTCACATTCCATTGTTCGAACTTGCAAACAAGGCTGTGTGGGATTTCTGTTAATGCGACTCCGTGCAGCCAATGGCAATGTCCGCTTTAGGTAGGCTATATAATCCAACGCAGTTCCACCTCTGACACTGCAAAAACAACCACTATACGGATGTCAGCTAAAGCGGATCGGATTGAATAGAGCCCTAAACTGCTTTTGTACAACAAAAATACTGTATGAACATTTGAAGTAATGATGTAAGAGAAATCACTGGTAAACAAGACTGACAAAGACTATCCCCATTATAAGAATGTAATGTGTTGTTGGAGGAGCTCAGTCCATCTGTCTCTTCAGACCAGGGTGCCCTGAAACCATGGCTGAATCAATGCTCAGCTCTGTGCCCAGGCAGCTTCCATGACATGCAAGTGGCAATCAGATTAGCTGCTGACACAGGTGGGGGCCATTATCCATGGTGTGAGCGGTGCCAAATAACGTGGCTCGTAATCTGTCTTCCATGTCCCTATCGCTTTCTCTTTCTCTGAAGTCACTCGCCCCCTGTGACCTCTTGGTCAGCCTGTCCTTCCCTGGTGGCCTCTATCTCACTCTGTAATAACTCCAGAAATAACTGGATTAGGAAGACCATCAATAAACTTTGATCTGATAATCACTTACCTTTTATGAGATCATGTCCTGTCAATGGAACTGTGGAGTTAAGGTTTGGGGTCAATTCCATTTAAATCCAGACCATTCATGAAGTAAACTGAAATTCCTTTGAGGAAATTTGGAATTTCAGTTTCCTTTCTCAATTGCGGGTGTAGCAAAATGTTACAAGCATTTCGCTACACCCACAAAAACATCTGCTAAATATGTGTATGTGACCAATACAATTTTATTTTATTTTATTTTAATTAAATATTTCCTGAATTTAAATGGAATTTACCCTTAACCCTGATGGAGTTAACTGGATTTTGAGAGAGAAGTCCATTTAAACATCAACTATCTGAGCAGCTAACCGATCGCTGCAGCTGTACATATTCCATTTGTAAATAGCCCACCTACCTACCTCATCCCCATACTGTTTTTATTTTATTTACTTTTCTGCTCTTTTGCACACCAGTATCTCTACTTGCAATTCATCATCTGCTCATTTATCACTCCAGTGTTAATCTGCTAAATTGTAATTATTCGCTCCTATGGCCTATTTATTGCCTACCTCCTCATGCGTTTTGCACACACTGTATATAGACTTTCTTTTTTCTACTGTGTCCTTGACTTGTTTATTGTGTTATTGGCTTGTTTATTTTTTACTCCATGTGTAACTCTGTGTTGTTGTCTGTGTCACACTGCTTTGCTTTATCTTGGCCAGGTCGCAGTTGCAAATGAGAACTTGTTCTCAACTAGCCTACCTGGTTAAATAAAGGTGAAATTAAAAAATAAAAATAAAAAATTGTCACCACCTTGACCCATGCCCTCTCACTTTCTAACAGAAGCCTCATTTATACCTTGTGCTAACATGCATCCTTTGTCCTGATCTTGTACACATTCTGATTGTGCCCACATTTTCAGAAATATGTCTACACATGGTATTAAAATGTGTCTCATATCCGCCCGCTGTGTCCGCATTGTGACCAGATTTCCTGGTCCCTCACTGTATGCAAATTATTTGACAGCTATTCTTTATCAATATTTTTTTAACATTTATTTTAAAACACATATTGATGCCATAATTCAATGGTGCCACTTGTCAATAATTTTAGAAGGCGGGATTATGATGATTTAATTGGTGTCACTGTCCAGATCCATCTAGACTTTTAAGATATCCAGACAGAATGCGTGCCTACCTACAGCACCTCCGGAGGTGGTCAGGTTGATCTGATCACAGTCAGATCACAATAAGTATTTTAATCGTCTACACCTGTCTGAAAATGTGGGCACAATCAGAATGTGGACAAAAACTATTAAAATGATATATGTTAGAACCAGGTATAAGTGGGGCTTAAAAGTGCTAATTTCAAACTAAACGTTTTCAAATGAAAAGTGCTCATTTCAAACTAAAAGTACTATTTGCTAAAATTGTGTTGTGTATGTAGTATTTGCATATATTAGGGATCACCATTAGCTGCTGCCAATGTCCAAACACATTAAGGCACTTACATCACACATAAAACTAAATATAAAACCGTACATCATATAACATGATTACACCACTACATATCTACAGAACAAAATGTATAATACCACCGTACAACAATATTACAATGTACGTGTGTGTAGAGTGCGTGTGCTAGTGTGTGTATGCATGTGTCTGTACCTGTATATGTCTCTTCACACTCCCCGCTGTTCCATAAGGTGTATTTTGGGGGATTGTGAAGAGACCTCTGGTGGCATGTCTTGTGGGGTATGCATGGGTGTCCAAGCTGTGAGCTAGTAGTTTAAACAGACAGCTCGGTGCATTCAGCTTGTCAACTCGTCTTACAAAAACAAGTAGGGATGAAGTTAATCTCTCTTCCACTTTGAGCCATGAGAGATTGACATGCATATTATTAATGTTAGCTCTCCATGTACATTTAAGGGCCAGCTGTGCTGCCCTGTTGTGAGCCAACTGTAATTTTTCTAACCTTCACAGGATCGGTGGGTCCCCCACGTAATGGTTGAGCTAACGTAGGCTGATGCGATTAGCATGAGGTTGTAAGTAACAAGAACATTTCCCAGGACATAGACATATCTGATGTTAGCAGAAAGCTTACATTCTTGTTAATCTAACTGCATTGTTCAATTTACAGAAGCTATTACAGTGAAAGAACACCATGCTATTGTTTGAGGAGGGTGCACAGTTATGAACTTGAAAATGTATTAATAAACCAATTAGGCAAATTTGGGCAGTCTTGATACAAATGTTAGCTCTCCATGTGCATTTAAGGGCCAGCTGTGCTGAACTGTTCTGAGCCAACTGTCATTTTCCTAAGTCCCTCTGTGTGGCACCTGACCACACGACTGAACAGTAGTCCAGATGTGACAAAACTAGGGCCTGTAGGACCTGCCTTGTTGATAGTGCTGTTAAGAAGGCAAAGCAGTGCTTTATTATGGACAGACTTCTCCTGGATCTTAGCTACTGTTGTATCAACATGTTTTGACCATGACAGTTTACAGTCCAGGGTTACTGCAGGCAGTTTCGTCACCTGAACTTGCTCAATTTCCACATTATTCATTACAAGATTTAGTTGAGGTTTAGGGATTAGTGAATGATTTCTTCCAAATACAACGCTTGTAGTTTTTGAAATATTTATTTCTTGCCAACTATTCTGAAACCAACTGCAGCTCTTTGTGTTGCAGTCATTTCAGTCGCTGTAGTATCTAACGTGTATAGCATTGTATAGTAGGTGGTCAACTGTTTGTTCATCTGCACCAGTCTCCAATTGCTAATAACCCATCTGCAACCACCTGACTATATGTGATAAAGTGAATATCTGAGGCCCGCACCCAACCCTAACCCGCAAACATAGAAAATGTGCTATCGTCTACAGTCAAAGACTGAAGAACACATTTTTTTGTCAGGTTTAGATATATTTCTGTATATAATTTCTTACATTTTGATAGGCTATTTGTTAGTAAACTTGAATCCACAGGCTTCATGTAATTTAGTCCTAGTAGTTGCTGCCCCTGTTTTGGACAGGGACCTGCCCCAAACCTAGGAGCAAGGAAGTAAGAGGGATGTGAGAAGAAGGGTGAGATTCACCCATTCTGATAACAGATACAGTATATAGACTGATAGTTGGTAAGAGAAAACATGTGAAGGGTAGGGAAGGGCTGAGCAGGACAGGCAAGCTTTGACTTCTCAACCCGCTTTAGCTTTTAATCCATAATTAACAGTGTGGGAGTGTGAGTGTGCAGTTCAGGCTCATGGGGGAGGGAAAGAAATAAGGGATCAGATAGAAGAAAAAGAAGGTGAAAATAGAGGAATGTGTTCTACCCATTCCCAGGATCTATAATTAGATACATGTAGCTTCTCTTTTGCCCTAGCGTAGAAGACTAACTAAACCCTTGCTCAAATAGATCGATAGAACTAATGCTTCAATCTTGTTGACATCTGTAAAGTTTTCTATCACCTTTTGCGGAGCAAACACGATAAGATTTTCTGTTCAAAATGTCCAAATGACATCAGTTTGATAGGTTGTAAGGAAATACAAAGCTGTGAAAACGGCTCAAAGTGTTTCTGATTAGATTTCAGATCACCTTCGATGCATATTTTATGTGGTTGAAATGCTATCAGATTTTATTATGTTTTATGATGAAGACAACACCTCTACAGATTGTATCTAACTGAGCATGGCATTCTCTCAAGATGCAGAAAGAAAGAAATCATATTTCTCCACTCCTGTTCCCAAATCCAAATTTTGCCAACATTTGGTCTATAATTTTACTGCAAGTGTTGCTTAATTCTGCAGGAGTTATTATTTAGGCTATAGCCCTATTTTCACGGGACTAGTATTACTATTTATTTTTTATTTTATTGAACCTTTATTTAACCAGTCAAGTCAGTTAAGAACAAATTCTTATTTACAATGACGGCCTACCAAAAGGCAAAAGGCCTCCTGCGGGGACGAGGGCCTGGGATAAAAATAAAAATACAATATAAATATAAATATAGGACAAAAGTAGAGAACGTTGGTTATGTATTTATTACGCCAGAATATATGTTATTCTAGAGGACGATTCAGACGGCATGCGTTTTTTTCCAAACTGCCCCCTGTAATTCTTTCTCTCTTTTTTTTGGACCATTGGACAGTTATGACGGAATCCTGAAGGTTTTTTTCTAGGTGTGAATATATTTCAACAAATCCAGGCGATAACAGGCTACACTGATAACTCGAGCTTGGTTCTAAAGTTTCTAAAACATACCAAACCATCATTGGTATAGCGTCGCCATTATATTTGAATTGGGGAAGTGTGATCATAATTAATGGGATATTTTAGCAATCCGCAGAAGACGTCCTAAATGCCCCCAGCCTTCAGATATGAGCTAAACAGCTAACTTGCACTTGATATGCGTTTTTAGGCAATGGATGAGAAAGTGAACTTGTTCCAAACGCTTAGTTGAGTTGTATGCTGCTTTGCGATCTATTAACAGCAAGGGTTGCATTAAATAGGCAAAATATTTTTTTATGATGCATTAGGTGATGTTCAATTAATTTGCACAAAACGTATAAACAAAAGCATTCACTGTGAAAGTTGATATATGTTGGCCCTTCATATATAGGCCATGCGCAGAACTTCGTTTATTTTATCAAACCAGTTATTGTTTTCTTGTTTAAACCACGAGCAGCACCTGTAAAACTCAAAACACAGGGATGTCAATTCATAGGTTATTCTGGTTAGTCAATGTCCAGATTTCAGTTTCCATTTAACCAATCTAAACTGTAGGCTACAGTTTCCTTGACATGCCATAAGGTTATTTGAAGTTCCGTCTTGTGACTGTCGAATATGTATAGCACCTCACAATCATCACACATAACATAACCGGCACTGCTATCATCCTCTTTTACCACTTTTACCGCTATCATCCTCTTTTACCAAATATTTTCCAAACATTACAGTAAGGTGCCTAGACAGCTGCCCTGGGGAACTTTTGATTCTACCTTGATTATGCTGGAGAAGCTTCCATTAGAAAACACCCTCTGTGTTCTGTTAAACAGGTAAATATTTATCCACAATATAGCAGGGGGTATAATGTCATAATACATACGTTTTTCCAGCAGCAGACTATGATCGATAATGTTAAAAGCCGCACTGAAGTCTAACAAAAGAGCTCACACAAACCTTTTATCATAAATTTCTCTCAGCCAATCATGCGTCATTTGTGTAAGTGCTGTGCTTGTTGAATGTCCTTCCCTTTAAGCATACTGAAAGTCTGTTGTCAACTTGTTTATTGTAAAATAGCATTGTATCTGGTCAAATACAATTTTTTCACAAAGTTTACTAAGGGTTAGTAAGAGGCTGATTGGTCAGCTCTTTGAGCTCCCGAGTGGCGCATCTCAGTGCTAGAGGTGTCACTACAGACCCTTGTTCGATCCTGGGTTGTATCACAATCGGCCGTGATTGGGAGTCCCATAGGGTAGCGCACAATTGGCCAAGCGTTGTCCGGGTTAGGGCTTGGTTTGGGTAGGACGTCATTGTAAATAAGAATTTGTTCTTAACTGACTTGCCTAGTTAAATAAAGTTACAATTTCAAAAATGAAAATTCAAAAGGGGTCTTTAATATTCCTGGGTATCGGAATGACTTTTGCTTCCCTCCAGCCCTGAGGGCACACACTTTCTAGTAGGCTTAGATTGAAGATATGGCAAATAGGAGTGGCAATATCTTCCGCTATTATCCTATTATTGTCATACCCCGGTGGCTTGTCATTGTTGATAGACAACAATAATTTTTGCACCTTTCCACATTCACTTTACGGAATTCAAAATTACAATGCTTGTCTTTCAGAATTTGATCAGTTGTACTTGGATGTGTAGTGTTGGCGTTTGTTGCTGGTATGTCATGCCTAAATCTGCTAATCTTGCCAATGAAAAAATTATTAAAGCAGTTATCAGTGTGTTTGTGATGAATGAGCCGTCTGATTCAATGAATGATGGAGCGGAGTTAGCCTTTTTGCCCAAAGTTTCATTTAAGGCTTTCCGAAGCTTTTTACTCTCGTTCACTATCAGTTTTACTTTAATGTAGTGTATTTGTTAAACAGAAAAAGTGAAGGCCTACTGTTCCTCTCTCTTTAAAGGGAAATTCTGCCACTTTTCAAGCTCATATTCCATATTTCCAGCACCAAACCAGTGTACATATGAAAAGTGTGTTTCTATTATCTGTTGTTAAAAAGATAAGAAGACAGGTCCTAAAAAATGCTTCTATGTGGCATCACAGGGTTGGATTACATTATTTATTTTAAATGCAATGAGTTTCTAGCTAATGGTAGGGTACTTTTTTGCTCCCCACATCACCGCATAGTGTTTGAAAATCACTGTTTTTAAAACGTTTTAACTTTTGAAGATGTCATCAGGTAGAATTCTTTTACTTTATATATTTTTTCTACAAAATGTAGAGATGTGCCATTTTCATATATGTAGACACTGGTGTTGACGGCTATATCAGTCCGCTAATACAGGATTATTAAAGGCCCAGTGCACTACTTTTGTGAAAAACTATTTTTTTTCTATTTTTTTTTATTCCGATTTTTTCTCGGAGTGATGCATCACCCTCAGCAACCCTACTTCCCGCAGCTGTGTCCTCAGTGTTTTTTTTTTTTTTTACTCTGCCCTGCTGACATGACAAAACATGACCGGTTCTCAGTAAAGTCTGAGCAAGTCTGAGCAGTGTCAAAAAATCTCTAGTCTATTAAAGTCAAAAGTTGCTGAATTGGGTGAGTGTACAACAATAGAGTTATTGTTTATTGTGCGTTGCAGCTAGTACATACAGCTAGCACAGGGTGTACAAGCCATAGCTAAGCTACATGGCTATCATCAAAAGTTAATAATGGCAATGGCTAAGGCCTACAGTAGGCTATCCCCTTGCTCTGATGCGTTACCATAAAATATTGCTGTAGCCCGAGTACAAGTATAAGCCATCTAAACCACTCAACCAATAAATCTCCATTATAAATGTATTTCTTCAGTGTTTGAGTTTGCATATCAACAAAAGTTTCCTTTGTGCCATCTTGACACAGATTTCTGCATTTTCTGTTTCAGTTACCACTTTTGAATCTCCATGACTTTTCCAGGCAGCTTAACATCAGGCATTTTGGTGAGAGTAGCTGTAGTGACATGAGCTGTAAAGTGATGCAGGCCTCATGGTCCCATTTACAGTATTGATGTCAGAAACATATCCAATGTTAGTTATATTTAAATCAAATTATGACTTGACATCCAGTACATTCAAGTGAATGACATTAGCTGTGAAGATTTGAGATACGAAACACATTATAAGAAGGAATACTGGATAAATATAGAATGAAAAATCCAGCACCAAGTCTCTTGGTGATAAAACCTTTACTGATCGTATAACAAAAATGTGATGCTGTGACTCTAGGATTATTGAATCCATCATAAACAAATTCCTCTATGAATCTGAAATTGTAATATAACTGTGTAATCCAGGTATCCTGATATCACTACAGCTGCAATAGATGAAGTTGATCCATCTCTGCGGAGTGAAAACATTAGCCCCTACTGAACACACACCTATGCAGGTGGGCACAAAAATGTCACAAAATTTTACCTGAAAGCTCAGTCCTTTTTAAGTATTTCAACCAGTGACTGAATAATTAATTTGTATTTATATAACCTTTATTTTATCAGGGAGTCAAACTGAGACCATGGTCTCTTTTACAAATGAGCCTTGAATTAAAGAAAAATACATTATAATTGTATATATTCATTTACAATGATATATGTATACATTATAAATTACATTATAAGACAGCACAACAGCATACAAGTTAGGTTAGAAGGTATTGAAATGAAAACAGTAAGTACTAAAACATAATAAAACAAAATCATATAGATTGGAAGTGTTGCTGACCTGGAATAGTTTATTTATAACAGTGCCATATCGATGCTCTCAGTCTTCGAATGGCAGGGATCCAGATGACGAGGAGATTGAAATTCAGCAATAGAGCAGGTACAGTATCTTCGCATGAAAATATAAAATAAAAAGTATTCCAAGAAAGGGGATGGGGGAAATCAGAACAGTTTAAAATTGTTCCTCTTGTTTTTAGAATCCTCTTGTAAGAATCTGTTTTGTACAAATCCAAGCAAATTCACAGGCTTCATGTAATTTAGTCCTAGTAGTTGCTGCCCCTGTTTTGGACAGGGACCTGCCCCAAACCTAGGAGCAAGGGACTAAGAGGGATGTAAGAAGAAGGGTGAGATTCACCCATTCTGATAACAGATACAGTATATAGACTGATAGTTGGTAAGAGAAAACAGGTGAAGGGTAGGGAAGGGCTGAGCAGGACAGGCAAGCTTTGACTTCTCAACCCGCTTTAGCTTTTAATCCATAATTAACAGTGTGGGAGTGTGAGTGTGCAGTTCAGGCTCATGGGGGAGGGAAAGAAATAAGGGATCAGATAGAAGAGAAAGAAGGTGAAAATAGAGGAATGTGTTCTACCCATTCCCAGGGTCATACAGTAGTGCAGCAGTTCCCAACCCTTTCCATTCCGGGGACCAACAAATCACTGTCAAAGGCTCTTGAGGACCACCATCGCAGAGTCGCAGATATGTTTCACATAAAATATCTTGCCGGACAAATTTAGTGTCGATTGTCTCAGTGAATGTAACAGATATGCCAATTATTCTTGTTATTATTATAAACAAATTACATTGTAAATAGTCATGTAAATTGCTTAAAATGTCGTTAATACTCCCAACTGTTACTATTTTTGAAAGAAAAATACAAAATCTTTCAAACAATTGCGGACCACCTGCAGTACCACAGTACCACCATGGAGCACAGGTTGAAATCAGTGCATTTGAACATGATGCACGAAAAAACTAATATCGGTGCCATGACCTGAATGGGATTTGTGCCATAAATGCTAAAACGTTAGCATTCGAAAACATTGACAGAGAAATTAAACCAAAGCATGGATTGCTGTCATACCTTGTCCATAGACTGCTTACAGGGTAAAGAAACCAATGTGTCATTTGTAATTTGGGTTAACTATATCTTTAAGATGCACACAATAAATGTTATTTTATTAAAAACTTAAAACTCAAAGGTGATGTGGCTTCCACCAATGCCAGAGTAACAATGGAAGTTTCATTTGAGGAGGCTGTTAATGACTTGCGGGCCAATTCAGACTTAGAAAATTAACGCCTTTCCTACGCTCGCCTTTCTTATGCACTTCTCAGTATTTGGTATCCAGACTTACCTTATTCAGTCCTCTTAAGGATCAGCCCGTTTTTTTTTTTTTTTGGCCAAATCTAACTGCCTTGTAGCTCAGGACCTGAAGCAAGGATATGCACATTCTTGATACTATTTGAAAGGAAGTTTGTAGAAATGTGAAATTAATGTAGGAGAATATAACACATTAAATCTGGTAAAAGATAATACAAAAAAAAAAGTTTTATTTTAAATGCAAGAGAAAGGCCATAATGTATTTTTCCAGGCCAGGCACAATTTTTTGGCCAATAGTTAGCAGCAGTGTATGTGCAAAGTTTTAGACTGGTCCAATGAACCATTGCATATATGTTCAAAATGTTGTATCAAGACTGCACAATTGGTTTATTAAACCTCTTAAGGATTTGCCCCTTTCTTAAAATGTTCACATAAAATGACATACCCAAATCTAACTTTCTATAGCTCAGGCCCTGAAGCAAGGATATGCATATTCCTGGTACCATTTGCTTAATACATTTTCAAGTTCATAATTGTGCACTCTCCTCAAACAATAGCACAGTAGTCTTTCACTGTAATAGCTACTGTAAATTGGACAGTGAAGTTAGATCAGTGTGCTCCGCAGGTGTGACTACCTTGTGCGTTCGGAATACATTTCATTCAACCGCTGAACCCGCCCCCCCCCCCCCCCCCCCCCCCACCCACTTGCTGGTCAACAGATTTTCTGTTCAATAGGGTTTTGAATATATTTATCTTAAGCCATCCCTTTAAATACGGTGTAGCTTTTATTTAGAATTTTGTCGATATACTCACTAGAATACAGTCTATTCGGAAAATTATTCAGACCCCTACCCCTGCTCCACATTTGGTTGTTACGGCCTTATTCTAAAATTGATTAAATCAAAAATGTTCCTCATGAATCTACACACAATACACTATAATTGCAAAGGGAAACAAGGTTTTTAGACATTTTTGCAAATGTATTAAAAATAAAAACAGAAATACCTTATCTACATAAGTATTCACACCCTTTGCTATGAGAAACGAAATTGAGCTCAGGTGCATCCTGTTTCCATTCATCATGCTTGAGATGTTTCTACAATTTGATTGGAGTCCACCTGTGGTGAATCAAATTGATTTGGAAAGGCACACACCAAACTGAGCAATCGGGGGAGAAGGGTCTTGGTCAGGGAGGTGACCAAGAACTCGATGGTCACTCTGACAGAGCAACATAAATCCTCTGTGGAGATGAGAGAAGTTTCGAGAAGGACAACCATCTCTGCAGCACTCCACCAATCAGGACTTTACGGTAGAGTAGCCAAACAGAAGCACATGACAGCACACTTGGAGTTTTCCAAAAGACACCTAAAAGAAACACATACCTATTTAAGCAAGGTGCTGGCTAGAGGAGTGGAACCCTTAAAAAAAATAAAAGCAAGCCGCACACTCTAGGAGCTCAGATGCAAAAACGTAATGTCCAACGTTTCGACAGAAAAGCCTTCTTATTAGGCCATAAGAAACAAGATTCTCTGGTCTGATGAAACCAATATTGAACTCTTCGGCCTGAATGCCAAGCGTCATGTCTGGAGGAAACCTGGAACCATCCCTATGGTGAAGCATGGTGGTGGCAGCATCATGCTGTGGGGATGTTTTTCAGCGGCAGGGTCTAGGAGACTAGTCAGGATCGAGGCAAAGGTGAACGGAGCAAAGTATAGAGAGATCCTTGATGAAAACCTGCTCCAGAGCGCTCAGGACCTCAGACTGGAGCGAAGGTTCACCTTCCAAAAGGACACCGACCCTAAGAACACAGCCAAGACAACGCAGGAGCGGCTTTGGGACAAGTGTCTGAATGTCCTTGAGTGGCCCAGCCAGAGCCAGAACTTGAACCCGAACGAACATCTCTGGAGAGACCTGAAAATAGCTGTGCTGTTACACTCCCCATCCAACCTGACAGAGCTTGAGAGGATCTGCAGAGAATAATGGGAGAAATTCCCCAAATCAGGTGTGCAAAGCTTGTAGTGTCATACCGAGGAAGACTCGAGGCTGTAACTGCTGCCAAAGGCGCTTCAACAAAGTACTGAGTAAAGGGTCTGAATAGTTACGAAAATGTGACATTACAGTTTTTATTGTTTTTATTTGCAAACATTTCTAAAAAACAGTTTTTGCTTCGTCATTATGGGTATTGTTTAATTGTTTATTAATACATTTTAGAATAAGGCTGTAACGTAACAAAATGTGAAAAAAGTCAAGGGGTCTGAATATTTTCCGAATGCACTGTATTTCGAGAGAAAGGGTTCAGAATATTAGGGATAAATAAAATAAATCCATCTAAATATACTGTACCAGTCAAAAGTTTGGACACACCTACTCATTCAAGAGTTTTTCTTTATTTTTACTACTTTTTACATTGTAAAATAATAGTGAAGATATCAAAACTATGATATAACACATATGGAATGATGTTGTAACTAAAAGAAATTTAAACAAATCAAAATATATTTTATATTTGAGATTCTTCAAAGTAGCCACCTTTTTCCTTGGTGACGGTTTTGCACACTCTTGGTATTCTCTCAACCAGCTTCATGAGGAATGCTTTTTCAACAGTCTTGAAGGAGTTCCCGCATATGCTTAACACTTGTTGGCTGTCATCCCAAACCATCTCAATTGGGTAGAGGTTGGGTGATTGTGGAGGCCAGGTCATCTAATGCAGCACTCCATCACTATCCTTGGTCAAATAGCGCTTACAGAGCCTGGAGGTTCGTTTTGGGTCATTGTCCTGTTGAAAAACAGATTATAGTCCCACTAAGTGCAAACCAGATGGGATGGCTTATCGCTGCAGAATGCTGTGGTAGCCATGCTGGTTAAGTGTGCCTTGAATTCTAAATAAATCACAGACAATGTCACCAGCAAAGCACCCCCATACCATCACACCTCCTCTATTTATTTATTTAACCTTATTTAACTAGGCAAGTCAGTTAAGAACAAATTCTTATTTACAATGACGGCCTACCCCGTCCAAACTCTCCCTTAACCCGGACGCCGCTGGGCCAATTGTGCGCCGCCCTATGGGACTCCCGATCACGGCCGGTTGTCATACAGCCTGGGATAAACGCTAGAGGCGAAAGAAACGCACACCTATTTAAGCAAGGTGCTGGCTAGAGGAGTGGAACCCTTAAAAAAAAATAAAAGCAAGCCGCACACTCTAGGAGCTCAGATGCAAAAATGTAATGTCCAACGTTTCGACAGACAAGCTGTCTTCATCAGGGTATAATGACAAACACTGCGGGGTGACTCGTTTATATAGTGTCAAAAGACACACACAGGTATCTGTAATCATGGCTGGGTGTGGCCTGATATCATTGGTTAATTCTCATATATTAAAATAGCATACAAAAAACAGCCTGGGATCAAACCTGGGTCTGTAGTGACGCCTCTCGCACTGAGATGCAGTGCCTTAGACCGCTGTGTCACTCGGGAAGCCCTCCATGTGTAACGGATGTGAAATGGCTAGCTAGTTAGCGGGTACGCGCTAGTAGCATTTCAATCAGTTACGTCACTTGCTCTGAGACTTTAAGTAGTGTTGCCCCTTGCTTTGCAAGGGCCATGGCCTTTGTGGAGCGATGGGTAACGAAGCTTCGTGGGCGACCGTTGTTGATGTGTGCAGAGGGTCCCTGGTTCGCGCCCGTGTCGGGGCGAGGGGACGACGTAAAGTTATACTGTTACACATGCTTCAAGGTGGGAACCACATATATGGAGATCATCCGTTCACCTACTCTACGTCTCACAAAGACCAAAAGACAGATTTCCAGCTATCTAATGTCCATTGCTCGTGTTTCTTGGCCCAAGCAAGTCTCTTTTTTTTAATAGTGTCCTTTAGTAGTGTTTAGTAGGCCTGATTCACACAGTCTCCTCTGAACAGTTGATGTTGAGATGTGTCTGTTACTTGAACTCTGTGAAGCATTTAATTGGGCTGCAATTTCTGAGGCTGCTAACTCTAATAAACGTATATCCTTTGCAGCAGAGGTAACTGTGGGTCTTCCAATCCTGTGGTGGTCCTCATGAGAGACAGTTTCATCATAGTGTTTTATGGTTTTTGTGACTCACTTGAAGAAACTTTTAAAGTTCTTGACATTTTCTGTATTGACTGACATTCATGTCTTAAAGTAATGAAGGCCTGTCATTTCTCTTTGCTTATTTGAGCTGTTCTTGCCATAATATGGACTTGGTCTTTTACCAAATAGAGCTATCTTCTGTTTACCACCGCTACCTTGTCACAACACAACTGATTGGCTCAAATGAATTAAAAAGGAAATAAATTGCACAAATTAACTTTTTTTTTTTATTTTATTTAAATTTGACCCCCTTTCTCCCCAATTTTCATGGTATCCAATTGCTAGTAATTACTATCTTGTCTCATCGCTACAACTCCCGTACGGGCTCGGGGGAGACAAAGGTCGGAAGCCATGCGTCCTCTGAAACACATCCCAACCAAGCCGCACTGCTTCTCAACACTCCGCGCCTCCAACCCGGAAGCCAGCCGCACCAATGTGTCAGAGGAAACACCGTGCACCCGGCTCCCTTGGTTAGCGCGCACTGCGCCCGGCCCGCCACAGGAGTCGCTGGTGCGCGATGAGACAAGGATATCCCTACCGGCCAAACCCTCCCTAACCCGGACGACGCTAGGCCAATTGTTCGTCGCCCCACGGACCTCCCGGTCGCGGCCGGCTGCGACAGAGCCTGGGCGCAAACCCAGAGTCTCTGGTGGCGCAGCTAGCGATGCGATGCGATGCAGTGCCCTAGACCACTGCGCCACCCGGGAGGCCTGCACAAATTAACTTTTAACAAGGCACACCTGTTAATTGAAATGCATTCCAGGTGACTATCTCAAGAAGCTGGTTGAGAGAATGCCAAGAGTGTGCAAAACTGTCATCAAGGCAAACGGTGGCTACTTTGAAGAATCTCAAATATGAATAGATTTTGATTTGTTTAACACTTTTTTGGTTACTACATGATTCCATATGTGTTATTTCACAGTTTTGATGTCTTCACTATTATTCTACAATGTAGAAAATATTTTGAAAAAGAAAAACCCTTGAATGAGTAGGTGTGTCCAAACATTTGACTGGTACTGTATGCATATGTCTCCTTTTCAGCACCAATAAGTACATAAAAAATATAATTATTGGGTTTAGGAAAGTGTTCATGAATCATTAAAATGGTTAAAAAATGGTTTGTAGAGCCTTTACACATGAAAAAAAGAAAACAGTATTTTGATTCATTCTGAAAATTGCCACATTCAGTTCTTCAACCCATGGTATTGTTGGAAGATTATTGCAAATATACTTATAATAGGGGGAATTGTGTACAATAATAGGCTTTACCCTCATTTATTTCTTGGGAATTGATTATGGGTGGTTATTAGGCCTACAGACTGTCGATACTGATAGTGGCTAATATTTAACATGATAGAATTAGTAAACAGAGAAAGTCTGTGTAGCCTATAATTAAGACATTCAAGAATGCCCATCCCTGCAAGTTAAAAGGATGTACCATTTATATTCTGCCTAATGGCACAACATTTTATAAACTTTACTGTAGGAAAGTTGATATTTTGATATCCTTCAGTTTGGTTTCACATTTGTCTCCAGCTATTATAAGGTAAAATAGATCTAAAACAAGTGTCATTTATATGTACAATTCCCTCATACAAACAGAGTATTCTGTTACCTTACTCTTATCAATAGCTCTTGTCAAATTGTAAATTACAGTGCATGGAGAATGGTATTTTTTTCTATATGAAAAAATGTAGTAAATGGTTTTCCCACTTGGAACCAGTAGGTTCGTTTGACCTTATTCATGGTTTCCTCGCGCATAAAGGTGCTGGAATTATTAGGGAATTAAGTAAAGGTCAGAAAACTGCATATCAATAGACAGACTTCCACCACACCTTCATTTATTGGATCTCCACCCCAAACAAATAGTGGTTGAATAGCACCCCAAACTCATGCTTAAATTCAAGGTCAGAATACACATGTAGAGAAAATTTCCCAAAAAAGGAATTACGTTCCATATACTGTACATGTGCTTGACTGGGGGCAGAATTCCCCAATTGATTAGCAGTGTCAAACCGCAAAAAAAGAATAACTAAGAAATTTGGCAGAAAAAAAATATGGTAGAGGCCATTTTCGTCTTCTACAAAGTGCTAGTTCTGGCAGGAACCATGTAAAATTGCATGCTTACATGTGTTTGGATTATGCTATGTGCACCAACATTGCAGACTGCTGCCATAACTCAACCTGAACCTGGAAATCCCCATTAGTGGTTACACTGATCAGGTGGTGAGATTGGAGTCATGGACTACAGTTAGTGTGACACTGACATTGCATGCCAATGCTGCGTTCCTAACTGAGTGGGAAGTGGGAATTTAACACATACGACTGGGAAATCCACTTGAACGGCCCTCCAACTGGGGAAACTCATCTATCATCCTGAGCTCCCACTTATCCACATGCTGACCTGACCATGTCACCTACTAAGGAAATTACCTTGATAACAGCATTTTTGGCAGTTAAATGCAACAACAAAACATTATTTATAAAAAGCAAACTATTACTATGGTTTTGAAACACTGTCATTTGTTTACAAGCATGATAGCGGTACTTTGAGTTTATGGTTTACACAGTTTGTTGACTATCAGCAATCAGTGTTTCTTTACGAGTTCAAAGCATGTGAATGCAACTGGTATTTACGACTTCACAACTGGTAAATTCTCACCTTCCACTTGGTTACGAAAGTAGCATGAAACAAATCTAATGGGCTTTGATTGGTTTAGATGTCCCTCCTTGTTCCCTCCCCTGTTCTTCAGCTAGGTCCGATTGCCTAACAACGGTTCCATTGGATTGGCATTGTACCGGCTGTGTGACATGGCGAAGGGGATTCCACTTCCTGGAATGGATAAGTCTAGCTTCCTTTGCCATTACACCAAACCAATTACTTTGAGATCTTGATTGCATGCTACCATAAGTTCATTCTCACAATTTCACACAGGCCACTGAGTCTGCCATTTGTTTCATTCATTGTTTATTTACTCTATTGTTCATATGATGTCTGAGTGCTATCTACAGGTGGTTACAGGTGCTCCTTACATAATGGCAGAGGATGAAAAGGGGGGCTTAACGAAAGAGAGCAGCTTGTATTTAAAGTGGACAAAGAGTGTCCTGGCTATGTACAGGTATGGGCTTTAGTGTTGTTTAGGTGGTATTTAGTATGAGAGGATGTTTTGTGAGAACATTCTCACCTTCAATTTACAGACATCAATGGTGGTCTGAAATGGTGAATCTTAGAGAGCGGAAAATGTTTCATCTGAGAACAGATGATTGACAACTTTTAAAGATATGAAAATAACTGAACTATTTTTTCCTTGGACAGTTCACAATGCGCGGACAATGCTTAGCATAAAGTCATTACCTACTGTGGCACACCATAACGAGAGAACAACACTCTTTGTGCATCTAACCACCAGCTAACCAGAGAAAGGCAAATCTAACCACACCGATGACTTTACTCAGGACCATAAGATGCCATTATATTTAGAGGACAAAGTGCAAAGTGGTGACAGTGATAAAGATGCCACGGCTGAAAATATCTTGGGGTGAGTTGCACGTCTGTCTTTGGCCTTTTGACCCAAGCCAGCCCATAGATTCAGATGCAGCAATGTGCATGGTAGGTATATGGATGCCTGGAAATGGCCTGCTATACAGATAGAGGGGGGAATGGCACAGTTTATTGGGCTGTGACTGGCTGCTTCTTAGGAGAAATCTCTCACACATGCAAACACACACACACATACACTCACATATTGGGAGAATGCTGTCACACAAGTATGTTCTTCTATGTCGCGACTAAGAGTCCAGTTAAAGTAATCAGATTAGTCAGATGGGGTCCTGCTAAACTGAGCCGCTACCTGCAAGCCTCTTAGCAGCATGTGGGACAGGCTGACTGCACTGACACTGCAAGGTCACACTTAGGGATAAAGCCTCAAAAAGCTAGCAAAGCCCTTTAACTGTAGCAACCACAGAGAGCACCCAGGAGGTGCAACGAGACAGCATGCTCTTTTGACCCGTGGTCAAACTGTAATTTGGTCTTAATACAGCCCAGTAATAGCGCTGTAAAGTCAGATCATCTAGGGCAAACACACATCCATCCACATCACATGTAAAAAAAGTACAATTGTAACAAATATTGCAAAGTGACGTTGAAACATCTACCTGCCAAAGAGAGGGCCCTTGGAATATATCACATATAACAATGCCTTTTGATTTATTGTCATGGACAGTTGTTTGAGGTATGTAATTCCATTGTTTCAATGTCTCACATTGTTACAATAGAAACACTTAAATATTCAATTCTGGAGGCAACTCTCTAAAATCAGAATAGAGTAGAAGGCTGATGACTGGTAGTAAGTAGTACACAATCCTTGAAAGGCGCACTATACTATTGAAGCATCTGTCTTGGACTGAATTCTCTCTTCTTCTTTCCTTCTCCCTAAGCTTTAAGTCAAAGTGGCCACCGGCAGACCTGTAGGAGGAGGGAACATGAAAGCAGCTTAGGTACACAGCAGACAGCCCCCCCCCCCCCCCCCTCCTATTGATTGGGTGACTACATCAAAGATCTTAGTGAAGTAAAAGGAGCTATTCTGGCATCAACATTAATCTGTAGGCTATATGGAGTTACTCGACTATGAATAAGCAGGCTAAAAATAGATGTGCGTGTGTGAATGATATACTGACATGCAATGTTGGAGTAGAACTACAGGGCAAATATTTAACTGCTAAAGGGTCACTATGAGGGTCTGAGGACCTACATTTATGTATAAGGCATCATTGTGACACATTTGGCATCTAAAGACGCAGGTAGCTTAGCGGTTAAGAGCGTTGGGTCAGTAACCGAAAGGTTACTGGTTTCGAATTCCCAATCTGACTAGGTGAAAGATCTGTTGATGTGCCCTTGAGCAAGGCACTTAACCCTAATTGCTCCTGTAAATTGCTCTGGATAAGAGTGTCTGCTAAATGACTACAATGTTTAAGTGTAGGCTGCTGAAACCAAGTGGGGCAGCCAGCTATCTCTGGTCTCGCTCCATAAATAAAGGCCTTAGGAAACAAACTTAGATCTCATTGGAAAACGCCTGATTATTAATCTCAGTGACCTCTTTACACCTGCAGATTACCTCCTGCTGCCAGACACACTACTGTGAACACACAGACACCTAACCCCTTCATACACACTCACGCACACAAGAACAAAGACTTCTAGTAGTGTACTTACTGAAATAACAAGTGATGGGGTAAGTAGCATACTAAAGCAATAAGGGGGTGTGGTATATGGCCAATATACCATGGCTACGGGCTGTTATGCACGACACAACGTGGAGTATATGGCCATATATCACGAACCCCTGAGGTGCCTTATTGCTATTATAAACTTGTTACCAATGTAATTAGAGGAGTAAAAATAACTGTTTTGTCATACCCGTGGTTACCCGTGGTATACGTTCTGATATGCCACGGCTGTCACCCAATCAGCATTCAGGGCTCAAACCACCCAGTTTATAAAGTGGTTTGAACACCTTTCAGAAAAATCTGCATGAAAATGTATTAAATCCAAAAGCATTATCCAGTTATCTAGTACTGCATATAGTAAAACATTTTTTTATTTTTTATTTCACCCTAAAAAGTAGGCCTACTAATATTTTCCAGCAATAGTAACCCTGCTCTGTGTTCTATAAAGCCTTGAATTTACTCCAGATTAAATGTAGATGGCTTTAAGTCCCTAAACAGCAAATAATCCTGTGCTAAAAATAGTGGTGAAGTCCCTATAGTTCAGACATATCGGCTATTTAAAGTGCCACTGCCAGGTGCCAGTTATGTATGATTATGTTATAACATGACAGTATATAGTGTCAGAGGCCAAAATAATTATTGTTAGAACACTAGTCTGGAATGGAAGTTCCACCATCTGTGGATGCGAGAAATGGCCACCTGATTATAAACTGTCTGTGACATGATATGATTGCTGAACCCATTTGTCACATGCAGAGGTTGCTCTCTATTTTTAGCACATAATCAAGATGGCATCGACAGAGATGGTCGTCTCGCTTCGAGTCCTTAGAAAACTATGCAGTATTTAGTTTGTTTTATGTATTATTTCTTACGTTGTTACCCGAGGAAATATTAAGTCTTATTACATACAGCCGCGAAGAACTATTCGATATAAGAGCGACGTCAACTTACCAACATTACGACCAGGAATACGACTTTCCCGAAGCAGATCCTCTGTCTGGACCACCACCACCCAGGACAATGGATCTAATTCCAGAAGCCGACCCAAAACAACGACGCCACAGAAGGGGCCTCCTGGTCAGGCTCCGTAGACGTGCACATCGCCCACCGCTCCCAAATACAAATATACTACTCACCAATGTCCAGTCTCTTGACAACAAGGTAGATGAAATTCGAGCAAGGGTTGCCTTCCAAAGAGACATCAGAAATTGTAACATTCTCTGTTTCACGGAAACATGGCTCTCTCGGGATATGTTGTCGGAATCGGTTTAGCCACCGGGCTTCTTCATGCATCGCGCCGACAGAGATAAACACCTCTCTGGGAAGAGGAAGGGCGAGGGTGTATGCTTCATGATTAACGACTCAAGGTGTAATCATAACAACATACATGAACTCAAGTCCTTCTGCTCACCTGACCTATAATTCCTTACAATCAAATGCCGGCCATATTACCTGGTCATATTATTCTCGTCAGTTATCGTCACAGCTGTGTACATTACCCCTCAAGCAGACACCAAGACGGCCCTCAAGGAACTTCACTGGACTCTATATAAACTGGAAACCATATATCCTGAGGCTGCATTTATTGTAGCTGGGGATTTTCACAAAGCAAATTTGAGAACAAGGCTATCTAAATTCTATCAGCATATTGATTACATTATGCGCAGGGGCAATACACTCAATCACTGCTAATCTAACTTCCGTGATGCATACAAAGTCCCCCCCCCCCTCCTTTCGGCAAACCGACCACGACGCCATCTTTCTCCTACTGTCTTATAGGCAGAAACTCAAACAGGATGTACCAGTGACTAGAACCATTCAACGCTGGTCTGACCAATCGGAATCCACGCTTCAAGATTGTTTTGATCACGCGAACTGGGATATGTTCCGGTCAGCCTCAGAGAACAACATCGATCTATACACTGACTAGGTGAGGGAGGTTATAAAGAAGCGCATTGGAGATGTTGTACCCACTGTGATTATTAAAACCTACCCTAACCAGAAACCATGGATGGATGGCGGCATTCAAGCAAAACCGAAAGCGCAAACCACCGCATTTAACCTTAGAAAGAGGACTGGGAATATGGCTGAATATAAACAGTGTAGTTATTACATCCGTATGGCAATCAAACAAGTGAAATGCCAGTACAGGGACAAAGTGGAGGCGCAATTCAATGGCTCAGACACAAAATGTATGTGGAAGGGTCTACAGGAAATCACGGACTACAAAAAGAAAACCAGCCACGTCACGGACACCAACGTCACGCTTCCAGGCAAATTAAACACCTTCTTTCCCTGCTTTGAGGATAATACAGTGCCACAGTCTCGGACCGCTAACAAGGACTGCCCCCCCCGCCTTTCCTTCTCCATGGCTGACGTGAGTAAATCATTTAAACGTGTTAACCCTGCATGTGCAGACCAGCCGTCTGGTGTGTTTACGAACATATTCAATCACTCCCTATCCCAGTCTGCTATCCCCACATGCTTCAAGAAAGCCACCGTTGGTCCTGTACCCAAGGCAGCAAAGATAACTGAACAAAATTACTACCGCCCCGTAGCACTCACTTCTGTCATCTTGAAGTGCTTTGAGAGACTAGTCAAGGATCATATCACCTCCACCTTACCGGCCACCCTAGACCCACTTCAGTTTGCATACCGCCCCAACAGCTCCACAGACGATGCAATCGCCATCACACTGCACACTGCCCTATCCCATCTGGACAAAAAGAATACCTATGTAAGAATGCTGTTCATTGACTACAGCTCAGCATTCAACACCATAGTACCCTCCAAGCTCATCATCAAGCTGGAGGCCCTGGGTCTCAACCCCGCCCTGTGCAATTGGGTCCTGGACTTTCTGACGGGCCACCCCCAGGTGGTGAAGGTAGGAAACAACATCTCCATTTTGCTGACCCTCAACACTGGGGCCCTACAAGGGTGCGTGCTCAGCCCCCTCCTGTACTCCCTGTTCACCCACGACCGCGTGGCCATGCACACCTCCAACTCAAATCATCAAATTTGCAGACGACACAACAGTAGTGGGCTTGAATGCCAACAACGACGAGACAGCCTACAGGGAGGAGGTGAGGGCACTCGGAGTGTGGTGTCAGGAAAACAACCTCTCACTCAACGTCTACAAAACAAAGGAAATGATCGTGGACTTCAGGAAACAGCAGGGGGAGCACCCACCCTATCCACATTGAAGGGACAGCAATGGAGAAGGCAACTGCACAGCCCTTAACCGCAAGGCTCTCCAGAGGGTGGTGCTGTCTGCACAACGCATCACCTGGGGCAAACTACCTGCCCTCCATGACACCTACAGCATCTGATGTCACAGGAAGGCCAAAAAAGATCATCAAGGACAACAACCACCCGAGCCACTGCCTGTTCACACCGCTACCATCCAGTATAAGGGCACAAGGCGAGACCCAAATGCAGACACAGGAGGCAGCTGGTTGAGATCCGATATTTATTATGACAAAAGGGGTAGGCAAAAGGCAGGTCGGGTACAGGCGAAACCAGGTAACCATAAACCAGGTCAGAGTCCAAACGGTACAAGATGATAGGCAGGCTCGAGGTCAGGCAGAGTGGTCAGGCAGGCGGGCTCAGAGTCAGGACAGGCAAAGTTCAAAACCAGGAGGGTGAGAAAAGAGAGACTGGGAAAGCAGAAGCTGAGAAACAAAAACGCTGGTTGACTTGACAAACAAGACAAACTGGCAAAGAGAGACAGGAAACACAGGGATAAATACACACGGGGAAAATAAGAGACACCTGGAGGGGGTGGAGACAAGCACAAGTATAGGTGAAACAGATCAGGGCGTGACATCCAGAAGGCGAGGTCAGTACAGGTGCATCAAAGCTGGAACGGAGAGACTGAAAAACAGCTTCAATCTCAAGGCCATCAGACTGCTAAACAGCCATCACTAACTCAGACAGGCTGCTGCCTACATTGAGACCCAATCACTGGCCACTTAATAAATGGATCACTATTCACTTTAAACAATGCCACTTTAAATAATGGCACTTTAATAATATAATTTTAATTATATATAATTTTAATAATTTTAATAATTTTTTTTTTATCCCCTTTTCTCCCCAATTTTTCGTGGTATCCAATCGCTAGTAATTACTATCTTGTCTCATCGCTACAACTCCCGTACGGGCTCGGGAGAGACGAAGGTCGAAAGCCATGAGTCCTCCGAAGCACAACCCAACCAAGCCGCACTGCTTCTTTAACACAGCGCGCCTCCAACCCGGAAGCCAGCCGCACCAATGTGTCGGAGGAAACACTGTGCACCTGGCCCCCTTGGTTAGCGCGCACTGCGCCCGACCCGCCACAGGAGTCGCTGGAGCGCGATGAGACAAGGATATCCCTACCGGCCAAACCCTGCCTAACCTGGACGACGCTAGCCCAATTGTGCGTCGCCCCACGGACCTCCCGGTCGCGGCCGGCTGCGACAGAGCCAGGGCGCGAACCCAGAGACTCTGGTGGCGCAGCTAGCACTGCGATGCAGTGCCCTAGACCACTGCGCCATCCAGGAGGCCCACTTTAATAATGTTTACATAGCTTACATTACTCATATCATATGTATATACTGTACTTTACCATCTATTACATCTTGCCTATGCCGCTCGGCCACCACTCAAATATATATTTATATGTACATATATTTAGATTTGTGTGTATTAGGTAGTTGTTGGGAAACTGTTTTTGCAATAATATCTAACAAGTAATCTATTGGAACTAGAAGCACGAAAGCATTTCGCTACACTCGCATTAACATCTGCTAACCATGTGTATGTGACCAATACATTTTGATTTGATTTGATTTTGATTTGATGCGCCGAATACAACAGGTGTAGACCTGACCGTGAAATGCTTACTTACAAGCCCTTAACCGACAATGCAGTTCAAGAAATATAGTTAAGAAAATATTTACTAAATAAACAAAAGTACAAAAATTATATCAAAAAGTAACACAAGAAAATTACATAACAATAATGAGGCTATATACAGGGGGTACCGGTACCGAGTCGATGAGTGGGGGTACATGTTAGTCTAGGTAAATTGTACATGTAGGTAGGGGTAAAGTGACTATGCATAGATAATAAACAGCGAGTAGCAGCAGTGTAAAAACAAAAGGGGGGCTGGGGATTGGGGGGGCAATGTAAATAGTCCAGGTGGCTATTTGATTAATTGTTCAGCAGTATTATGGCTTGGGGGTAGAAGCTGTTAAGGAGCCTTTTGGACCTAAACTTGGCGCTTCGGTACCGCTTGCCGTGCAGTAGCAGAGAGAACAGTCTATGACTTGGGTGACTGGAGTCTTGACCATTTCTTGGACCTTCCTCTGACACCATCTAGCATATACACTACTGTTCAAAAGTTTGGGGTGACTTAGAAATGTCCTTGTTTTTTAAAATAAAATCTATTTTTTTTGTCCGTTAAAATAACATAAAATTGATCAGAAATACAGTGCAGACATTGTTAATGTTGTAAATGGTGTTGAACGCTGAGCTGTGGTCAATGAACAGCATTCTCACATAGGTGTTCCTTTTGTCCAGGTGGGAAAGGGCAGTGTGGAGTGCGATTGAGATTGCATCATCTGTGGATCTGTTGGGGTGGTATGCTAATTGGAGTGGGTCTAGGGTTTCCGGCATGATGATGTTAATGTGAGCCATGATCACTGGCCAGTACGGAGAAATGAGTAAAACCACAAGTCCAAATCCCTATCTTCATCCATGGCTAATTTAGGAAAGGGACGATTTTAGCTAGCTAACAACACATCATTTTAGCTAGGACAACAACACAATAAGATGCAACAATTCAAATTGTTTCTGTCAATGACATATTTCTCTTCATGCGATGTGATAGGAGTAAAGTCAAATCTAAACTGGCTTCCCTTGAGACTTTTTTTGGTGTGCAAGGACCATTCACAGCTGAGCTCACTCAGTTTAGCTTAACGCTGATTGGCTATTCTTTCCCTTGCATTCAATGTTTTGGGCGGCAACAATGTCATACTCTTTATGACCAGACAGAATCAGATAGATGACCATCACGGGGCGCTGTTTTTCTCACTCTGATGCTTTCTCAGGTGAGATACTGTGCATTCAGCCTTTGCGAATTGAAAAAAAAATATGAAAACACAGAGAAACTATGTATAAATGATTTTTTATGTTTATTTCTTTAATTTTTGGGGGGAGAAGTCTGGCTTCCCTTGGCATCCATAGAAGCAATGCAGCATAGCAATATGATGTCTTTGTACCATAGAACTAATATAATAAATCCAATAGTAATTACAATCAAGATGATTTCCTTTTGCAAGTGGTAATGAATGAGGCCGTAAATTATGTTCTACAGACCGTTGCATAGCCCCTACAGTTCCAACTCTCTGAGAGACTGACTGTTATCCACCACAGTGCATGGTAAAGGATACTCAAAATCATCATCATCATCATCATCTTCCTCTTCATAATAATAGCACTCCTTCTTCAAGCAGCGGAAGCAGAACTCCTTTTGGCAGTGTGGACAGATGATATTGGAGCATCCCTCTCCAGTGTGAGTGAGGATGGCCTTACAGTGAGGACAGGCCCTGAAGAAGGGGCATCCCTGGGCTGAACTGCTTGGATCAACTATGACCTCTGGGGAGAGGAGGGCAGCCCTGAGGGCACAGCCTGGCAGAGGGCAGGAGAAATGGACCCCTTGACCCTCCAGGGTTCCTCCTGACTGGTGCCACTCTCTCCCACAGGCCCAGCAGAACTGGTAGACACGGCGCAGGGCCTCGGAGCAGCGCTGACACACAGCACACTGACCTTTGACCTTTCTGGCCCCAGCCTGGTGGCACCTGGGGCACTTCAGTGAGGTTGGCGGAACGGACTGGTGAGGCGGGGAAAGAGAGAGACATATGTCATAAACCATTAGTTGTGAGATAAAGATGAACAACCTATTGATTAAATTGTCTGTAAATAGTGTGGGTCAATAAACATATCACATTTTGACGTGTGCACATAACACATAGCCATTGAAATGCTCAACCTTACACTGTGGACAAGAATACATCTTAATAACTTAATGCTGTCCTATAGTGGCTCTGGACAGCCCGACTTGATTGGCACCAAAAATAGTGAGTACAAGGCGCTGAAGCCGTACTTTGTCTCTGTGGAAGTGTTACACAGCTTACCTGTGCGAGCAGGAGTGAGCCACTCATTATCAACTGTCCTCAGAGGCTAGGGAAATAGAACATTACAGTAAAGAGGGTCAAGTGAAATTAGGTAGATGTATTCTAAGTAAAGGGCTCTTCTATTCTACGAAACTTCCAGGAACATGCCTTTTTATTGATTGCTATATTAACAACATTTAAAGAGATTCCTTGTGAAGATGCAGTACATACTGTCATTTCAAAACACATATCTCATGAATCAAAGAACACAGTTCAAAGATTGATTATGAACTACTTGATTTACTTGGACGTACACTCCTTATTAGACATCGATCTATCAATCTGCAAACATACCAATGACATACAATCATTTTGTATTACCTTTTAATCATAAGTCAGTCCCAACAGAAAAAACGTCAACTCGTCTTCCTTTCTCTTCACGAATCCACTGTGAGAGGATGATATGTGCTTTTGCATTTCATTTCACAGAGCGGGGGTAATTCCAGGACTTGAACTGAAAGTTACTTGACATGGCCATTACATTTTCACTTTCACTTTGAACAAACTGGGTCTAACGCAGAGTGATCTTGCATTTTTGTTCACTACTACACCACCATACTTTCTGAACCCTGTAATACATACATGACACCCTGCACATTTATAGACTCTGGTAATTACAGTACATACAGTATACATTTATTTCCTGTTGCTGTGAACATGAATTGTTAAAGTGCCATTGGCTCTTTCCATTAACTTTTAAAAGTGTAGTTGAACACGAGAGAGAAAGAACTGCGGGTTTTCAGTGAATTTATGTAAATCATATGGTTTATTTTAATTTCCTGAGGTACAGGAACACTCTGTGATAACAGAGTAATCAAATTAAGATATGACACCTGTAAAACTTTTGAGGTGCCAGTAGCCTTCCTATCAGTCTCTCTGTTGGCTGCTTCTAGGCTGAGGTGCCAGTAAAAGCAATGCTGCTGGCTCCCTCTAGTGTTGTGTAGCATCTACAGTCGGACTTTTATCAAATCAAATTTTATTTGTCACATGCGTCGAATTCAACTGGTGTAGATTTTACTGTGAAATGCTTGCTTACGAGCCCTTGCCAATGATGCAGAATTAAAAAATAATAACACACAATAGTAACAAAAGAGAAATAAAATGAAATACACAAGAATGATGCTTTATACAGGGAGTACCAGTACCAGATCAATATGCAGAGGTACAAGGTATTTGTGGTAGAGACAGTGAGCTCCAAAAGTATTGCGACAGTGAAAATGTTTTCGCTGTTCTGGCTCTGTACTCCAGCACTTTGGATTTTAAATGATACAATTTAATTTGAGGATATTTTCATTTATATCGGGTGAACCGCTTAGAAATTACAGCACTTTTTGTACATAGTCCCCCCATTTTAGAGGACCAAAAGTATTGAGACAAATTAATTTGTAGTGTATTAAAGTAGTCAAAAGTTGAGTATTTGGTCCCATATTACTAGTACGAAATGACATCAAGCTTGTGACTACAGACTTGTTGGATGCATTTGCTGTTTGTTTTGAATGAATGAATCGTGAATAATGATGAGTGAGAAAGTTAGGCATAAATGTCATATCCCCCCAAAAATGCTAACCTCCCCTGTTGTTGTAATGGTGAAAGGTTAGCATATCTTGGGGGTATGATATTTGTATGTCTAACATTCTCGCTCATCATTATTCACAATTCATTACGGATTATCCCTAATCACGATAGCATCCACATTAATGTAAAAATGTTTAGAAACATATTCTATTCTTATTTACACTAAAACTGAATCCAAAATGAACAAGACATTATTTAACATTTCTATTAGGCACAAAATAATCTGAAACACAACCTAGGTTGTGTTTCAGATTATTTTGTACAAGCTTGATATAATCATTGCGTGCTGGGAATATGGGACCTACTAAACTTTTGATAACTTTAATACACATCAGTCAAGTTGTCAAATCAAATCGTATTGGTCACATACACATATTTAGCAGATGTTATTGCAGGTGTAGCGAAATGCTTGTGTTCCTAGCTCCAATAGTGCAGTAGTATCTAAAACAATTCATAACAATACACACAAATCTAAAAGTAAAGAATATTAGATCGAGCAATGTCGGAGTGGCATTGACAAAAAATCTGTAGAATACAGTATATATATATATGAGATGTGTAAAGCAGTATGTAAACATTATTAAAGTGACTAGTGTTCCATTATTAAAGTGGTCAGTGATTCCAAGTCTATGTACATAGGGCAGCAGCCTGGAAGGTGCAGGGTTGCATAACCGGGTGGCAGCCGGCTAGTGATGACTATTTAACAGTCTGATGGCCTTGAGATAGAAGCGGTTTTTCAGTCTCTCGGTCCCAGTACTTTTGGTCACCTAAAATGAGGGGACTATGTATAAAAAGTGCTGTAATTTCTAAACGGACGAAAATACCCTCAATCGTGATGACTTGATTTTTGTAAAGTTCATGCAGTCGACATGTATGTGCAAGTCGGTAAATTCTGATCCCCATAGTGCAACACATTTTGAAAGACGGTGACCAACAATGTTCACTGATTTGACAAAAGTGATCTGCTCGAACACGCCCATTATGTACAAATTAATGTGATGTTTAAGTCTCTCTTCCCAATTTATTGTACACACATATTTTCTGTTTGTGAGTGTGTGAAATGGGGGTTGGAGACATCTTTATTTTTTCCCCAAGATGGCGTAGCAGTCGGACGTGTGTTTGTCTTATCCTGTGTCTTATCCTGTGTAAATAGACGTTTTTTCGTATATATTTTATCTCACTTTCTATCTACGAACTAAATATACTTTCCTGCAACCCGCCTCACCCAATGTGGTACGGATCTGCTATTTTTATTCCTTATAACTGGAACCTCCTTCAGGAGCTAGCCAGCTAACTAGCTACTAGTCTTTGTTAGCCACGGCTAGCGGTCTTCACCTTTAGCTCTGACAGCAGCCAGCTTTAGCTCGGACAATACCTGCCAGTCTGCACAGCGCAATATCAACCCAGAGCATATCGGACTGCTTCTCTCTACCACATCACCGGATTCCTGCCGCTCTGGATCATTACAACGGACCATTGCAGCTAGCTAGCTGCAACCGAGTGGCTACTGTTAGCTAACGCCTCTGTCCTGAAGCAAGCACCAGTTAGCCATGAGCTAGCCTCGAGCTAGGCCTATATACCAGCTAATTTTTGGGCTACAATACCTCTTTGGCCAATTGGCCTGGACCCTTTATTGTCGACACGGAGCCCCGCCAATCCATTTCGCCTTGTCTGCCGACGTAATCGTCCGATGTGGTTTCAACAGGCTTTTCCGTTGCGATGTCGCCGAAGACCCATCTGCTAGCCCCGGACCGCTAGCTTTCTGAACGCCGTGTCTCCCACTCGCCTAGCGTAGTAGTGACTACCAAACGTCTCCCTGACTTACCTATTGCTGGACTGTTTCAATAACACAGTACCTCATTTTGCTTATCTGTCGGCCCCAGCCTCAAACTCAGGTCCTGTATGTACCTAACTGACCCGCTCTGCCCATTCATCGCCATTTACCCGTTGTTGTCTTAGCTCTCCCGTTCAACACCTGTGATTGCTTTATGCTTCTCTCTAATGTCAATATGCCTTGTCTACTGCTGTCTTAGCTAATTCTTATTGTTTTCTTTTACTGTAGAGCCCTCAGTCCCGCTCAACATGCCTTAGATAGCACTTTTGTCCCACCCCCCACACATGCGGAGACCTCACCTGGCTTAACTGGTGCCTCCAAAGACAAAACCTCTCATCGTCACTCAACGCCTAGGTTTATCTCCACTGTACTCACATCCTACCATACCCTTGTCTGTACATTATGCCTTGAATCTATTCTTCCACGCCCAGAAATCTGCTCCTTTTACTCTCTGTTCCGAACGCACTAGGCGACCAGTTCTTATAGCCCTTAGCCGTACCCTTATCCTACTCCTCTGTTCCTCTGGTGATGTAGAGGTTAACCCAGGCCCTGTAGCCCCCAGTACCACACCTATTCCCCAGGCGCTCTCATTTGTTGACTTTTGTAACCGTAAAAGCCTTGGTTTCATGCATGTTAACATTAGAAGCCTCCTCCCGAAGTTTGTTTTATTCACTGCTTTAGCAACACTCCGCCAACCCTGATGTCCTAGCCGTGTCTGAATCCTGGCTTAGGAAGGCCACCAAAAATTCCGAAATTTCCATCCCCAACTACAACATTTTCCGTCAAGATAGAACTGCCAAAGGGGAGGAGTTGCAATCTACTGAAGATAGTCTGCAGAGATGTGTCATGCTATCCAGGTCTGTGCCCAAACAACTCGAGCTTCTACTTTTAAAAATCCACCTTTCCAGAAATAAGTCTCTCACTGTTGCCACTTGTTATAGACCCCAATCAGCCCACAGCTGTGCCCTGGACACCATATGTGAATTGATTGCCCCCCATTTATCTTCAGAGTACGTACTGTTAGATGACCTAAACTGGGATATGCTTAACACCCCGGCCATCCTACAATCTAAGCTAGATGCTCTCAATCTCACACAAGTTATCAAGGAACCTACCAGGTACAACCCTACATCCGTAAACACGGGCACCCTCAGATATCATCCTGACCAACTTGCCCTCTAAATACAACTCTGTTGTCTTCAACCAGGATCTCAGCAATCACTGCCTCATTGCCTGTGTCCGTAATGGGTCCGCGGTCAAACAACCACCCCTCATCACTGTCAAACGCTCCCAAAAACACTTCAGCAAGCAGGCCTTTCTAATCGACCTGGCCCGGGTATCCTGGAAGGATATTGACATCATCCCGTCAGTAGAGGATACCTAGTTATTCTTTAAAAGGGCTTTCCTCACCATCTTAAATCAGGATGCCCCATTCAAAAAATGGAGAACTAAGAACAGATATAGCCCTTGGTTCACCTCAGACTTGACTGCCCTTGACCAGCGCAAAAACATCCTGTGGTGTACTGCATCAGCATCGAATAGCCTCCGCAATATGCAACTTTTCAGGGAAGTTAGGAACCAATATACACAGTCAGTTAGGAAAGCAAAGGCTAGCTTTTTCAGAACATAAATTTACTTCCTGTAGCACAAATTCCCCCAAAATTTGGGACAATGTAAAGTCCATGGAGAACAAGAGCACCTCCTCCCAGCTGCCCACTGCACTGAGGCAATGAAACACTGTCACCACCGACAAATCTACGATAATCGGGAATATCAAAAAGCATTTTTCTATGGCTGGCCATGCTTTACACCTGGCTACAACTACCCCGGCCAACAGCTCTGCACCACCCGCAGCATCTTGCCCAATCCCCCCCCCCCCCCCACCCGCTTCTCCTTCACCCAAATTCAGATAGCTGATGTTCTGAAAGAGCTGCAAAATCTGGACCCCTACAATTCAGCAGGGCTAGACAATCTGCCACAATTGTTGCAACCCCTATTACTAGCCTGTTCAACCTCTCTTTCGTATCGTCTGAGATCCGTAAAGATTGGAAAGCTGTCACGGTCATCCCCCTCTTCAAAGGATGAGACACTCTAGACCCAAACTGTTACAGACCTATATCTATCCTGCCCTGCCATTCTAAGGTCTTTGAAAGTCAAGTCAACAAACAGATACCCGACCATTTCGAATCGCACCGTACCTTCTCTGCTATGCAATCTGGTGTCCGAGCTGGTCACAGGTGCACCTCAGCCACGCTCAAGGTCCTAAACAATATCATAACCGCCATTGATAAAAGACAATACTGTGCAGCTGTCTTCATCGACCTGGCCAAGGCTTTCGACTCTGTCAATCACCACATTCTTATTAGCAGACTCAATAGCCTTGGTTTCTCAAATGACTGCCTCGCCTGGTTCACCAACTACTTCTCAGATAGAGTTCAGTGTGTCAAATCGGAGGGCCTGTGTTCCGGACCTCTGGCAGTCTCTATGGGGGTGCAACAGGGTTCAATTCTCGGGCCGACTCTTTTCTCTGTATATATCAATGATGTCGCTCTTTCTGCTGATTATTCTCTGATCCACCTCTACGCAGACAACACCATTCTGTATATTTCTGGCCCTTCTTTGGACACCGTGTTAGCAAACCTCCAGACGAGCTTCAATGCCATACAACACTCCCTCCGTGGCCTCCAACTGCTCTTAAATGCTAATAAAACTAAATGCATGCTCTTCAACCAATCGCTGCCCACACTCGTCTGCCCGACTAGCCTCACTACTCTGGACGGTTCTGACTTAGGATATGTGGACAACTACGAATACCTAGGTGTCTGGTTAGACTGTAAACTCTCCTTCTAGACTCACATTAAGCATCTCCAATCCAAAATTAAATCTAGAATTGGCTTCCTATTTCGCAACAAAGCCTCCTTCACTCATGCTGCTAAACATACCCTCGTAAAACTGACTATCCTACAGATCCTTGACTTCGGCGATGTCATTTACAAAATAGCCTTCAACACTCTACTCAGCAAATTGGATGTAGTATATCACAGTGCCATCCGTTTTTTCACCAAAGCTCCATATACTACCCACCATTGCGACCTGTATGTTCTCTTTGGCTGGCCCTCGCTTCATACTCGTCGCCAAACCCACTGGCTCCAGGTCATCTATAAGTCTTTGCTAGGTAAAGCCCCACCTTATCTCAGCTCACAATAGCAACACCCACCCGTAGCACGCGCTCCAGCAGGTATATTTCACTGGTCATCCCCAAAGCCAACTCCTCCTTTGGCCGCCTTTCCTGCACCGCTCCAAAACCTGTGCATGTCTTTAGGATCTGTTAGGTTAAAAACGGAAGTCACATTTTCGTTGGAGACCTTATGTACAATTGATCAATAAAGTGATCTTAACATTGCCTACAAGTGTGAGCTAGGATTTATATTGAAGAAGCAGTTTCTACATATACAGCGCATTTGGAAAATATTCAGACCCCTTCCCTTTTTCCACATTGTGTTACGTTACAGCCTCAATCCAAAATGGATTAAATAAATAAAAATCCTAATTAATCTACATACAATAGCCCATAATGAAAAAGTGGAAACACGTTTTTTGATTAAATTTTTTTTAAATAAAAAATAAAAAACATGAATACCTTATTTACATAAGTATTCACACCCTTTGCTATGAGACACAAAATTGAGCTCAGGTGTATCCTGTTGCCATTGATCATCCTTGAGATGTTTCTACAACTTCATTGGAGTCCACCTGTGGTAAATTCAATAAATTGGACATGATTTGGAAAGGCACACACCTGTCTATATAAGCTCCCACAGTTGACAGTACATGTCAGAGCAAAAACCAAGCCGTGAGGTCAAAGGTATTGTCCATAGAGCTCCAAGACAGGATTGTGTTGAGGCATAGATCTGGGGAAGGGTACCAAACATTTCTGTAGCATTCAAGGTTCCCAAGAACACAGTGGCCTCCATCATTCTTAAATGGAAAAAGTTTGGAACCACCAAGACTCTTCCTAGAGCTGGCCGCCCGGCAAAACTGAGCAATCGGGGGAGAAGGGGCTTGGTCAGGGAGGTGACCAAGAACTCGATGGTCACTCTGACAAAGCTCCAGAGTTCCTCTGTGGCGATGGGAGAACCATCCAGAAGGACAACCATCTCTGCAGCACTCCACCAATTAGGCCTTTATGGTAATGGCCAAACGGAAGCCACTCCTCAGTAAAAGGACATGACAGCCTGCTTGGAGTTTACCATAAGGCACCTGAAGGACTCTCAGACCATGAGAAACAAGATTCTCTGGTCTGATGAAACCAAGATTGAACTCTGTGCCTGAATGCCAAGCATCACGTCTGGAAGAAACCTGACACCGTCCCTATGGTGAAGCATGGTGGTGGCAGCATCATACTGTGGGGATGGTTTTCAGCGGCAGGGACTGGGAGACTAGTCAGGATCGAGGGAAAGATGAACGGAGCAAAAATAACTGTGCAGCGACGCTCCCCATCCAACTTGACAGAGCTTGAGAGGATCTGCAGAGAAGAATAGTAGAAACTCCCCAAATACAGGTGTGCCAAGCTTGCAGCATTATTCCCAAGAAGACTTGAGGCTGAAATTGCTGCCGATGGTGTTTCAACAAAGTACTGAGTAAAGGGTCTGAATACTTATGTAAATTCAATTTTTTTAATTTTTTATAAATTCCCAATTTCTAAACCTGTTTTTGCTTTGTCATTATGGCGTATTGTGTGTAGATTTTTTTTAAATCCATTTTATAAGACTAAAGTAACAAAATGTAGAAAAAGTCAAGTGGTCTGAATACTTTCTGATTGCACTGTATGCAATTCAGTAGCAACCTCCTTTGCACTCATTAGTCCTCTTTTCTAGCAGAAGCTTCTCTCTGCTTCACACAGTAGGATGGGCACAGCCAATCAGGGAAGATGGCAAAGATATTTACAATCACACAAAATAGTCTAAATGTATATACTGTACATTCTGCTGGCTCCGTTTTGGCTTAAGTAACAAACAGTATACAGTAGTTTGATTGGACTATATGAGTTGATAAGAGTTCCTACCTGAAGAGTGCAAGTGAGACAGCCGCTGGTGTTTCTGGAGTGACCCGCTGTGTCTTTCCATATCATGTCCAATCAATTGATTTTACCACAGGTGTAAAAACATCCCAAGGATGATCAATGGAAACAGGATGCACCTGAGCTCAATTTCAAGTCTCATAGCAAAGCATCTGATTACTTATGTAAATACGGTATTTGTTTTATTTTTTATAAATTAACACATCTGTTTTTGCTTTTATGGGGTATTGTGTGTATGTTGAGGCACTTTCTTTATTCATTTTAGAATAAGGCTTTAAAGTAACAAATTGTGCAAAAAGGGGTTTAACTACTCTCCGAATGCACGGTATGTGGTGCTATAGGTCACATTGGAAATTGAGATGAGATATGTTTTACTTCATGTTCTGTATTTGCATTGACTGCCATTGAACTATATTGGTAATAGGAACACTGTAAAGTTGATGATATTGTGATGTAGCCTAAACAAACTGACCCCAAATCTATCATGTCTTGTCCTGACCTATATAGCCTGACTGAAGCAGAGAATGATCTGTAGGTAATCACTTCCAAAGCCTGTATTCTGCCTGGATACAGATGCAACTCTCAAACAGCTCAAATAAACTTCTATACTACATATTCTAGCTATATACCGATAGGGATATAGACTACAACATAACTGGACTGTTGAAAATGTGCGTGTTCTGTGGTTGATTTGGTCTTTTAATATAGTACCACCAACAACCATCACAAGTCATTTTTTTGATCTTTAATATTTTAAATAAAAAATACAAATTACTATTGTTTATTTTATTGCATATTACAAACCCATTCACAAATTACTGTCATATTTGTTACTGTTTCCTCTACACATATGTTACTCAGTATGCTATACGTTGTCTATTCTTATTCTTGAATAAAGTATGTTCTGCAAAACTAGCTTGTGACCTTTCTGGCACTCAATAAGAAATCCACAGACGCTGGAGAACAGTCTGTCACACGAGAGAACAGTACATGGATTCTGAGCAGTCAGAAACATATAGTAACTTCAGTTCTCTTTATAGTCCTATTTCTGCTTAAAGCACAAAAGTCCCACAAGTCTTGTTAAATGTAGAAGCTTTCACATAGTGCCTAATACATGCTTCAATTAGTATTTAAAAATAGCTTGCATGAATAAAAAACTCCTTGCAGTAACTCCGTAACATTGTTTCCTACGTCTGTATATAAGAAAAGCACAACAGAAGAATTCAAATACTTTCCCCAAGTAATAAATTAATGGAATGCGCCGTAGCATTTGGCATAAAGTTGATACATAAAAAAATTGACAAAATAAATTAGCAATTGATATTTAATCTGCCTGTTAGTGCCTTTGTGACTGTGTAACATTACATAATATTGTCAAGCATTAGGGACTCATCTAGTTAAGAGCGGGGTCAGGAACTTTGAATTCATGTTCCATCATGGACCAGATAATAGTCTGGAAAAGCAGCATTTCAACATGCCCAATTGGTGAATGACCTAAAATCCTAAGAGATCATGTGGTCCAGACAGTCGTGAGCTCTCCCAAACTGGGTCACAATCTGAAGAGGAATATGCTGGGAAAAGGGGTCAATGGAAAGAGAATGTGTTCAACATCAAATAAAAGAACACAAAATTCTAGTTTCCATAGCTAGTAAACATATGTCGCCTTTTCTCCATTTCAGAATCCAGAGTTGGAACTCAACTCTTCTTCTACTCCATTAAATTATAGTATGAACAAATAAATATACACAGTGTGCAAACCATGACAGACTGACTAGGTGAATCAAGGTAAAAGCTATAATCCCTTATTGAGGTCACTTGTTAAATCCATTTAATCAGTGTAGATGAAAGGGAGGAAACAGCTTAAAGAAGGATGCTTTTACTGCGACTGACTAGGTGCCAAATGTGTTCATTTCTGAAATTAGTAGATGTGTAAATGAGTTACATTACAAGATGTGAAACTATGTGCCTACAGAACAGAGCTATACCAATAGGTCCTGTTGTGTAGCGTGCCTGTGTGTTTATTGTCTAACTAACACATACATCATGTACCTCATATGTTAAGCAATCAACAGACTGCCCTTTCTATTATGTTCAGGATTAAGTTAGCTACATGACATATTGATCCCATAAACACACAGTGACACACTCAAAGCTCAGTGCACGTGACTGGGGTGAGACCATGAATCAAGAGGGTTGGGCCTAAACCGTGAGTCACAGCTTCCAACTGACTAAGGTATTGTTGTGATTGGCTAGAGTGAGTAGGGGGGCGTGGTAAATACAGGAAGCGGACAGCAGCCTGAGCACTGTGCTCCATCAGCAGGCAGTTGACTGCAGACAAGAAGTCCTCTGAGAGGGCTGGGGCCGGTCTCGTCAGGCCCAGCTCCCCCAGCCCTGCATCCTGTTTCTGTTTCTGTCCGTACAGCTGCACCACAGAGTCCCAAGGCACTATCTTGATGGAGGCCCTGATCCTCAGCTTCCTCAACAGCTCCCGGAAGGTCTCCTCTTTAACCACCCAGCCCTGGTCGCTTGACTCTGCCTCCACACACAGAAATATTCTCATTCTGGCATGGCGCCATCTGCTGGCCATGTTGAGGACACACGCCATCTGCAGCAGGAAAAGGCTGCACACGTCAACAGAGGCAGCTGAGGTGCTGCCCGGACGCAGCAGGTTGAGGGGCCACACATCGATGATCCTCCCAGCTCCGTCCATCTTGGTCCCCATGCTCTCCCCCTGCAGCTGGAAGAAGTAGCGGCCCAGACACACGTTCTTACTCATCTTGATGGCATCCGAGATGATTCCTACATACTCCTCTGGCGTGAGCCAGCGTGGACTCTCCACATGGCGGACTGGAGGGAAGTGGGCTTGCAGAGAGGGTAGATCTACCCCAAAATCATCCCCTCCGGCCTCTTCTGACTCATAGAAGGCAGGGTCTTGGAGGAAGTAGTCCTCAGGGGTGCAACTGTCGTAGAACCCCAAGACCAGAGTGTTGGGCTTCATGCCGCCTTGAAGAGATAAAGAGTGAAGGAGGATAATCAAATGGATTAAAGAGTACATTGCTTGACAGGTTAAACTGTTTTATATTCCATTTTCCAAAGTAGTAATATTATTATTAATACAGTATGTCAATGCTCTTTACAACATAGTTGTGTGTGAAGAGGAGGAAAACAACAAACAATGATCCAGAATGGTAAATAGGAGGTTGTGTGACTCACCCAGGCCAGTGATGCGCAGCAGATGCTGTGTGCCCTGCCTCACAGAGGGGGACAGAGTCAGATCCACAAAGGCCTTCACTCCCAGCTTATCCACCAGACTCAGCCAGAAGTTATACTGCTGCTGGACAGGGTCTGAGGGCAGGGTGTCTGAAACAGAAGAGAGGCTGGATTGCCTGGATTCCCAAACAAGAGCAGAGCCAAACTAGTTTCCCTTAAATTTTCTATGGGGTCTGAAATGACTTGATAAAGATGAGCAAAAATGACTGAATAAAACAAATAATTCATATTCCTACACTGAGTATACAAAACATTAAGAACACCTCTTTCCCTGCCATAGACTGACCAGGTAAATCCAGGTGAAAACTATGATCCCTTATTGATGTCACTATTGGAGACAGATTTTAAGATATTACAAGGGTCTTTTATACAGCTGAAACTTGTTTTAAATGCAAAGAAAACACATTTTATGATTTTTAATAGGTTACAAAAGTTGGTTGAAAATACACTTGCACTTACGAGTTTAGATGGTTTCCGAATTAAATCAGGTCTCTGCATAAAAATACTTAGGGATAAAGTTGGATGATAAACTGTCTTTTAAAATGCATGTTGACGAACTGTAAACGGCTAAGAATCAAGCTAGGCTTCCTCTATAGAAACAGGTCATGTTTGTCCTCTATAAATAGAAGACAAATTGTGCAAGCTACTTTTATGTCTGTTATAGATTATCGGGATATTATCTACATGCATGCTACGGCATGAACACTTAAATCGCTGGATGCTATTTATCATTGCGCACTTAGGTTTATTACGGGTGCTAGCTACAGTGCTCACCACTGTGTTCTATATAAAAGTGTGGGTTGGACTTCGCTGTCCATGAGATGAGAACAACATACTCTCGTGTTTGTCTATAAAGCACATCTGAATAAACTACCTTATTTATCATCACTCATCAATATTAAAATTAGAATTCCTAAAACCAGGTCTCAAGCATGGATTACACTTGAGGCCCGTGCGATTTCCACAGAGTTGGGTATGGCTGCCTTTTCCTGTTACGCTCCTTGCCTATGGAATAGCCTGCATACTAAACTTAAACTTGAGACTCTTGTCCCCCTTGCCCATTTTAGATATTTATTGGAGGATTTTTATTTTTGTATTGCTTGTAACTGTTTCGGGTAATACAAGTTCTTGTGCTGTTAGGGGAATAACCTATGTGTAAATGTAATAATCTGTTTGTCTTGTTTAGTTTCTTAATCATTGTACCTAAACTGTATGTGTAAACATGTATACACAGGGCCCAGCTGTAAAAGAGACCTTGGTCTCAGTCTGTGTTCCTTGTTCAAATAAAGGTCTAATAACTTGTTAAATCCCCTTCAAATCATTGTAGATGAAGGGGAGATAGGTTAAATAAGGATTTTTAAACCTCAAGACAATTGAGAAACTGATTGTGTATGTGCGCCATACAGGGTGAATGTGCACGATTAAAGATTTAAGTGCCTTTGAACAGGGTATGATAGTAGGTGCCAAGTGCACCGGTTTGTGTCAAGGACTGAAATGCTGCTGTGTTTTTCACGCTCAACAGTTTCCTGTGTGTATGAAGAATGGTCCACCACCCAAAAGACATCCAGCCAATTTGACACAACTGTGGGAAGCATTGGAATCAACATGGGGCAGCATCCCTGTGGAACGCTTTGAACACCTTGTAGAGTCCATGCCCTAACGAATTGAGGCTGTTCTGAGGACAAAAGGAGTTCCTAATATTTGGTATACTCAATTGACATTTTATGACCCCCCCCCCCCCCCCCCCAAAAAAAAAAAATCGGTATTATATTATTTTAAACTGATGCAATTGCTCAGATGGTAGGGGTCAATATGATTGACACCACTTTTTTCAATGCCTGACCTTGCGAGGATAACAGCACTGAGCCTTTTCTCAAAATGTTTTATGAGCTGGAGAACACTTTGGAAGGGATCTTAGACCATTCCTCCATATAGAATCCTTCCAGATCGTTGTTATCCTTCGTCTGCGCTTATGGACTCCCCTCTTCAATTCAAACCGCAGCTTTCCAATGGGTTTCAAGTCTGGAGACTGAAAAGGCCATGGCAAAATGTTGATTTTGTGGTCAATTAACAATTTCTTTGTAGATACTGATGTGTGCTCTGGGTTATTGTCGTGCTGGAAGATCCGCAAGTGGTCAAGGTTCAGCCTCTGTCCTGGTACTGGGTAAAGTTTATGATGCCATTGACTTTAACAAGGGCCCCAGGACCAGAGAAAGCAAAATAGCCCCACAACATCAAATAATCACAACCACATTTTAAAGTAGATATGGGGTTCTTTTCTGCTTATGCATTCTTATTATGAAGCCAAACCCACCACTAGTGTGCATGGCCTAAAAGCTCAATTTTTATGTCATCTGACTGTTTCCAATCCAAGTGCCAATGTCATTTAGCAAACTCCAGGTGTTTACATTTGTTGGATAACATAAAAATAGAGCAGCTCTTAGCATTAGTATAAAATCATTTCCCAATTTTTGGAGCATACAATATAGCTCAGTATTTTAACTATATATTTTATACCGTATGTTTTGCACATCTTTTAGCAAGGGTGTTAATCATTTTGGACCCCAGAAATATCACACTCAGATTACTCCTTTTGTAATCAAATAGTGGAAGCTTTAGGTTTCATGCAGTCATAAAAATTACAAGCATTTATTGTAAGAGTCATAATTATATGATACCACTGGCACCAGAACCCCAGTCACCGTCCCTATAATGTTACCCAGATCTCCCAGCTTCACGTGTCCCAGCACAAACAGGCCACCCTTCTTCAGCTGATTGACAAAGTTGATGAGCTGGCAGGAGGAGCGAGGGTTGGCCACCATCAACAACACCTGGGGCCTCCAGAACTTCACATGGTCCTTCCTCACATCCAGCATCAGCAGATACTTACGCACCTACAGGAGAGGGGGAATGGGGGAAAGTAGATTCAAAGCACCAAGAATGACAGCGGTGACACCCTAGGGTCCTGTTTAGTGGGGAACACCGTAGCGAAATATTTTGCATCAGAAAACCTAAATCTGTTTTCTAAACTGAACACCTTCAGATAGTTCTTCCGTTTCAAAATGATTCCTCCCTGCTGAACATGGGTGGAACTGGCCCATGAGCACATGTTTGCTTTGGTACAAGTATATGCGTGTGTGTGCGCGTGTCTCCATGTGTGGGTACCTGATGGAAGATAAGAGCCTGGCTGATGTATCCCCAGCTGCTGGTGGGTGATCTGTAGTGCAGGAAGAGCAATAGCAGCAAGAGGAGGATGATGCTGGCTGAAGAGTAGACAGGATTAATGACAAACATCATCACCAGACAGCTCAGAATGCCCAGCAGACATGTGTGCCAGGAGAACACCTGGAAGGTGGGCCTGGGGAGATAGAATGGCAAGGGAAACCGGGGAAAGGTGAAAGACAGTTAAAAACTAGACTGGACAATGATGGTCAAAAGTATTCCAGATAAACGCTACTTCACTAAGGACAACGACATCAAAACACAAAAAGAGGAGCATCAGTGCAAGGTCATTGTCTTCTTTTTTAAAATCAGATTGTACAACATGATACTAGGATCTGATTACCTGAAGTTGGGGGCCGATGCCCATTCCAGAGCCAGACAGGCCAAGTCGACAGCAGCATAGGCCAGCAGGTAGAACACTGTCACAAGGCCAGCTATGGCATTAAGTTGGCCTGCAAACACCACACACTGCAACACAGTCACACCAAAGACACTGTCTCAGAGCCTGTTTAAAATTCCAAAATAAACTGTCAATACAATACACCCATGTCCTCTCATCACCTGTGCCAACCCCCAGGTGTACAGCACTGCCACCCATGGGTTACCAGAGCTGGAAGTGATAGCAGCAGGAGCCAATGGAAAACCTATGGGTAACATCAACATTACATCAACATTATGCTCCTTATTCTGTGTCAGCCCAAAACATGTCCTTTGCTCTGTTACTCTTTGCGAAACGTGTTCAACAACATCCTTACCAAACAGCTGGTCCAGTGCAAGGGCATGGAGGATCCGGGACGCCCCAATGAGAGAGCACATGGCTGCTGATAGGGCGGAACAGTAGATCCCAATGGTTACAAATGGTGGCCAAATGTTTATACGCTGGAAGAACCCGTAATCCTGAACCAACAGGGTCCTACACAAAATACATTAATTAGTTGACAATTTAAAGTATATAGTAGCTACAGTATGATGAATATTCGGGCAGTCAATTATGAGCAAATTAGATAGATGACAGAGTTCCCACCACTCCCAGCCTCATCCATTCAGACCTTTCACATGTGGAGCTGGCCAGGATGAAGAGCAGGACATAGACTATGCAGGTGTAGAGGACTGCAATAATGGTGCCTTTGGGAATGGCAGCACTGGGGTTCTTAAGCTCTCCTACAGACAACAGATTAAGGGAAAGATAGTTGAACATGTCAAGTTTGAGTCTGTATGTGAAGCTTAATAAGATGTTAACTAACGGAAGTAAAAGATTCCATTACCTTTAGTCAGAATGCATATGGCACAGGTAAAGTAACAGCTACACTGAGTATACAAAACTTTAACAAGTGCTCTTTCCATGACAGACTGACCAGGTGAATCCAGGTGAAAGCTATGCTCCATTATTGAGGTCACTTGTTAAATCCACTTAAAATCAGTGTAGATGAGGGGAAGGGGACAGCTTAAAGATTGACTTTCAAGGTTGTGTATGTGTGCCATTCAGAGGGTGAATGGGAAAGACAAAAGATTTAAGTGCCTTTGAACAGGGTATGGTAGTAGGTGCCAAGCGCACCGGTTTGTGTCAAGAACTGCAACACTGCTGGGTATCACCCTCAACAGTTTCCCGTCTGTATCAAGAATGGTCCACCACCCAAAGGACATTAGCCAACTTGACACAACTGTGGGAAGCATTGGAGTCAACATAGGCCAGCATCCCTGTGGAACGCTTTCAACACCTTGTAGAGTCTATGCCCTGACGAATTGAGGCTGTTCTGAGGGCAAAAGGGGGGGGGGGGTATACTCAGTATGATGCGTGTGGAGAGTACCTGACATGTTGGCTCCGGCCATGATTCCGGTACAGCTGGTGAACATGACAGCGAACACGGAGGCGAATGACATTACTTTACCGGTGCTATAGTCCACAGTGTAGCTTGCTGAAGAGGAAAAAGAGGAAGAACACTGTTGCTATTACAGCTCTTTTTCAAACCATAAAACTAACAACTCTATACATGTACAGTTTCACCTCCCCATCAAGGCTTACTACTCCTTTAATGCATCTGAAATATGACCCCAGCCAGACAGTACTCACAGCCCAGGTTGTCCCTCAGTGTTGTGCCGTTGAAGCCTGTGTAGCTGGCGTTGTAGGTGAGGGTCTGGTTGCCAGGGCCCTGGTGGGAGATGAGGAAGTCTAGGGGCGTGGTCAGTGCCAGGGGGCTGATGTAGATGGACAGCAAGGAGATGGTCACCACCAGAAGGATGAGAAAGGAGGTGCGGGCGAAGATGTGGGCACCCACTAGGCACACCAACAGAACCAGCAGGAGAACTATGGAAGAATACAGCACTGTGTACCAGTAGCCCTGGGGAAGCACCCGCAATGCAGAGGACGACGCTAGAGTGGGAGGTGGACAAAGAGGACAAGATAAAACACTGGGTGGAATGACTCATTTGAATGCATGTGGCACCAATATTCTAAGAAATATTATATAGAATTTGTTTTCAGCAGAAGTACAAAATCTTGGCATGCTTGGAATTTTAAGTATTAGGCCTTAAACTAGTAATTATAGAATGTCAAGACTAACCTGGATCCTGACCAAATATGTCAAGTATGGCCTCTACGAGACCAAGCACATACACTCCACACGCGCACACCTTAGCAAGGAAGAACATGAGGCCAATGCTTCCTCCAAACTCTGGGCCCAACGATCGACTGATCATGACTGGCAGACATTAGGTCAAGGGTTTAAATATTACTGATCTGGTGTGCTTCATTAATAAAGGTTAGCAAAGTCACTCTGCTCAGCTGGTTAAATCACAAAGTCACTCTGCTCAGCTGGTTAAATCACATGATGCACACCAGATGTTGTCATCAGTGTATTCAGATGATGTAATCCAAAACACTTATCTTCTATCTTTTTGACTACAAAACATAAACACCCGCTGGCACTATGATGATGTTAGGGTGGTTCTGGACATGATGAATATGAGGTTGAAAATTGATGAAATTTCCCGTTAGAGATATAAGGGCTAGAATTGTCTATAAAATAATGTGGCATCAAGTTTGACTAGTAAGAACTTTTAAACTGCACTCATACTTCAGACCAATACACATTTGCAAAATACAATACCTTCAGAAAGTATTCACACCCCTTGACTTTTTCGACATTGTTGTTACAACCTGAATTTAAAATGGATTAAATTGAGATTTTTTTGTCACTGGCTACACACAATACCCCATAATGTCAAAATTATGTTTTTAGAAATGTTTACAAATTAATCAAATCTGAAAAGCTGAAATGTCTTGAGTCAATAAGTATTCAACCCCTTTGTTATAGCAGTTCAGGAGTAAAACTTAGCCTAACAAAATAAATTGCATGGACTGTGTGCAATAAGTGTTTAACATCCTTTTTTAATGACTGCCTCATCTCTGTACTCCACACATACAGATAATTGTAAGGTCCCTCAGTCGAGTAGTGAATATCAAACACAGATTCAAACACAAAGACCAGGGAGGCTTTACAAGGCTTCGCAAAGGGCACCTATTGGTAGATGTTTTTTTTTTTTTTTTTTTTAGAAAGCAGACATTGAATATCCCTTTGAGAATGGTGAAGTTATTACACTTTGGATGGTAAATCAATAAACCTAGTTACTACATAGATAAGGTCTCTACAAAGGTACACAAATTGCGCCGACAGAGAGGGCTGACGTGCTTCTAGCGCATTATAAAAAAACAAAATACTGCAAAGTTTTCTGTTTTATTTCTTACATTATTAGCCCGGAAATGTTTGTGTTATTGCATACAGCCGGGAAGAACTATTGGATATCAGAGCGGCGGTAACTCACCAGCACTACCAGAATTACGACCAGGAATACGACATTCCCGAATCGGATACTCTGTTCGTAGCCCCCAGGGCAATTGAACTGATTCCAGAGGCCATTCCAAAACACCGCCGGAGGAGGATAGGTACTCGGAGTGGTCTTCTAGTCCGACTTAGGAGGCGCGCACACCACCCACCGCTTCCAAGTACATTACTCGCTAATGTTTAGTCTCTGGATAATAAAGTTTACGAGCTCAGGGAATGGATTTCCTTCCAGAGAGACATAAGGGATTGCAACATACTCTTTTCACGAAAACATGACTCTCTCGGGATATACTGTCTGAGTCCGTTCAGCCAGTTGGGTTCTCAGTTTATCGCGCAGAAAGGAATAAATATCTCTCCAGGAAGAAGAATTGCGGGGTTATGTGTCAAGATGAACTACTCATAGTGTGATTGTGATAACATACAGAAACTCAAGTCCTTTTGTTAACCCAACCTAGAATACTTCACAATCAAATGCCGACAGTATTATCGCCCAAGAGAATTCTCTTCAGTTATAGTCACAGCCGTGTATAACCCCCTCAAGCCGATACCACAAAGGCCCTCAAAGAACTGCACTGTACTTTATGTAAACTGGAAACCATATCCTGAGCCCGCGTTTATTGGAGCTGGGGATTTTAACAAAGCAAATTTGCGAAAAAGCCTGCCGAAGTTCTATCAACACATTGACTGTAGTACTCGCACTGCTCAAACACTCGACCACTGCTACTCCAACTTCCGGGATGCCTACAAGGCCCTCCTTTCCGCAAATCTGATCACGACTCCATTTTGCTCCTCACTTACTATAGGCAGAAACTCAAAACAGGAAGTACCCATGCTAAGGACTATTCAACGGTGGTCTGACAAATCGGAATCCACGCTTCAAGATTATTTTGATCACGCGGACTGGGATATGTTCCAGGTAGTCTCCGAGAACAATATTGACGAATACACTGACGGTAACTGAGTTTATTAGGAAGAGTATAAGAGATGTTGACCCACTGTTACTAATAAAACTTACCCCAACCAAAAGCCGTGGAGAGTTTGCAGCATTCACGCAAAACTGAAAGCGTGGACCATCATATTTAACCATGGCAAGGTGACTGGGAATATGGCCGAATACAAACAGTGTAGTAATTCCCTCTAAGGCAATCCAACAGGCAAAACGTCAGTATAGAGACAAAGTGGAGTCGCAATTCAATGGCTCAAACCTGAAACGTATGTGGCAGGGTCTACAGAAAATCACGGACTACAAAGGGACACAGAAGTCTTGCTTCCGGACAAGTTAACAACATCGCCCGCTTTGAGGATAACAGTGCCACCGACGAGGCCCGCTAACAAGGACTGAGGGCTCTCCTTCTCCGTGGCCGACGTGAGTAAGACATTTAAGCGTGTTAACCCTCGCAAGGCTACCGGCCCAGATGGCATCCCTAGCCGCGTCCTCAGTGCATGCGCAGACCAACTGGCTGGAGTGTTTACAAACATATTCAATCTCTCCCTTTCCCAGTCTACTGTCCCCACATGCTTCAAGATGTCCACCTTTGTTCCTGTACCCAAGAAAGCAAAGGTAACTGAACTAAATGACTATCGCCCCATAGCACTCACTTCTGCCATCATGAAGTGATTTGAGAGACTAGTCAAGGATCATATCACCTTACCTGCTACCCTAGACCCACTTCAATTTGCTTACCGCCCCAATAGATCCACAGACGATGCAATCGACATCACACTGCCCTGTCCCATCTGTACAAGAGGAATACCTATGTAAGAATGCAGTTCATTGACTATAGCTCAGCATTCAACACCATAGTACCCTCCAAACTCATCATTAAGCTTGAGGCCATGAGTCTGAACCCCGCCTGTGCAACTGGGTCCTGGACTTCCTGACAGGCCGCCCCCAGGTGGTGAAGGTAGGAAAAAACAAGGATGCGTGCTTAGCCCCCTCCTGTACTCTCTGTTCACCCATGACTGTGTGGCCACGCGCGCCTCCAACTCAATCAAGTTTGCAGACGACAACAATAGGCTTGATTACCAACAATGACGAGACAGCCTACAGGGAGGAGGTGAGGGCCCTGGAAGTGTGGTGCCAAGAAAATAACCTATCACCCAACGTCTACAAAACAAATGATAGGTTATTTTCGACTTCAGGAAACAGCAGAGGGAGCACCCCCCCATCCACATTGACGGGACAGCAGTGGAGATGGTGGAAAGATTCCTTGGCGTACACATCACTGACAAACTGAAATGGTCCACCCACACAGACAGTGTGGTGAAAAAGGCGCAACAGCTTGGAACCTAAAACCCTCACAAACTTTTACAGATGCACAATTGAGAGCATCCTGTCGTGCTGTATCACCGCCTGCTATGGCAACTGCACCGCCCGCAACTGCAGGGCTCTCCAGAGGGTGGTGCTGTCTGTCCAATACATCACCGGGAGCAAACTACCTGCCCTCCAGAACCCAAAATCACAGGAAGGTCAAAAAGATCATCATGGACAACAACCACCCGAGCCACTGCCTGTTCACCCCACTATAATCCAGAAGGAAAGGTCAGTACAGGTGCATCAAAGCTGGGACTGAGAGACTGAAAAACAGTCTCTAGCTCAAGGCCATCAGACTCTTTAATAGTTTTAAATAGCCGTCACTAGCACATTAGAGGCTGCTGCCCTATATACATAGACTTGGAATCACTGAACAGAAAGGTGGTGCGGCGGTCCTTCGTGGGCAAATTTTGTCATCAAAGTCTGGCATTCTCTGGATTTATGGTGCTTTCAAGACAACTTGGAACTCTGAGAACCATGATGACGTCAGTGATCTTCAGGTCGTAGCTCTAGAATAACCTAAAACATAAGGCCAAAATCTACATGGGAGTTGCTTACGAAGAAGACAGTGAATGTTCCTGAGTGACCAAGTTACAGTTTTGACTTAAATCTGCTTGAAAGTCTATGGCAAGCCCTGAAAATGGTTGTTTATCAATGATGGACAATGAATTTGACAGAGCTTAAAGAATTTTGACAAGAATAAATGGGCAAATGTTGCACAATCCAGGTGTATAAAGCTCTTAGAGACGTACCCAGAAAGACTCACAGCTGAAATCGCTGCCAAAGGTGCTTCTACAAAGTATTAACTCAGGGGTGTGAATACTTACAGTACCAGTCAAAAGTTTGGACACACCTTCTCATTCAAGGGTTTTTCTTTATTTTTTACTATTTTCTACATTGTAGAATAAAAGTGAAGACATCAAAACTATTAAATAACACATATGGAATCATTTAGTAACCAAAAAGTGTTCAACAATATTTTACATTCTTCAAAGTATCCACCCTTTGCCTTGATGACAGCTTTGCACACTCTTGGAATTCTCTCAACCAGGTTCACCTGGAATGCTTTTCCAACAGTCTTGAAGGAGTTCCCACATATGCTGAGCACTTGTTGGCTGCTTTTCCTTCACTCTGCGGTCCAACTCATCCTAAACCACCTCAATTGGGTTGAGGTCAGGTGATTGTGGAGGCCAGGTCATCAAATGCAGCACTCCATCTCTCTCCTTCTTGGTCAAATAGCCCTTACACAGCCTGGAGGTGTGTTAGGTCATTGTCCTGTTGAAAAACAAATGATAGTCCCAATAAGACCAAACCAGATGGGATGGCGTATCGCTGCAGAATGCTGTTGTAGCCATGCTGGTTAAGTGTGCCTTGAATTGTAAATAAATCATAGACAGTGTCACCAGCAAAGCACCCCCACACCATCACACCTCCTCCTCCATGCTTCACAGTGGGGACCACACATGTGGAGATCATCCGTTCATCTACTTCGCGTCTCACAAAGACACGGCGGTTGGAACCAAAAATCTCAAATTTGGACTCATCAGAACAAAGGACAGATTTTCCACCGGTCTAATGTCCTTTGGTCGTGTTTAATGGTGTCCTTTAGTAGTGGTTTCTTTGCAGCAATTCGACCATGAAGGCCTGATTCACGGAGTCTCCTCTGAACAGTTGATGTTGAGATGTGTCTGTTACTAGAACTCTGAAGCATTTATTTGGCCTGCAATTTCTAAGGCTGGTAACTCAAATGAACTTATCCTCTGCAGCAGAGGCAACTCTGGGTCTTCCTTTCCTGTGGCAGTCCTCATGAGAGCTAGTTTCATCATTGCATTTGATGTTTTTTTGCGACTGCACTTGAAGAAACTTTCAAAGTTCTTGAAATTTTCCGGATTAACTGAACTCCGTCTTAAAGTAATGATGGACTATCGTTTCTCTTTGCTTATTTGAGCTGTTCTTACCATAATATGGACTTGTTCTTTTACCAAATAGGGCTATCTTCTGTATACCACCCCTACCTTGTCAGAACACAACTGATTGGCTCAAACGCATTAAGATGGAAAGAAATTCCACAAATTAACAAGGACTACATGTTAATTGAAACGCATTCCAGGTGACTGACGACCTCATGAAAATGTTTGAGAATGCCAAGAGTGTGCAAAGCTGTCATCAATGAAGAATCTCAAATATATTTGATTTGCTTAACACCTTTTTGGTAACTACATGATTCCATGTGTTATTTCATAGTTTTGATGTCTTTACTATTATTCTACAATGTAGAAAGTAGTAAAAATAAAGAAAAACCCTGGAATGAGTCAGTGTGTCCAAACTTTTGACTTGTACTGTATGTAAATTACATATTTCTGTAATTCATTTTTTTATAAATTTGCTAACATTTATAAAAACATGTTTTCACTTTGTCATTGCGGGGTATTATGTGTTGATGGGTGAGAGAAAAAAAATCAATTGAACCTATTTTGAATTCAGGCTGTAACACAACAAAATGTGGAATAGGTCAAGGGGTATGAATACCTTCTGAGGGCACTGTATAGGTTTTTTTTGTGGTGTGAGAAAGAACCAGAGTTAAGGATACAATAGGCCCCGCCTCCCTGCACAGCACCATTGGTGGAAATAGCACAGATGGACAAGATGGTGAGGGAGATAATGGTGTAGGCTACAAGCAGCATCACAAGACCCTGCAAGAGCCCCGCATGACCAACCACAAACCCTATGGGGAAACATCATTATACAGTATTAGTATTGTTACAGGAACACAATAAAGTAGACTAATGCATTCACACAGTTACACACATACACCTTCTTAAAAATATCTAGCATAGCTTGGAGCCAATAGCAGCTTGACTATCAACAAGCATCACTGTATGTTGCATGGTGAATAATTCCACATTCACAGTCTATATTTGTATATGTCTGACATCGATGCTGCACTCACCAGTTCTGAGGAAGAGGACAATGCTGAACATGGAGAGGACGGTGGGCACTATCACCCCGAAGAATGTGTTGAGTTTTCGGGGTACTGCATTAGGAGTGCTGGCCTCCCCAGTGCCCTCGGACCCCCCCATGCCACATATTGCTGTGTCTACAGACAGACCACACACCCCATGGGCGAGGAGGGGTGCGTGTTCATTAGACATGGCCTTCGGGAGAAGCCTATTGTATATTTAGATGGTCTAGACGTCCTTTTTTGTAACCCTGTTAAAATGTTGACATTCTTTGTGTAAATTAGATTATAAAAATAAGTTGGTAACAAAACTGACAATTTGACAGATTACTGAAAACATATTTACGAAAAATAGTAGGTTCTACAAACAAAAAAATAACGGGAGAGGGGAGGGTTGGAAAAACAACATCTTCAGGCTACGATCCACCAGAAAAAGTCAGGCATTCAAAATAAATAGCATACTTCAAAGACGCGAGAGTTAAAACACTTGACTACACAACACATCATGCAACATCAACATACACCATATTGTATTTGTTACAAATTAACAAGAGTTGCGCGATAGTATCGAGTTGACGTTTCTTTCATGTATCCAAAAAGGGGAAGTGGAGCTGTGACACAGAACGGTTCTTGGTGAGGTCATGCAACAATTCAAGCTCGCAATTCCGTACACTTGGTGTTTGACTAATGATAACATTTTTGTTTACTTTGCAATCATGGCTATTGTAGCTATAGCCAGATGAAATCAGCCACTCACCTATTCTCCGTCAGTGGGAATAAGCGCGCGCACTTCCGGTTGTTAAACACTCACCGTCTGCATCTGGCTGCCTACTGTAGCCCACTGCTCCGTTATTTCAGTTTACAGCTGAATGATCTCTGCAAGTTATCACAAAGTAATATAAAAGCATACACAACTGTGTTTTGTTAGTTGATCTAACTAGATTAGAAAACTACTGGCTATAGTTAGCATAGGCTACAGATACATTCTCCAATAGCTCATAAAAGGTAGAAATTATAATGCCGCAATCTGACCAGTTTTCATTCAAATCTACATGCGTATTCTCCCTATTACAATGAACATTGACCTACTTGCACACACATCTAGTTACTTGCTATTTGTTATGTGCTGGTCACGGGACAGTAAAAACTGTTCATGTGACTGCCAAAAAGGGGAGGCTGAAAATCTGTCTGTAGCTAGGTTTCCATCCAATTGGCGACAGATTTTCATGCGAATATTCTAAACTGCGCATAAAAACAATATGCGCATTTCCCCACCAGAGATGTATTTCTATCAAATTTATATAACATGTGCGTGATGACGTTGTGCACATACAAATACCGTTTGCGATTAAATTCCCATGTACAGAATAAAAAAATACAAGTTAAATGGGTTTCCAACTCTACTGATGGTTTTCTCACAAACGTGCGCTCTAGCTAACAATTGCTGCTAACAAATAGCTAATCTGCACACTTGTGGCTAGAGCGCATGTGTAACCTACATGAGATTATTATGGCCAAAAGAGCGAGATTTTTTTTTTTTCTTAAACGGCAGCAAAACATCGATTATTATGTCACCAGAATAAAATCATCACTTTCACCACCCTGTGAATGTCATCATCATTTATTTAATCTGTAGTGGTGGAAAAAGTATCCAATCTTCATACTTGATTAAAAGTTTAAAAAATGCCTGAAGTAAAAGTCACCCAATAAAATACTACTTCAGTAAAAGTCTAAAAGTATTACATTTTGAACATACTTAAGTATAAAAGTAAAAGTATAAATAATTTAAAATTCATTATATTAAGCTAAACAGACAGCAACATGTTTTTTATATATTTACGGATAGTCCGGGGCACCCTCCAAAATTCAGACATCATTTACAAACGAAGCATGTGTGTTTAGTGAGACCACCAGATCAATGGCAGTAGTGATGACCATGGCTGTTCTATTGGTAAGTGCGTGAATTGGACCATTTTCCTGTCCCGCTAAGCATTCAAAATGTAACGAGTAGGCCTACTTTTGTGTGTTAGGGAAAATGTATGGAGTAAAAAGTACATTATTTTCTTTAGGAATGTAGTGAAGTAAAAGTTGTCAAAAACATAAATAGTAAAGTACTGATACCCCAAAAAATTACTTTAGTACTTTAAATTATTGTTACATACACTAAATATACAACATTATGTGGAGGAATAGGCAGCCTGTAAGGTGCGCCTGGTTTACCTATCAAATTCTAGATTTACAATTACTTTATTTCCCCAAATGGTTTTGTAACGTGAGTGATGTCAATTCAGGTACATACAAATCCATTGTGCTGATTTTACAATATCCCTTTAAGTGATAATACAGTAAATGAGATTTTTTTTCCACAGATGTGTGGTGTTGCCCAGTCCTCCACCTACCTGTTCGAGTTAAAGACCAGAGAGGTGAAAAGAGCAGGTTGGTAGAGAGGAGAGGATGGGTTAGGGGTGCGTTTGACAGAGAGTCTGTCGCATCCCCCCCATGTGTCCTGTCAAGAGTGCTGATCCACATTGCACAAATAAACGTCAGAGAAATAAAAGTCGGAGAGACACTGTCTGTCTTCAACACATTGCATTTGTTGCACAGAGCAAAGATACAGTGCCTTGCAAAAATATTCATCCCACTTGGCGTTTTTCCTATTTTGTTGCATTACAACCTGTAATTTAAATGGATTTTTATTTGGATTTCATGTAATGGACATACACAAAATAGTCCAAATTGGTGAAGTGAAATGAAGAAAATAACTTCTTTAAAAAATAAAAAAAAACGGGAGAGTGGTGCGTGCATATGTTTTCACCCCCTTTGCTATGAAGCCCCTAAATAAGATCTGGTGCAACCAATTACCTGCAGAAGTCACATAATTTGTTAAATTAAGTCCCCCTATGTGCAATCTAAGTGTTACATGACCTGTCACATGATCTCAGTATTTATACACCTGTTCTGAAAGGCCCCAGAGTCTGCAACACCACTAAGCAAGGGGCACCACCAAGCATGCGGCACCATGAAGACCAAGGAGCTCTCCAAACAGGTCAGGGACAAATTTGTGGAGAAGTACAGATCAGGGTTGGGTTATAAAAAAATATCAGAAACTTGAAACATCCCACAGAGCACCATTAAATCCATTATAAAAAATTGAAAGAATATGGCACCGCAACAAACCTGCCAAGAGAGGGCCGCCCACCAAAACTCACGGACCAGGCAAGGAGAGCATTAACCAGAGAGGCAACAAAGAGACCAAAGATAACCCTGAAGGAGCTGCAAAGCTCCACAGCAGAGATGGGAGTATCTGTCCATAGGACCACTTTAATCCATACACTCCACAGAGCTGGGCTTTATGGAAGAGTGGCCAGAAAAATGCCATTGCTTAAAGAAAAAAATAAGCAAACATGTTTGGTGTTTGCCAAAAGGCATGTGGGAGACTCCCCAAACATATGGAAGAAGGTACTCTGGTCAGATGAGACTAAAATTTAGCTTTTTGGCCATCAAGGAAAACGTTATGTCTGGCGCAAACCCAACACCTCTCATCACCCCGAGAACACCATTCCCACAGTGAAGCATGGTGTTGGTAGCATCATGCTGTGGGGATGTGTCTCCTCGGTAGGGACTGGGAAACTGGTCATAATTGAAGGAATGATGGATGGTGCTAAATACAGGGAAATTCTTGAGGGAAACCTGTTTCAGTCTTCCAGAGATTTGAGACTGGGATGGAGGTTCACCTTCCAGCAGGACAATGACCATAAGCATACTGCTAAAGCAACACTCGACTGGTTTAAGGGTAAACATTTAAATGTCTTGGAATGGCCTAGTCAAAGCCCAGAACTCAATCCAATTGAGAATCTGTGGTATGACTTAAGATTGCTGTACACCAGCGGAACCCATCCAACTTGAAGGAGCTGGAGCAGTTTTGCCTTGAAAAACAGGCAAGAATCACAGTGTTTAGATGTGTCAAGCCTTTGAGACATACCCCAAGAGACTTGCAGCGGTAATTTCTGCAAAAGTTGACTCTACAAAGTATTGACTTTTGGGGGGTGAATAGTTATGCACGCTCATGTTTTTTTGTTTGTCTTATTCCTTGTTTGTTTCACAATAAAAATATTTTTCATCTTCAAAGTGGTAGACATGTTGTGTACATCAAATGATACAAACCCCCCCAAAAATAAATTTTAATTCAAGGTTGTAAGGCAACAAAATAGGAAAAATGCCAAGGGGGGTGATACTTTCGCAAACCACTGTACATTTAAATAAGAGTTTATTAAATGTACTGTAGAGCATATGTGGGAAACAGTATGGATAAATAAAGGGGTATTACAGTCATATATTAAAATATCAAATACACTTCAAATTAGTGGATTTTGCTATTTCAGCCACATGACAGGTGTATAAAATCGAGCACATAGCAATGCAATCTCCAAAGACAAACAGTAGAATGGCCTTACTGAGGAGCTCAGTGACTTTCAACGTGGCACCATCATATGATGCCACCTTCCCAAAAGTCATTTCGTAAAATGTCTGCCCTGCAAGAGCTGTCCCGGTCAATGGCAAGTGCTGTTATTGTGAAGTGGAAACGTCTAGGAGCAACAACGGCTCAGCCGCAAAGTGGCAGGCCATGCAAGCTCACAGAACGGGACCGCCAAATACTGAAACGCGTAAATAATATTCTGTTCTCAGTAGCAACAATCACTACAGAGTTACAAACTGCCTCTGGAAGCAACGTGAGCACAATAACTGTTATTTGGGAGCTTAATGAAATGGGTGTACATGGCCGGGCAGCCGCACATAAGCCTAAGGTCAACATGCGCAATGCCAAGCGTCGGCTGCAGTGGTGTAAAGCTCACCGCCATTGGGAAAGGGGGATACCTAGTCAGTTGTACAATTGAATGCCTTCAACTGAAATGTGTCTTCCGCATTTAACCCAACCCTTCTGAAACAGAGAGGTGCGGAGGGCTACCTTAATCGACATCCACGTCTTTGGCGCCCGGGGAACAGTGAGTTAACTCTCTTGCTCAGGGGCGGAACAACATATTTTTACCTTGTCAGCTCAGGGATTCGATCCAGCAACCTTTCGGTTACTTGACCAATGTTCTAACCACTAGGCTCATTATACTCTGGAGCAGTGGAAACGCATTCTTGGGAGTGATGAATCACGCTTCACCATATGGCAGTCCGACAGACAAATCTGGGTTTGGTGGATGCCAGGAGAACGCTACCTGCCCGAATGCATAGTGCCAACTGTAAAGTTTGGTGAAGGAGGAATAATGGTCTGGGGTTGTTTTTCATAGTTCAGTCTAGGCCCCTTAGTTCCAGTGAAAGGAAATCTTAATGCTACAGCATACAATGACATTCTAAATTATTCTGAGCTTCCAACTTTGTGGCAGAGTTTGGGGAAGGCCCTTTCCTGTTTCAGCATGACAATGCCCCCGTGCACAAAGCGAGGTCCATACAGAAATGGTTTGTCGAGATCGGTGTGGAAGAACTTGACTGGCCTCCACAGAGCCCTGACCTCAACCCCATCGAACACCTTTAGGATGAATTGGAACGCCGACTGCGAGCCAGACCTAATCACCCAACATCAGTGCCTGACCTCACTAATGCTCTTGTGGCTGAATGAAAGCGAGTACCCGCAGCAATGTTCCAAAATCTAGTGGAAAGCCTTCCCAGAAGAGTGGAGGGTGTTAAAGCAGCAAAGGGGGGACCAACTCCATATTAATGCCCATGATTTTGGAATGAGATGTTTGATGAGCAGGTGTCCACATACGTTTGGTCATGTAGCATACTTTATGCCACTGTTCATCCGTCTCATGCTACCACTAGAGTGAGGGCACCGCCAGCATTCAAAAGTGACCAAAACATCAGCCAGGAAGCATAGGAACTGAGAAGTGGTCTGTGGTCACCACCTGCAGAATCACTCCTTTTTTGGGGGTGTCTTGCTAATTGCCTATAATTTCCACCTTTTGTCTATTCCATTTGCACAACAGCATGTGAAATTTATTGTCAATCAGTGTTGCTTCCTAAGTGGACAGTTTGATTTCACAGAAGTGTGATTGACTTGGAGTTACATTGTGTTGTTTAAGTGTTCCCTTTATTTTTTTGAGCAGTGTATTTAGATTTTTTTCACACTTTTTTGGTTACTACATGATTCCATGTGTTATTCATAGTTGATGTCTTCACTATTATTCTACAATGTAGAACAATCTTGCTGTTACATGATTGTACAAAACACAGGGCCCTAGATGAGCAAGGCCAGACAGCAAGGGCAGGGTAGTATAGTTATCTGCGTTTTATGATGTGTAGAACATATTGTAATAACCATATTTTATAATTAATAAACTTGGTGTCTAGTGTACTGTTTATGAAGTCATATTTTAATGTAACAATATTAAACAAAATAATCCAATAACACTCTAAAAATTTGACTTTTTATTGGTAAATCAAAAATTTACAAAATACATTCATTCCTGTTCAAAATGAACAGGCTAATGAAAACAATATACAACATAAGCATCACTTTAAATACATATTTTCCCTTCAGTTTTGGCTTTATAATTATAGTGTTAAACTGTTGATAAGATCTGCATTTAATACCAACAAAAACACTATTAATTTCTGTATTGTGCTATCAACTCAGCCAAAGTGTTCTCTATTTCCATTTTACCAGGTGTGTGTAGTTAACGAAAATCAACCCTTGATGCCAAACTGTTGTATAAACCTTTCCAGGCGGAATCTGCAGACCTGCTCCTATCTGTGACTGCATAATGAACACCCTTTTATGCCAATTAAGGACATTGTGAACAAGCAGTAATAGAAATAGATTATTCTTTACTTGTTTTTTGTATTTTACCCTCCTTTCTCCCCAAATTTCGATCTTGTCGCATCGCTGCAACTCCCAAACGGGCTCAGGAGAGGCGAAGGTGGAGTCATGCGTCCTCCGAAACATGACCTGCCTAATCGCGTTCCTTAACACCCGCCAAATTAAGCCGGAAGCCAGCAGCACCAATGTGTTGGGGAAAAAACGGTTCAACTGGCAACCGGGGTCAGTCCGCAGGCACACGGCCCGCCGCTAGGAACCGCTAGAGTGCGATGAGCACTAACCTGGACGACGCTGGGCCAATTGTGCGCCATCCTATGGGACTCCCGGCCACAGCCGGTTGTGGCACCGCCCGGGAATGAACCCGGATCTGTAGTAACACCTCTAGCACCGCAATGCAGTGCCTCAGACTGCTGCGCCACTCGAGAGGCCCAGAAAAGGAAAGGGTAACTAACCACTAGCCTACCTGAAATAGATGATTCTTACATGATCAGCTTATGTACATTGTCAATTAAATAATATTAACTTTGATTAGGGTGAACTTAACACACAAAATTAGTACCATCATATCATGTTTACAAAATATGTTTGTATGAATGTGTGTACCAAATCCATCCTGATTAGGAATCCAGGGACTGTGAGTGGAGGTGTGGCCATGTATAGGAGGGCCCTGCTTGGAGTAGAGACAGTGCCACTGCCGGGTGGGTTGTGGTGGGAGCAGGTGAGTGGGTCAGCCTGTGCTTCTTGAGCTGGCCTAGCTCCCTGAAACAGCAGCCACACTGGGCACAGCGGTAGGGCCTCTCCCCAGTGTGGATGCGCTGGTGCTTATGCAAACTGTCCAGGTGTCGGAAACGCTTCTCGCAATACCTGCAGGGATATGGCCGCTCACCCGTGTGAATGCGCTGGTGTGTCTTCAGGCAGTAGAAGCGGCGGAATCCCCGGCCACACACGTTGCAACGATGCACCTTATCCGAGCTCTCCCTTCGGACTTCAAAAGCCCCTAGAAGACCAGCGTCCCCTGTAGAGGGTGGGACAAACCCCATGAAGTTACCATCATTGTCACCATCATTATCAATGTGAGCTGGCGTCTGTGGCAGTTGTTGTGATGACCCAGGGAGGTGGGACTCTAGCATACTTGGGACCTCAGGGTCGTTTTCAATTTTAACTGTTCTTTTGACTTCATCCACCTCATCGAGCACCTGGATCAGGCCCAGGTCATTCACATTGCCTGCTGGGTGACTCTGGCCCATCTCCAACTCAAAGTTGGTAATATCAGAAGTTCTGTGAAGGTCCTCTGCTGCCACTGTTCCTCCCTCCTGCTCCTGTTGAATCATTCCAGAGTCCTCTCCTCCACTTGCACGGACTTTGTACTCTGAAAGAGATAAATGATATCATCATGATCAGTGAGCAGGAGACTTTTCATTTGTTGAGTACATGCAAATAGGGCGATTCCATGCCAGCATAGCCTGAATATATTTTTGGTATCTCAGATTGTTCTGGCAGTTATCACATAGAAACTTCATTGGGAAGATGGATGTTTGATATGTTTTTTACATTTATAATCATGATAAAAATTTAAAATACATTTAAGTGGAAATTCTGGCACTTTTTAGACCTATACATGGACCCAATGATCCATGAACCAACCATACATGATACAGACAACAGCTTAATGTCGTTATACTCATAATAGAGTGCTCTAAAATATGGAGAATCGCTATATTATATAATACAAATTGCACACATGCATTTATTCAACATTAAAACTAATATTAATATTTCAAAAGTACCCTTTTTGATTTGGTAAATTGTTAGACATTGTTTTAAACAATATACAAGTACGTCACATTTCCTGATTAGGGACTGTTACTTTTAAAGTTCTGATTCATTTTATGACCAACACAGTGAATGCAAAAATGGATTCAAGGGGAACTCAGTGGTCCTCTGTACCTCAGTTGGTAGAGCATGGTGCTTGTAATGTCAGGATAGTGGGTTAGCTTCCCGGGACCACCCACGTGTAAAATGTATGCACGCATGACTGCAAGGTGCATTGGATAAAAGCATCTGCTAAATGACATATATTATAACTCCCTCTGATGGTGATTTGCTGAATCCTACAGGAGGGCAGTGGTTGGTTAATGAACTATAATGTCAATTTCTATGTAAAAAAATGATAATTTCTTCAAAAGTGGCAGAGCCCACTCTGAAAATGTGATGTGTTTGATGAGTATATTGTTGCAAACAATGTCTAAAGAATAAGCAAAATCAAAAAGGGCATTTTATGTTGAATACATTTGTGTTTTTTTCTTCTTAAGAATATAGCCACACTCCATATTTTAGAGCACACTATTAGGAGTATAATGACACCAACATGTCTGAATCGTGTACGGTTCACAGATCATAGTCTTTCAGGAACCATGTGTCATATTTTCTCAAATTGTTTGTGAAAAGGGTCTAATGCATGTTAAACATCCTTTCTCCCAATGAAGTTGTGAGAATTGACTATAAAATCTGAGATACCCAAAATATTTTTGGGCTGAGCTGGAATCGCCCAGTGTAAATGTATATGTGTAGGATGTAAGCCTACCTTTCTCTGCAACGCCATCGTCTGTAATGTAGAATTGACCCTCTGTATCCTCCTCAGTGTGATGAGATGAGTTTCCAACCTCTAATTGTGGCACTTTGGATGTTCGTGAGGGATTGGTAGAAGAGACAGTGGAGGAGGATGTCCGTATTCTTCTCAAGTTTTCGCTGCTCCTGGGCCATTCATGCTGCACTGTTGGTAAACAAAGACCGACACTGGGGAGTGACTTAGAAAACTGTGATCGTGTGGATGAGGCTCGAAACGACTTGGGGCCACGGGTCGTGAGCATATTGGAAGGACTCCCCGAAGCAGTGGGGGGAAAGAGAAAAGGAGACTCTTCGGAACCAGGTCCTAAAGCACCTGATCTAGGCTGATTGTGATTAAGAAGTAAACACTGTTTGATGTTCTTCTCGGCTGCTGTCATGTAGTACCGTGTTGCTTTGAGTTCACCCTCAGATACGTCAAGTCTCTCTCTCAAACTTTGGTTCTCACGATGAGACTCAGCAGCAGCAGTCCGAGCAGCCGCCAGTTTGATACCGACTACTCTAGCAGTTTCCTTCAAAACGGCTTCTACTGCACACCGCACTGCCTGTTCGATGGTCGATGCAAGTTCATATTTGAGGAAAGAGACACTGGTCTCCATCGTCAAACTCATGGTAGTGATTAGCTCGATGTTATGTTTCCAACTGTTTGAAAAAGTTACAAATGCAAAATAACAGAAGACTCGGGATTCAGTCCTTGTTGTTTGGTAAGCAAGGTAGCTAACGTTAACTGGCCACCGTGTTAGCTAGCTAACGTTGGTTCGATAGCAAGCCGTCTAGTTAGCCTCTGGCCAGACAACATACTGACTGTTTGCAATTCTTAAGAAACTAGCTTTTAAATCAAACAAATGAACAGCTAACTGAGTCAACTTGTTTCTCAAACAATCTCACTCAAAATCGTTTTTTTTTTCTTTCGCCAAGTCACCTCCCCACGTATCAGCTTTTGAGTGTCGCACAGTTATGACGTCAAATGGTGTATTCTTCTTCTTTATCAGCGGTTGGCATCCAATGTTAAGGTGCATTACCGCCACCTACTGTACTGGAGTGTGGGCCAGAGACAGGGAGAAACGAAATCCTATCTGTCAGCCCCGTTGCTCTTAAAAAAAGATAACAAAATATTTGAGACTATATCTAATGACGTTCTACTCAATATACTTTTTAAACTAATTTCCTGTATCCCCTTCTCCCTCATACTAGATCTCAGCCTCTCTTTCCCTCTGATACTGCCCACACTGTAGCAATACATGCTCCACGGTCTGTGTTTCCTGGCAATAACCACACTTTCCTGTTGGATGCTTTCCTATCACATTTATGGTCTTATTCAACCGGCTGTGTCCCACCCTTAATCTTGTAAAAAATAGCCTCCTCTCTTCTGTCCCTTCCTGCCGTCCTCCCCTCCCCGACTTTCCTCTGTACTTGAAATAAATGCCTGCCCTTGTATCTCTATTCCACTGCTCCTGCCATCTCTGCGTCATCACTGTCCATATCAGGGTTTTTCCTCTGCCTTGCTCTTTGAAACTACTTTACTTTACTGACTTTATTGTCCCCATGGGTAAATTTTGTTGCAGTGTCATGTACACGTTTAAAGTGGTGTTTAACAACATCAACATCCCCACTATTAAGTGCTTGTGCCCAAGAACACTAAGGTAACCTGCCTAAATGACTACCGACCCGGGGCACTCATGTCTGTAGCCATGAAGTGCTTTGAAAGGCTGTTCATGGCTCACATCAACCCATAAACCCTAGACCCACTCCATTTTGCATACCGCACCAACAGATCCACAGATCTGGGGTGACAGGTAGCCTAGTGGTTAGAGCGTTGGGCTAGTAACCGAAAGGTTGCAAGTTCAAATCCCCGCGCTGACAAGATACAAATCTGTTGTTCTGCTCCTGAACAAGGCAGTTAACCCACTGATCCTAGGCCGTCATTGTAAATAAGAATTTGTTCTTAACTGACTTGCCTAGTTAAATAAAAAAAGATGATGCACTCCACACTGCCCTTTCCCACCTGGACAAAAGGGTGCGTGCTCAGTCCCCTCCTCTACTCCCTGTTCACTCATGACTGCACGGCCAGGCATGACTCCAACACCATCATTAAGTTTGCTGATGACAATGATGAGACAGCCTATAGGAAGGAGGTCAGAGATCTGACCTTGTGGTGCAAGAACAACAACCTCCCCCTCAAGGTGATCAAGACAAAGATGATTGTGGACTACATGAAAAGGAGGATGAGCACACCCCCGTTCTCATTGACAGGGCTGCAGTGGAGCAGATTGAGAGTTTCAAGTTCCTTGGTGTCCACATCACCAACAAACTAAGCACACCAAGACAGTTGTGAAGAGGGCACGACAAACTTATTCCCCATCAGGAGACTGAAACGTTTTGGCATGCGTCCTCAGATCCTCAAAAGGTTTTATAGCTGCACCATTGAGAGCTTCCTGATGGGTTGCACTACCCTCCTCGGCCTCCGACCGCAAGGAGGGTAGTGTGTACGGCCCAGTACATCACCAGGGCCAAGCTTCCTGCCATCCAGGACCTCCATACCAGGCAGTGTCAGAGGAAGGCCCTAAAAATTGTCAAAGACTCCAGCCACCCTAGCCATAGACTGTTCTCTCTGCTCCCGCACGGCAAGCGGTACCGGAGCACCAAGTCTAGGTCCAAGAGGCTTCTAAGCAACTTCTACCCCCAAGCCATAACACTCCTGAACAGCTAATCAAATGGCTACCCAGACTATTTGCATTGCCCCCCCCCCCCCCCCCCCCCTACGCTGCTGCTACTCTGTTTTTATCTATGCATAGCCACTATAATAACTCTACCTACATGTACATAATTACCTCAATTACCTCGACACCGGTTGAGGTGCACATTGACACATTGACTCTGTACCGGTACCCCCTGCCGCTATTGTTATTTACTGCTGCTCTTTTATTATTTGTTATTCTTATCTCTTACTTTTTTTAGGGATTTTCTTGAAACTGCATTGTTGGTTAAGGGCTTGTAAGTAAGAATTTCACTGTAAGGTCTACACCTGTTGTATTCAGCACATGTGACAAATGAAATGTTATTTTATTTGTTTAGCCAGTACATCAACTGCCTCGTTCCCCTCCACCCCCACATGGGCTGGGTTTGTTGCACCTCATAAAGCAGGTCTTGTCTGCTACGTGAGCTAAAGTACTGGAGACTCAGCAACACTTCACATGAATCAGAGAAAATAACTACTCTGTCTGGCTTGACTTCCTCCATCCACTGCAAGGCCTCACTCCTCCCTATCTGAGATACCTACTGCAGCCCTCATCCTCCACATACAACACTCGTTCTGCTAGTCACATTCTGTTAAAGGTCCCCAAAGCACACACATCCATGGGTCGCTTCTCTTTTAAGTTCGCTACAGCTAGCGACTGGAACGAGCTGCAATAAACACTCAAACTGGACCGTTGTCTCTCCATCTCTTCATTCAAAGACTTAAACATGGACAGTTACTGAAAATGGTGGCTGCTTCATGTGATGTATTGTATTGTATTGTCTCTACCTTCTTACGCTTTGTGCTGTTGTCTGTGCCCAATAATGTTTGTACCATGTTTTGTGCTGCTGCCATGTTGTGTTTCTACCATGTTGTTGTCATGTTGTGTTGCTACCATGCTGTGTTTTCATGTGTTGCTGCCATGGTATGTTGTTGTCTTAGGTTTCTATTTATGTAGTGTTGTGGTGTCTCTCTTGTCGTGATGTGTGTTTTGTCCTAAATTGTATATTTTATTTTTTAGCCCAGCCCCCGTCCCCGCAGGAGGTCTTTTGCCTTTTGGTAGGCCGTCATTGTAAATAATAATTTGTTCTTAACTGACTTGCCTAGATAAATAACGGTGAAATAAAATAAAATAAAAGGCCAACAGTATGGCCATCAGCTCCGCCGTTTATATACAGCCAGATGATCTGTAATACGTTTCCTGACTACCACCCCACATGCCTGCACTACAAATGCTGACCCAGTACATCCTGTCCTTGGATCTTTTGAACCATTTGTATAAATGGCCACTTAATCCTGATACACAGTATCCAGACGTCTCTTAAACAAATCAGATGGATCAACACCCTCCCTATCTTTCTGTAGTCTCTCCAACACTTCTAGATCAAATACTAGCCATGTTGAATTTACAGGAATAGCTCCCGTTGGACTAAACTCCCTTCCATACAGTCCCATCTCCTTCGCTTAGGCATTACCCACCCACCCAAAACTTATGTTCTGTCTTCGCTTATGTACCCAGCATGCCTCTAAAATCCCTTTCGCAGAATGAGACACCCCATGTCCCTGTAGGTTGACCCAATAATTAATTGCCAGCTGCTGTCTCCCAATCTGCAATGGTATATCCCCCATCTCCACCTGTAGTGTGTCTCATCACTAAGATGGGCCAACATAACATAGTACACCTCATCTTTCCCAGGTGAAGTTAACCCTGCCTTGGTGCATTCAAGGCATCATTTACATTCTCCTTCTTATCCAGCACTCCAGGATTCTAATCTCTCGTTCTCTCTCTACCCCTCTGCCACAGAGCTATTCACTTGGACAAACGCTTAGGCCATCATCTCTGCCTTCTCCTCATCTGTTACTGCCACATCCTTCCCACTCATCAACAGTGGATAATCCCACTCTCTTCTGACCCCACTCATCCTTTTAATCATCCCCCACACTTCTCCCACAGGTGTCGTCCTTCCAATGGCGTCACAGGACCGACGCCAACATGACCTCTTTCCTTGACGGATAGTTCTCCTCACCAGAGCTTGCTTATATTGAATCAGATGTTGGAAGTTATGTGTCCTTTTCAGTACTCTAAATGCCCTGTTCCTACTCCTCACAATATCCCCACACTCCTCTGTCTACCATGGGACTCTTTTCCTCCTCCTCCTCCTCCTCCTCCTCCTCCTCCTCCTCCTCCTCCTCCTCCTCCTCCCTGAACTCTTAGGTACAGCCTCAGTAGCTGCCTCCATTAACACAGTTCTCACCCAGTTATTCATACTATCCACATCCCCTCTCATATCCACCCGAGCCATCACCGGCTCACTCAGCTCCTGAAACGAATCCCATTGCCTACTCCATCCACTGGCACCTCCTCCTCCCTCCGGCCTACTGTGCATACTATGGGTTAATGATCACTCCCTACTGTCGAGGTTCAAGGCAGACTTCACCCCCCCCTCTCTAAAGCTTGTTGTATGCATTAAAATCCCCACACCACATTACCTTAATTCTATCCTGGCCCTCCACCCTCTCCAGCACCTCCAGGTTCAATATCTGACATTATAGTAGTTCATTACCACTAGCACCCCTCCTCTCAACCACACCTCCACCATCACATATTCCCGTTCAATAGCATTTGGCAAACAACTTTAAGGTGCCTTACCGCCATCAACTGGACTGGAGAGTGGACCAGAGACAGTGAAGGTCTAAATCCTACCCAAAATTCTCATCTCCAAAGGGAAACAAAATATATAAGTAAATACCACATCCCCTGAAGATTTACCCAACAGTTCACTTAATCCTGACTCTTCAACCGCATTACTCCTCAAATATAATAACAATCGCTCACTTTCCTCGCATATTTATGGCACTGAACTAGAACAGGTTCCACTGTCTCCATCTTCTCCTCCCAGTCGGATGTTTTCCGACCAATTTCAATGTACTATTGAGCCTTGTGTGTCTCAGTCTTAGCCTTGTGATTACACTTTCCTCCCTTCTCTCTTGGCCTGAGGACATCCTGCCCCCACCTCTTCCTGGATCTTATACAGGTGTCTTCCCTTTCTCTCCCTGTGCCAAAACTCTTACCATTTGGTTTTAACCACTGTTCTAATTAACCCCTAATCTCTGCAGCACTCTACCAATCAGACCTTTATGGTAGAGTGGCTAGACGGAAGCCACTCCTCAGTAAAAGGCACATGACAACCCGCTGGGAGTTTGCCAAAAGGCACCTGAAGGTCTCTTAGATTATGAGAAACAAGATTTTCTGGTCTGATGAAACCAAGATTGAACTCTTTGGCCTGAATGCCAATCGTCAAGTCTCGAGGAAACCTGGCAGGCACCATCAATACGGTGAAGCATGGTGGTGGCAGCATCATGCTGTGAGGATATTTTTCAGTGGCAGGAACTGGGAGACTAGTCAGGATTGAAGGAAAGATAAACAGAGCAAAGTACAGAGAGATCCTTGATGAAAACCTGCTCCAGAGCTCTCAGGACCACAGACGGGGGCGAAGGTCCACCTTCCAACAGGACAATTACCGTAAGCACACAGTCAAGACATTGCAGGAGCGGCTTCGGGACAAGTCTCTGAATATCCTTGAGTGGTCCAGCCAGAGCCTGTACTTGAACCTGATCAAACATCTCTGGAGAGACCTGGATATAGCTCTGCAGCAACACTCCCAATTCAACCTGACAGAGCTTGAGAGGATCTGCAGAGATGAATGGGAGAAACTCTCCAAATACAGGTATGCCAAGCTTGTGGAGTCACAACCAAGAAGGATCGAGTCTGTAATCATTGCCAAAGGTGCTTCAACAAAGTACTCAGTAAAGGGTCTGAATATTTATGTAAATGTGATATTTTAAATTATTTATTTTTTATAAATAACACTGTTCACTTAACCTGGAAGCTAGCCGCACCAACGTGTCGGAGGAAGCATCATACGACTGGCGACCGTGTCATTGTGCATGCGCCCAGCCCGCCACAGGAATCGCTAGGGCGCGATGGGACAAGGTAATCCCGGGCCTACCAAACTGCGATGCAGTGCTTGAAAATTAACCCAATAAAATAAAAATGACTAGGCTATATAAAGGGGTACCAGTACCGAGTCAATGTGCGGGGGTACTGGTTAGTCGAGGTAATTTGTACATGTAGGTAGGGGTAAAGTGACTATGCATAGATAATAAACAGTGAGTAGCAGCAGTGTAAAAACAAACAAATAGTCTGGGTGGCTATATGATTAATTGGCTTGGGGGTAGAAGCCGTTAAAACCTCTTAGGGCTAGGGAGCAGTGTTCGGAAGTTCGGCTGAATGACTTGCCCAAAGTTAACTGCCTGTTACTCAGGCCCAGAAGCTAGGATATGCATATAGTTGGCAACATTGGATAAAAAACACTCTGAATTTTCTAGAATTGTTACAATAATGTCTGTGAGTATAACAGAACTGATATCGCAGTCGAAAACCCAAGGAAAATCCATCCGGAAAATGATATTTTGAGGTCACAGTCCATTTCAATGCTTGTCTATGGGATATACAAATAAATAGCTCCCAGATTGCAGTTCCTATGGCTTCCACTAGATATCAACAGTCTTAAGAAAGGGTTTCAGGCTTGTTTTTTGAAAAATTATTAAGTAGTTGTAGTTTGTCCAAGGTGTCTCTCATTAGAAATGTAGTCTTATTGCGCGTGAATGAGGTGGGCGCTCTTCGTTATTTATCTTCCCTATTGAAAATACTATTGTCCGTCTAAAATGTTATTGTTTATTTAGATATTAGAGTACCTGAGGATTAATTAGAAACATCGTTTGACTTGTTTGGACGAACTTTACTGGTAACTTTTTGGATTTGTTTGTATGCATGTTGAAAGAGTGGATTACTGAATCAAGCGTGCCAACTAAACTGACATTTTGGATTATAAAGAAAGACTTTATCGAACAAAACGACAATTTGTTGTGTAGCTGGGACCCTTGGGATTGCAAACAGAGGAAGATCTTCAAAGGTAAGTGATTTATTTTATAGCTATTTGGGATTTTGTGACGCCTGTGCTGGTTTGGAAAAGTATTTTGGTGTGGGGCGCTGTCCAAAGATAATTGCATGGTATGCTTTCGCCGTAAAGCCTTTTTTAAATCTGAAACAGCTTTTGGATTAACAAGAAGTTAAGCTTTTAAACGATGAAAGACACTTGTATTTTCATGAATGTTTAATATTACGATTTTGTCATTTGAATTTGGCGCGCTCCAGCTTCACCGGATGTTGTCGATTTTGATCCCGCTAGCGGGATCCGTGCGCTAAGAGGAGCCTTTTGGACCTAGACTTGCTGTGCGGCAGAGAAAACAGTCTATGAATAGGGTGACTGGAGTCTTTGACAATCTTTTGGGCCTTCCTAGTATATACAGTTGAAGTCGGAAGTTTACATACACCTAAGCCAAATACATTTAAACTCAGTTTTTCTGACATTTAATCCTAGTAAAAATTCCCTGTCTTAGGTCAGTTAGGATCACCACTTTATTTTAAGAATGTGAAATGTCAGAATAATAGTAGAGAGAATGATTTCTTTCAGCTTTTATTTCTTTCATCACATTCCCAGTGGGTCAGAAGTTTACGTACACTCGACTAGTATTTGGTAGCATTGCCTTTAAATTGTTTAATTTGGGTCAAACGTTTTGGGTAGCCTTCCACAAGCTTCCTAAAATAGGTTGGGTGAATTTTGGCCCATTCCTCCTGACAGTTGGTGTAACTGAGTCAGGTTGTAGGCCTCGTTGCTCGCACACACTTTTTCAGTTCTGCCCACACATTTTGTATTGGATTGAGGTCAGGGCTTTCTGATGGCCACTCCAATACCTTGACTTTGTTGTCCTTAAGCCATTTTGCCACAACTTTGGAAGTATGCTTGGGGTCATTGTCCACTTGGAAGACCCATTTCCGACCAAGCTTTAACTTCCTGACTGATGTCTTGAGATGTTGCTTCCATATATCCACATAATTTCCCTCCTCATGATGCCATCTGTTTTGTGAAGTGCACCAGTCCCTCCTTCAGCAAAGCACCCCCACAACATGATGCTGCTACCCCCGTGCTTCACGGTTTGGATGGTGTTCTTCGGCTTGCAAGCCTGCCCCTTTTTCCTCCAAAGATAACGATGGTCATTATGGCCAAACAGTTCTATTTTGTTTCATCAGACCAGAGGACATGTCTCCAAAAAGTACGATCTTTGTCCCCATGTGCAGTTGCAAACCGTAGTCTGGCTTCTTGATGGCGGTTTTGGAGCAGTGGCTTCTTCCTTGCTGAGCGGCCTTTCAGGTCATGTCGATATAGGACTGCTTTTACTGTGGATATCGATACTTTTGTACCAGTTTCCTCCAGCATCTTCACAAGGTCCTTTGCTGTTGTTCTGGGATCTATTTGTACTTTTCGCACCAAAGTATGTTCATCTCTAGGAGACAGAACGCGTCTCCTTCCTGAGCGGTATGACGTCTGCGTGGTCCCATGGTGTTTATACTTGCGTACTATTGTTTGTACAGATGAACGTGGTACCTTCAGGCGTTTGGAAATTACTCCCAAGGATGAACCAGACTTGTGGAGGTCTACAAGTTTTTTCTGAGGTCTTGGCTGATTTCTTTTGATTTTCCCATGATGTCAAGCAAAGTGGCACTGAGTTTGAAGGTAGGCCTTGAAATACATCCACAGGTACAATAACTGACTTCCACATTCAACAACCCGGTCGCATTCCGCTTCGCTCCACAGGTAGTATCCCATTTCACTTCATTTCATTACAGTAAAACGGTTTGATTTGTTTGATCTTAGCTAGCTACATAGCGTCTTTGTATCAAAGATAATTGTGTAGTTTAGAGCGATTTTCTAGGTTAGCTAGCCAGCTATTTTCGTCCTTTTAACGTAACGTAACGTAATCAACACTGCTAGCTAGCCAGCTAGCCACCGAATAGCAGCACTGTAGAATCTATTACATTCAACGGAACGACTTGATTAGTGTAGTGTTAGCTAGCTACATAGTTGTCTTTGCTGTCCTGTATCTAAGATAACTGTGGAGTCTAGAGTAATTTTCGGTTAGCTAGCCAGCTATTTTCGTCCGCCGCGCTGCCGTTCTCCTAACTAGTCAATACTGCTAGTCAACACTGCTAACACTGCTAACACTGCTAGCTAGCCAACTTCTACCGAATAGCAGCACTGTAGAAACTATTACATTACAACGTAACGATTTGATTAGTGTAGTGTTAGCTAGCTAGTGTTAGCTAGCTACATAGTTGTCTTTGCTGTCCTTGTATCTAAGACAATTGTGTAGTTTAGACTAATTATCTGGCCAGTTACCGAGGTTACCTAGCCAGCTATCGAGGTTACCTAGCCAGCTACACTTTCAAACAAAGTCAACAACGCAGCCACTGCTAGCCAGCCTACTTCAGCAGTACTGTATCATTTTAATCATTTTAGTCAATAAGATTTTCGCAACGTAAGCTTAACTTTCTGAACATTCGAGACGTGTAGTCCACTTGTCATTCCAATCTCCTTTGCATTAGCGTAGCCTCTTCTGTAGCCTGTCAACTATGTGTCTGTCTATCCCTGTTCTCTCCTCTCTGCACAGACCATACAAACGCTTCACACCGCGTGGCCGCGGCCACCCTAACCTGGTGGTCCCAGCGCGCACGACCCACGTGGAGTTCCAGGTCTCCGGTAGCCTCTGGAACTGCCGATCTGCGGCCAACAAGGCAGAGTTCATCTCAGCCTATGCTTCCCTCCAGTCCCTCGACTTCTTGGCACTGACGGAAACATGGATCACCACAGATAACACTGCTACTCCTACTGCTCTCTCTTCGTCTGCCCACGTGTTCTCGCACACCCCGAGATCTTCTGGTCAGCGGGGTGGTGGCACCGGGATCCTCATCTCTCCCAAGTGGTCATTCTCTCTTTCTCCCCTTACCCATCTGTCTATCGCCTCCTTTGAATTCCATGCTGTCACAGTTACCAGCCCTTTCAAGCTTAACATCCTTATCATTTATCGCCCTCCAGGTTCCCTTGGAGAGTTCATCAATGAGCTTGATGCCTTGATAAGCTCCTTTCCTGAGGACGGCTCACCTCTCACAGTTCTGGGTGACTTTAACCTCCCCACGTCATTCCTCTCTGCCTCCTTCTTTCCACTCCTCTCCTCTTTTGACCTCACCCTCTCACCTTCCCCCCCTACTCACAAGGCAGGCAATACGCTTGACCTCATCTTTACTAGATGCTGTTCTTCCACTAACCTCCTTGCAACTCCCCTCCAAGTCTCCGACCACTACCTTGTATCCTTTTCCCTCTCGCTCTCATCCAACACTTCCCACACTGCCCCTACTCGGATGGTATCGCGCCGTCCCAACCTTCGCTCTCTCTCCCCCGCTACTCTCTCCTCTTCCATCCTATCATCTCTTCCCTCTGCTCAAACCTTCTCCAACCTATCTCCTGATTCTGCCTCCTCAACCCTCCTCTCCTCCCTTTCTGCATCCTTTGACTCTCTATGTCCCCTATCCTCCAGGCCGGCTCGGTCCTCCCCTCCCGCTCCGTGGCTCGACGACTCATTGCGAGCTCACAGAACAGGGCTCCGGGCACCCGAGCGGAAATGGAGGAAAACTCGCCTCCCTGCGGACCTGGCATCCTTTCACTCCCTCCTCTCTACATTTTCCTCTTCTGTCTCTGCTGCTAAAGCCACTTTCTACCACTCTAAATTCCAAGCATCTGCCTCTAACCCTAGGAAGCTCTTTGCCACCTTCTCCTCCCTCCTGAATCCTCCTCCCCCTCCCCCCCCTCCTCCCTCTCTGCAGATGACTTCGTCAACCATTTTGAAAAGAAGGTCGACGACATCCGATCCTCGTTTGCTAAGTCAAACGACACCGCTGGTTCTGCTCACACTGCCCTACCCTGTGCTCTGACCTCTTTCTCCCCTCTCTCTCCAGATGAAATCTCGCGTCTTCAATCCCTCCGATGTCAACAACTACAGACCAGTATCCCTTCTTTCTTTTCTCTCCAAAACTCTTGAACGTGCCGTCCTTGGCCAGCTCTCCTGCTATCTCTCTCAGAATGACCTTCTTGATCCAAATCAGTCAGGTTTCAAGACTAGTCATTCAACTGAGACTGCTCTTCTCTGTATCACGGAGGCGCTCCGCACTGCTAAAGCTAACTCTCTCTCCTCTGCTCTCATCCTTCTAGACCTATCGGCTGCCTTCGATACTGTGAACCATCAGATCCTCCTCTCCACCCTCTCCGAGTTGGGCATCTCCGGCGCGGCCCACGCTTGGATTGCGTCCTACCTGACAGGTCGCTCCTACCAGGTGGCGTGTCGAGAATCTGTCTCCTCACCATGTGCTCTCACCACTGGTGTCCCCCAGGGCTCTGTTCTAGGCCCTCTCCTATTCTCGCTATACACCAAGTCACTTGGCTCTGTCATAACCTCACATGGTCTCTCCTATCATTGCTATGCAGACGACACACAATTAATCTTCTCCTTTCCCCCTTCTGATGACCAGGTGGTGAATCGCATCTCTGCATGTCTGGCAGACATATCAGTGTGGATGACGGATCACCACCTCAAGCTGAACCTCGGCAAGACGGAGCTTCTCTTCCTCCCGGGGAAGGACTGCCCGTTCCATGATCTCGCCATCACGGTTGACAACTCCATTGTGTCCTCCTCCCAGAGCGCTAAGAACCTGGGCGTGATCCTGGACAACACCCTGTCGTTCTCAACTAACATCAAGGCGGTGGCCCGTTCCTGTAGGTTCATGCTCTACAACATCCGTAGAGTACGACCCTGCCTCACACAGGAAGCGGCGCAGGTCCTAATCCAGGCACTTGTCATCTCCCGTCTGGATTACTGCAACTCGCTGTTGGCTGGGCTCCCTGCCTGTGCCATTAAACCCCTACAACTCATCCAGAACGCCGCAGCCCGTCTGGTGTTCAACCTTCCCAAGTTCTCTCACGTCACCCCGCTCCTCCGCTCTCTCCACTGGCTTCCAGTTGAAGCTCGCATCCGCTACAAGACCATGGTGCTTGCCTACGGAGCTGTGAGGGGAACGGCACCTCAGTACCTTCAGGCTCTGATCAGGCCCTACACCCAAACAAGGGCACTGCGTTCATCCACCTCTGGCCTGCTCGCCTCCCTACCACTGAGGAAGTACAGTTCCCGCTTAGCCCAGTCAAAACTGTTCGCTGCTCTGGCACCCCAATGGTGGAACAAACTCCCTCACGACGCCAGGACAGCGGAGTCAATCACCACCTTCCGGAGACACCTGAAACCCCACCTCTTTAAGGAATACCTAGGATAGGATAAAGCAATCCTTCTGACCCCCCCCCCCCCCCCTTAAAAGATTTAGATGCACTATTGTAAAGTGGCTGCTCCACTGGATGTCATAAAGTGAATGCACCAATTTGTAAGTCGCTCTGGATAAGAGCGTCTGCTAAATGACTTAAATGTAAATGTAAATGTACACCTCCAATTGACTCAAATTATGTCAATTAGCCGATCAGAAGCTTCTAAAGCCATGACATAATTTTCTGGAATTTTCCAAGCTGTTTAAAGGCACAGTCAAATTACTGTAAACTTCTGACCCACTGAAATTGTGATACAGTGAATTATGTGAAATAATAGTGAAGTGAAATAATATGTCAGTAAACAATTGTTGGAAATATTACTTGTGTCATGCACAAGGTAGATGTCCTAACCGACTTGACAAAACTATAGTTTGTTAACAAGAAATTTGTGGAGTGGTTGAAAAACGAGTTTTAACTACTCCAACCTAAGTGTATGTAACTTCCGACTTCAACTGTAGGTCCTTGTTGGCAGTAAGCTTGGTCACAGTGATTTATTGGGCCGTACACACTACCCTCTGTAGCGCCTTACGGTCGGATGCAAAGCAGTTGCCATACCATGTCACATTCACATGGTTAGCAGATGTTAATGCAAGTGTAGCGAAATGCTTGTGTTTCTAGTTCCGACAGTGCAGTAATATCTAACAAGTAATCTAACAATTCCCCAACAACTACCTAATATGCACAACTCTAAAGGGGTGAATTAGAATATGTACATGTAAGTATATGAATGAGTGATGGCCGAGCGGCATAGGCAAGGTGCAATAGATGGTCTAAAATATAGTATATACATGTGATATGAGTAATGTAAGATATGTAAACATTATTAAAGTGGCATTATTTAGTGTGCATTATATAAAGTGACTAGTGATCCATTTATTAAAGTGGCTAGTGACTGGGTCTCAATGTAGGCAGCAGCCGCTCTGAGTTAATGATTGCTGATTAGCAGACTGATGTCCTTGAGATAGAAGCTGTTTTTCAGTCTCTCGGTTTTGATGCACCTGCACCGATCTCGCCTTCTTTTTTTTATTTTTTTTTTATTTTTACCCCCTTTTCTCCCCAATTTTCGTGGTATCCAATCGCTAGTAATTACTATCTTGTCTCATTGCTACAACTCCCGTACGGGCTCGGGAGAGACGAAGGTCGAAAGCCATGCGTCCTCCGAAGCACAAACCAACCAAGCCGCACTGCTTCTTAACACAGCACGCCTCCAACCCGGAAGCCAGCCGCACCAATGTGTCGGAGGAAACACCGTGCACCTGGCCCCCTCGGTTAGCGCGCACTGCGCCCGGCCCGCCACAGGAGTCGCTGGAGCGCGATGAGACAAGGATATCCCTACCGGCCAAACCCTCCCTAACCCGGACGACGCTAGGCCAATTGTGCGTCGCCCCACGGACCTCCCGGTCGCGGCCGGCTGCGACAGAGCCTGGGCGCGAACCCAGAGACTCTGGTGGCGCAGCTAGCGCTGCGATGCGATGCAGTGCCCTAGACCGCTGCCCCACCCGGGAGGCCCTCCGATCTCGCCTTCTGGATGGTAGCATTGTGAACAGGCAGTGGCTCGGGTGGTTGTTGTCCTTGATGATCTTTTTGGACTTCCTGTGACATCGGGTGCTGTAGGTGTCATGGAGGGCAGTTCGTTTGCCCCCGATGATGCGTTGTGCAGAACGCACCACCCTCTGGAGAGCTTTGCGGTTGAGGGCGGTGCAGTTGCCATACCAGTCTGTGATACAGCCCGACAGGATGCTCTCGATTGTGCATCTGTAAAAATTTGTCAGGGTTTTGGATGACAAGCCAAATTCCTTCAGCCTCCTGAGGTTGAAGAGGCGCTGTTGTGCCTTCTTCACTACACTGTCTGTGTGGATGGGCCATTTCAGTTTGTCTGTGATGTGTATGCCGAGGAACTTAAAACTTTCCACCATCTCCACTGCTGTCCCTTCAATGTGGATAGGGGGGTGCTCCCTCTGCTGTTTCCTGAATTCCACGATCATCTCCTTTTGACATGTTGACATTGAGTGAGAGTTTTTTTTCTTCCTGACACCACACTCAGAGTGCCCTCACCTCCTCCCTGTAGGCTGTCTCGTCGTTGTTGGTAATCAAGCCCACTACTGTTGTGTAGTCTGCAAACTTGATGATTTGAGTTGGAGGCGTGCATGGCCATGCAGTTGTGGGTGAACAGGGATTACAGGTGGGGGCTGAGCACGCACCCTTGTGGGGCCCCAGTGTTGAGGGTCAGCGAAGGGGAGATGTTGTTTCCTGCTTTCACCACCTGGGGCGGCCTGTCAGAAAGTCCAGGACCCAATTGCACAGGGCGGGGTTGAGACCGGGGGCCTCTAGCTTGATGATGAGCTTGGAGGGTACTATGGTGTTGAAGGCTGAGCTGTAGTTAATGAACAGCATTCTTACATAGGTATTCCTTTTGTCCAGATGCGATAGGGCAGTGTGCAGTGTGATGGCGATTGCGTCGTCTTTGGACCTGTTGGGGCCATATGCGAATTGGAATGGGTCCGGCATGATGGTGTTGATTTGAGCCAAGACCAGCCTTTCAAAGCACTTCATGGCTACCGACGTGAGTGCTACGAGGCCGCAGTCATTTAGGCAGGTTACCTTCGCTATCTTGGGCACAGGGACTATGGTGGTACTGTATGCTTGAAACATATAGGTTTTACAGACTCTGTCAGGGTGAGGTTGAAAATATCAGTGAAGACACTTGCCAGTTGGTCCGTGCATGCTTTGAGTACACATCCTGGTAATCCTTTTGGCCCCGTGGCCTTGTGAATGTTGACCTGTTTGAAGGTCTTGCTCACATTGGCTACAGAGAGCGTGATCACACAGTCATCGGGAACAGTTGGTGTTCTCATGCATGCTTCAGTGTTGCGTGCCTCGAAGCAAGCATAAAAGGCATTTAGCTCGCCCTGGTAGGCTTGCATCACTGGGCAGCTCGCTGCTGTGTTTCCCTTTGTAGTCCGTAATAGTTTGCAAGCCTTGGCACGTCCGGCGAGGATCAGAGACGGTTTAGTATGATTCAATCTTAGTCCTGTATTGATGATTTGCCTGTTTGATGGTTCGTCTGAGGGCAAGGCAGGATTTCTTATAAGCGTAAGGATTAGTGTCCCGCTCCTTGAAAGCGGCAGCTCTAGCCTTCCGCTCAGTGCGGATGTTGCCTGTAATCAATGGCTCTGGTTGGGATATGTACGTACAGTCATTGTGGGGATGACGTCGTCGATGCACTTATTGATGAAGCCGGTGACTGAGGTGGTATACTCCTCAATGCCATTGGATGAATCCCGGAACATATTCCAGTCTGTGGTATCAAAACAGTCCTGTAGCGTATCATCCGTGTCATCTGAGCGCTTCCATATTGAGCGAGTCACTGGTGCTTCCTGCTTTAGTTTTTGCTTGTAAGCGGGAATCAGGAGGATGGAATTATGGTCAGATTGGAGGGCAAGGGAGGGCTTTGTTTGCGTCTCTGTGTGTGGAGTAAAGGTGGTCTAGAGTTTTCTTTCCTCTGGTTGCACATGTAACATGCTGGTAGAAATGAGGTAAAATGGATTTAAGTTTGCCTGCATTAAACATTATGTACAAAATAAGTTACAAACAATGCGAAAAAACACACACAATAGCACAGTTGGTTAGGCAGGAGAACAAAATAAACATAGGTCCTTGAAAGCTTTTCTGATCAGCTCAGTCTTTTGCTGTGCCTTAATATTATATATTAACATTTTGTATCTACTAGCCTAACACTGGACGATGCTGGCCAGTGAAATAGACTAGAGAAATGTCAACAACTTCCTATCTCAGTCTGCCGGTCATTTGTTGTGGTTACAAGTGAAAAGGTGGTTACCCCCAACTCAGCCAGCTCACATAAAAATATCCTCCTCATACTGCCCGCAATACAACATTTCCCAGTCTCCACCTCCCCACACTTCCCATCTAGGTGTTTCCAGACTAAAAGTTACCCACTTCCCAATCCACAATGAATCAATCTCATCCTTGTCAACAGAACCCCATCTCTCCTTTCACTCCTCAGGTGCCTATTGACTTCTGAATATTGAAAAACTGCCACCCCCTCTCCTCTATCTCCTACTCACGCTGACACTTCTGGGTCGTCCCCTCCGCTATAATACTTCTGCATTCCATCCCCCCTAACGGGACCACCACATCTACCTCCTCCCTCTTCCCTCTTCAGAGCTTCCTTAGCTACTTTATCCACTGCCTCATTTCTCCCTACCCCCACATGAGCTGGAACCCACAAAAAAACACCCTTTCTTCCCCACCCTATAAAGCACCATCAACAGCTCAAATAACAAGTCTGTGTTCTACAGCTCCCTTATCTCAGCCCGACCAGGGCAGTGGCAGAGTCTGAATCCAAAATAACCCTTTCACGCCCCACTTCTTCCACACACCCCAATGCCCACACTAGTGCCATCACCTCAGCAGAAAAGACTGAAACTCCATCAGACATAGGGCCGCATCAAAGGTGGATAAATTAAGATGCCTTACTCAGTCTGTTTAACGTTGGACAAAATGGTCACAGTTCCGATCTGCTGTGGCTCTCCATTAGGCACCAAAGAAATAGCAGCTGGGTCTGGTCTGCCAAGTTCAGTGACTGTATATGAACCAGAAAAAATTAGGGCGTGGGATGTCGACTCCAACACCATTAAGTTTGCTGACGACAAAATGGTGGTAGGCCTGATCACCGATGACGATGAGACAGCCTATAGGGAGGAGGTCAGAGACCTGGCAGTATGGTGCCAGGACAACAACCTCTCCCTCAAAGTCAACAAGACAAAGGAGCTGATCATGAACTACAGGAAACAAAGGGCCAAAAAATGCCCCTATTCACATCGAAAGGGCTGTAGTGATGTGCCCACATCACTAAGGATCTATCATGGTCCACACACACCAAGACCGTCATGAAGTGGGCACAACAACGCCTCTTCCCCTTCAGGAGTCTGAAAAGATTTGGCATGGGCCTTCAGATACTCAAAGTTCTACAGCTGCACCATTGAGAGCATCTTGACTGGGTGCATCACTGCTTGGTATGGCAACTGCTTGGTATCTCATCACAAGGCACTACAGAGGGTAGTGCATAGGGCCCAGTACATCACTGGGGCCGAGTTACCTGCCATCCAGGACCTCTATACCAGGTGGTGTCAGAGGAAGGGCCTAACAATTGTCAAAGACTCCAGCCACCCAATCATAGACTGTTCTATCTGCTACCGCATGGCAAGCGGTACCGATTCAGGTCTGGAACCAACAGGACCCGAAACAAGACTGATCATCAAGCCATCAGACTTAAAAATAATTAGTTAAATAGTTAACCAGATAGCTACCCGGACTATCTGCATTGACCATTTTTGCCCTGTTGTTTTCGACTCATCACATAAGCTGCTGCTACTGTTTACGGTTTAATTATTTATCCTTTATTCCTAGATATGTGTGCTGTACATACAGTGCCTTCAGAAAGTATTCATACCCATTGACTTATTCCACATTTTGTTGTGTTAGGGCCTGAATTCAAAATTGATTAAATTAACTTGTTTTCTCACCCATCTACACACAATACCCCACAAAACACCAGTCTCAATGTCAACAGTGAAGAGGCGACTCTGCAATTCTGGCCTTCTAAGCAGAGTTGCAAAGAAAAAGCCATGTCTCAGACTGGCAAATAAAAAGAAAAGATTAAGATGGGCAAAAGAACACAGACACTGGACAGAGGAACTGCCTAGAAGGCCAGCATCCCGGAGTCGCCTCTTCACTGTTGACGTTGAGACTGCTGTTTTGCCGGAACTATTCAATGTAAAAGCACTTCTGAATAAACTACCTTATTTATCATCACTCATCAACATTAGAATTAGAATTCCTAAAACCAGGTCTCAAGCATGGATTACACTTGAGGCCCATGCGATTTCCACAGAGTTGGGTATGGCTGCCTTTTCCTGTTAAGCTCCTTGCCTATGGAATAGCCTGCAGACTAAACTTAAACTTGAGACTCTTGTCCCCCTTGCCCATTTTAAACATTTATTGGAGGATTTTTATTTTTGTATTGCTTGTAACTGCTTCGGGTAATGCAAGTTCTTGTGCTGTTAGGGGAATAACCTATGTGTACATGTAACAATCTACTGCTGTATTTTTTTGTGTTATCTGTGATCGTTTTGTTTGTCTTGTGTAGTTTCTTAATCATTGTACCTAAACTGTATGTGTAAACATGTATACGCAGGTGTAACGATGTTCGTCTGAGGAAGAAGGATTAGACCAAAGCGCAGCGTGGTACGTGTTCATGATGTTTATTATAACCTGAACACTGAAACAAAAAAACAAAAGTGGAACAAAATGCAACAGTTCTGTCTGGTACTCACACAAAACAGAAAACAACTACCCACAAAACACAGGTGGAAAAAAGGCTACCTAAGTATGGTTCTCAATCAGAGACAACGATTGACAGCTGCCTCTGATTGAGAACCACACCCGGCCAAACACATAGAATTAGAAAACATAGAACAAAAACATAGAATGCCCACCCCAACGCACGCCCTGACCAACCAAAATAGAGACATAAAAAGGATCTCTAAGGTCAGGGCGTGACAGCAGGGCCCAGCTGTAAAAGATACCTTGGTCTCAGTCTGTGTTCCTTGTTGAAATAAAGGTATAATAATGGAGCTGCCAGTTGAGGACTTGTGAGGCGTCTGTTTCTCAAACTAGACACTCTAATGCACTTGTCCTCTTGCTCAGTTGTGCACCGGGGCCTCCCTTCTGTTTAGAGCCAGTTTGCCCAGTTCTGTGAAGGGAGTAGAACACAGCTTTGTATGAGATTTTCAGTTTCTTGGCAATTTCTCGCATGGAGCTGAACAAGGCTCACATGGAGCCTTCATTTCTCAGAACAAGAATAGACTGACGAGTTTCAGAAGAAAGTTCTTTGTTTCTGGCCATTTTGAGCCTGTAATTTAACCCACAAATGCTGATGCTCCAGATACTCAACTAGTCTGAAGAAGGCCAGTTTTATTGTTTCTTTAATCAGAACAACAGTTTTCAGCTGTGCTAACATAATTCCAAAAGGGTTTTCTAATGATCGATTTGCCTTTTAAAATTAGAAACTTGGATTAGCTAACACAACATGCCATTGGAACACAGGAGTGAAGGAGTGATGGTTGCTGATAATGGGCTCTGTACGCCTATGTAGATATTCCATTAAAAAACTGCCGTTTCCAGCTACAGTAGACATTTACAACATTAGCCTTGTCTGCACTGTATTTCTGATTAATTTGATGTTTTTTTAATGGACAAAAAAATAGTTTTTCTTTCAAAAGCCAGGAAATTTGTAAGTGACCCCAAACTTTTGAACGGTAGTGTATGTCTCTGATAAACTCTCATTTGAACTGTTAGTGTAATTTACTTGCCTAATATGAAGGTCAGTCTTTTGCGGGATAATTCACGCCTCTACCTTATTATTCACTGGTCTAGACAATTGGGAGACGGCACTACTAAGCTACAGTGCATTCTGAAGGTATTCAGACCCCTTGACTTTTTCCAAATGTTGTTACGTTACAGCCTTATTCTAGAATGGATTGAATCCTCATCATTCTACACACAATACCCCATAATGACAAAGCAAAAACAGATTCATCATTTTTTTGCAAATGTATTCAAAAAATAACGGAATTTTCACATTTACATAAGTATTCAGACTCTTTACTCAGTACATTGTTGAAGCACCTTTGGCAGCGATTACAACCTCAAGTCTTCTTGGGTATGACGCTACAAGCTTGGCACACCTGTATTTGGGGAGTGTCTCCCATTCATCTCTGCAGATCCTCTCAAGCTCTGTCAGGTTGGATGGGGAGCTTCGCTGCAGAGCTATTTTCAGGTCTCTCCAGAGATGTTTGATCGGGTTCAAGTCCGTGCTCTGGCTGAGCCACTCAAGGACTTTCAGAGACTTGTCCTGAAGCCACTCCTGCGTTGTCTTGTCTGTATGCTTAGGGTCGTTGTCCTGTTGGAAGGTGAACCTTCTCCCCAGTCTGAGGTCTTGAGCAGGTTTTCATCAAGGATCTCTATGTACTTTGCTCCGTTCATCTTTCCTTCGATCCTGACTAGTCTCCCAGTCCTTGCCGCTGAAAAACATCCCCACAGCATGATGCTGCAACCACCATGCTTCACCATAAGGATAGTGCCAGGTTTCCTCCAGATGTGAAGCTTGGCATTCAGGCCAAAGAGTTCCATCTTGGTTTCATCAGACCAGAGAATCTTGTTTTTCATGGTCCGAGAGTCCTTTTAGGTGCCTTTTGGCAAACTACAAGCAGGCTGTCATGTGCCTTTTACTGAGGAGTGACTTCCGTCTGTCCACTCTACCATAAAGGCCTGATTGGTGGAGTGTTGCAGAGATGGTTGTCCTTCTGGAAACTTCTCTCATCTCCACAGAGGAACTCTGGAGCTCTGTCAGAGTGACCATCGGGTTCTTGGTCACCTCCCTGACCAAGGCCCTTCTCCCCCAATTGCTCAGTTTGTCCAGGTGGACAGCTCTTGGAAGAGTCTTGGTGGTTCCAAACTTCTTCCATTTAAGAATGATGGATGCCACTGTGTTCTTGGGGACCTCCAATGCTGCAGAAATGTTTTGGTACTCTTCCCCAGATCTGTGCCTTGACACAATCCTGTCTCAGAGCTCTACGGACAATTCCTTCGACCTCATGGCTTGGTTTTTGCTCTGACATGCACTGTCAACTGTGGGACCTTATATAGACAGGTGTGTGCCTGTCCAAATCATGTCAAATCAATTAAATTTATCAAGTTGTAGAAACATCTCAAGGATGTTTCATTTTTTTATTTACATTTGCAAAAATTTCTAAAAACCTGTTTTCACTTTTTCATTATTGGGTATTGTGTGTAGATTGAGGAAAAAAATGCATGTAATCAATTTTAGAATAAGGCTGTAACGTAACAAAATATGGAAAAAGGGAAGGGGTCTGAATACTTTCCGAATGCACTGTATATGGAATTGATTTAAGAAGTTGATTTTGAAAATTTGATACATTTTTTGGGGTCCGTTACTGCTATTAGCCAAAGCAAACGCATTGAATAACAGATTCTCTACATTGAACAACAGATATCCCCCCAAAACAATCTAAAGGAAGTTTCTATCCTATATCTGATAGATATTAAAAAAGGTCAGGAAACATTTTATTCATTTTTTTACATGTATGTAATCCCTTATTTTTGGCACAAAACAGTCTCCATAAACTTCCATATTTTTTTTTGACTGGTACCGGGAGACCTTCAGACAAGGGTATGTGTTCGTGAGAGAGTCTCACCTTTACACAGATGGGTCATTTTAGTGTGTAGTAGCCCAAACTGTTCGGACGCTACAGGCAGAAGTTGGCAGATAAGCTGTACCGACTTCAGACAAGTCCCAAGACGCTTGTGGGGGTCGTAGACTTTAGAAAATTGTAAAATATATATTTTTAAATGCTTGATTATATGCGAAGTTCCATTTCTGAACCATAATCAGCTTTCCTGGTCAATTTCCAAATGTACTGTACTTATGTATTTTTTCCTCTTAGAATTAGTTCTCTCCCCTATAACACTTCAAGAGGTCGAATACAAGTAAGTGAAGCATTATTCATGAAAAAATCCATTGGAGGATGTATTCTCTCCTGCTAAGTACTGAATGAATTTCAGAGGTGAAACAGGCCCCTTTATTGTAATCTTTCTTTCAATTAGGACAAGCATCATATTCACCACAGCAGCATGTGGAGGACAGCCATGGAGGTATATAATACATTCATTTTTCCCAGATGACTTATCCTATCTGTTCTTTTGTGCAAAGTATTTAATTTCAATGTATTGTTTCAAACAGGGCCTACATTGAGACACTTCAACGTGCCAAATGATGGCGGTAGACATGAAGGTAAGAACATACTGACTTAAAATATGAACAGTAACTTTTTTGCACCATGTATGAATGAGTGTGTACATTCAGAGGATACAGAAGACCCTTTATTTGTGTAATCTGTCTTCCAATTAGCAGACTGGACAGCCCCAGGATCATATTCACCACAGCAGCATGTGGATGACAGCCATGGAGGTATGTAGTACATTCACTTAGCACAGATGAGACTATGCTTGTCTGTCCTGTTTTGCACAGTATGTAATTATATTAAAAAGTAACCTGCAATTTACTTTGAACCTTTTTCAATTTTCTTGAATTTTTCTGGGTAGAAATGCAAAGACCAGAAAGAAAACAGTGGGCAATCAGGTGAGAACATAACTTGCATATCTATTTTTGGTGTATAATTGTTTTTAGGGGTGTGACAGTGATTAAGTGCTTCTTTTTTTCTATAGGTCCGGGTAGTATCGGACCGATGGGCCAATGGGTCGGTAGGAGATTTGTCCTTGCCTGATGATTTCAATCTCCCGATGGGGGACCGGCAAGGACTGAAGCTGCAGGAGACCAGGCTGAGCCAGGACACCGAGCTCCAGGAGAGACTGTGTGCTCAGAAATGTATATAGCCATTGCTTTTTCCGGGAAGGAGCAAGAGACATTCAACTTTGACCCTGTTGTTGCGACCGTTGTCTTGGATTTACATTTACTTTGTTACTTCTACCCCTGAGTCCAGGTTGGAAATGCACGTTTGTCACGTTCCTGACCTGTTTTCCTTTGTTTTGTATTCATTTTAGTTGGTCAGGGCGTGAGTTGGGTGGGTTTGTCTATGTTTGTATTTCTATGTGGGGTTTTGTGTTCGGCCTGGTATGATTCTCAATTGGAGACAGGTGTGTATTGTTTGTCTCTAATTGAGAGTCATACAAAGGCAGCCAGGGTTTCACTGGTGTTTTGTGGGTGTTTGTTCCTGTGTCCTCACAGGACAGTTGAAGGTTAGTCACGTTTGTTGTTTTGTAGTTTGTAGTGTCTTGTTTGCTGTTTTTCATTAAAAGATGGCTTATTTCCCTCAATCCGCATCTTGGTCCTATCCATGCTCCTCCTCGTTTGAGGAGGAGAACAACATTGACTGCCTTTACAGAAACACCCACCACAACAGGACCAAGCGGATTGAGGAGAGAGAAAAAGAACTAAGGCACTGGACACAGGAGGAATGGTCTTGGGAGATCATGGACGGAAAAGGACCCTGGGGAAGGGTTGGAGAGAATCGCCGCTCTCGGGAGGTGAAGAAGGCAGCCACAGCCCAGGAGCGGTGGATTGAGGAGGCAGCACGTATGAGAGGCTGGAAGCCCGAGAGGCTCACCCAAGAATTTCTTGGGGGGGGGCTAAAGGGGAGTGTGGCGAAGCCGGGTAGGATACCTGAGCCAACTCCCCGGGCTTGCCGTGGAGTGAGAGGGCGTCGTACTGGTCAGACACCGTGTTATGCGGTGAAGCGCACGGTGTCCCCAGTACGCGTGCTTAGCCCAGTGCGGGCTATTCCACCTTGCCGCACTGGGAGGGCTAGGTTGGGCATCGAGCCGGATGCCATGAAGCCGGCCCAACGTATCTGGCCTCCAGTACGTCTCCTCGGGCCGGCGTACATGGCACCAGCCTTACAGGTGGTGTCCCCGGTTCGCCTGCATAGCCCAGTGCGGGCTATTCCACCTCGCCGCACTGGCAGGGCTACGGGGATCATTCAACCTGGTAGGGTTGGGGAGGCTCGGTGCTCAAGAGCACGTGTCCTCCTTCACGGTCCGGTATATCCGGCGCCACCTTCCCACCCCAGCTCAGTACCACCAGTGCCTACACCACGCACCAGGCTTCCAGTGCATCTCCAGAGCCCTGTTCCTCCTCCACGTACTCTCCCTATGGTGCGTGTCTCCAGCCCAGTGCCTCCAGTTCCGGCACCACGCACCAAGCCTCCTGTGCGTCTCCAGAGCCCTGGACGCACTGTTCCTTCTCCCCGCACTCGCCCTGAGGTGCGTGCCCTCAGCCCGGTACCTCCAGTTCCGGTACCACGCACCAGGCCTAGAGTGCGCCACGAGAGTCCAGTGTGCCCTGTTCCTTCTCCCCGCACTCGCCCTGAGGTGCGTGCCCTCAGCCCGGTACCTCCAGTTCCGGTACCACGCACCAGGCCTATAGTGCGTCTCAGCCGGCCAGAGTCTGCCGTCTGCCCAGCGGTGCCTGAACGGCCCGTCTGCCCAGCTCCGTCTGAGCCATCTGTCTGCCCAGCTCCGTCTGAGCCATCTGTCTGCCCAGCGCCGTCTGAGCCATCTGTCTGCCCAGCGCCGTCTGAGCCATCTGTCTGCCCAGCGCCGTCTGAGCCATCTGTCTGCCCAGCGCCGTCTGAGCCATCTGTCTGCCCAGCGCCGTCTGAGCCATCTGTCTGCCCAGCGCCGTCTGAGCCATCTGTCTGCCCAGCGCCGTCTGAGCCATCTGTCTGCCCAGCGCCGTCTGAGCCATCTGTCTGCCCAGCGCCGTCTGAGCCATCTGTCTGCCCAGCGCCGTCTGAGCCATCTGTCTGCCCAGCGCCATCTGAGCCATCCGTCTGCCACGAGCCATTAGAGCCGCCCGTCTGCCACGAGCCATTAGAGCCGCCCGTCTGTCCCGAGCCAGTAGAGCCGTCCGTCAGTCAGGAGCCGCTAGAGCCGTCCGTCAGTCAGGAGCCGCCAGAGACGCCCGCCAGTCAGGAGCCGCCAGAGACGCCCGCCAGTCAGGAGCCGCCAGAGACGCCCGCCAGTCAGGAGCCGCCAGAGACGCCCGCCAGTCAGGAGCCGCCAGAGACGCCCGCCAGTCAGGAGCTGCCAGAGACGCCCGCCAGTCAGGAGCTGCCAGAGACGCCCGCCAGTCAGGAGCTGCCAGAGACGCCCGCCAGTCAGGAGCTGCCAGAGACGCCCGCCAGTCAGGAGCTGCCAGAGACGCCCGCCAGTCAGGAGCTGCCAGAGACGCCCGCCAGTCAGGAGCTGCCAGAGACGCCCGCCAGTCAGGAGCTGCCAGAGACGCCCGCCAGTCAGGAGCTGCCAGAGACGTCCGACAGTCCGGAGCTGCCCTACAGTCCGGAGCTGCCCTACAGTCCGGAGCTGCCCTACAGTCCGGAGCTGCCCTACAGTCCGGAGCTGCCCTACAGTCCGGAGCTGCCACTCAGCCCGGACCTGCCGGAGTCCCTCAGCCCGGACCTGCCGGAGTCCCTCAGCCCGGACCTGCCGGAGTCCCTCAGCCCGGACCTGCCGGAGTCCCTCAGCCAGGACCTGCCGGAGTCCCTCAGCCAGGACCTGCCGGAGTCCCTCAGCCAGGACCTGCCGGAGTCCCTCAGCCAGGACCTGCCGGAGTCCCTCAGCCAGGACCTGCCGCCCCTTATCCCGGTGCTGCCCCTTGTCCCGGTGCTGCCCCTTGTCCCGGTGCTGCCCCTTGTCCCGGTGCTGCCCCTTGTCCCGGTGCTGCCCCTTGTCCCGGTGCTGCCCCTTGTCCCGGTGCTGCCCCTTATCCCGGTGCTGCCCCTTGTCCCGGTGCTGCCCCTTGTCCCGGTGCTGCCCCTTGTCCCGGTGCTGCCCCTTATCCCGGTGCTGCCCCTTCATTTAGGTGGGGTTAGTGGGAGGGTGGTCATTGGGAGGGGGATAAAGAAGCGGGGATTGATTATGGTGGGGTGGGGACCTCGTCCACCGCCAGAGCCGCCACCGTGGACAGACGCCCACCCAGACCCTCCCCTAGACTTTGTGCTGGTGCGCCCGGAGTTCGCACCTTAAGGGGGGGGTTCTGTCACGTTCCTGACCTGTTTTCCTTTGTTTTGTATTCATTTTAGTTGGTCAGGGCGTGAGTTGGGTGGGTTTGTCTATGTTTGTATTTCTATGTGGGGTTTTGTGTTCGGCCTGGTATGATTCTCAATTGGAGACAGGTGTGTATTGTTTGTCTCTAATTGAGAGTCATACAAAGGCAGCCAGGGTTTCACTGGTGTTTTGTGGGTGTTTGTTCCTGTGTCCTCACAGGACAGTTGAAGGTTAGTCACGTTTGTTGTTTTGTAGTTTGTAGTGTCTTGTTTGCTGTTTTTCATTAAAAGATGGCTTATTTCCCTCAATCCGCATCTTGGTCCTATCCATGCTCCTCCTCGTTTGAGGAGGAGAACAACATTGACTGCCTTTACAACGTTTGTGACTGCACTGGGCCATTAAGGGTAGGTTGAGTTTAGCTTAACTTCTTCCAGTGAGAAGTAATTGGTAGCTTGGTAAACTATATTTTCAGAGTAGCTTCACCAACACTGTTCCTATCCTACTCTTGCAGTCAGTGTCCTTAGGAACTGGGCTTCATATTGATGTGACCCACCAATGTATCCAAGGACTTCATGGCCATAGTAGGTGACATTCTCTTAAAATAAGAATACATTGCATTTTATGAAAATGATGGTCTCTGTTTTGTTGAATGTTCACTGCCACCCACTGTTTAAGCAAAGAACTGAGCATCGAATCAGCATCAGCCTCTCTTGCTTGCAAAAAAATGGAGAGCGAAATGCACCAATGTGTTTATCTATAGGTTTCATCAAAGCTTTATGGTGAAAAGATAAGAGAGGTCACCTGGTTTTGGGATGCAATTCCGGTTAACAATGCCTTTAAAAGTAAAGCATTTTAAATGTGGACTTTGCTCTGATTAGGGGAGCCCCTATTGAAACAAAAACATCTGATAATTTATGCTTATGTGTAGTTAAGTAAGACATTTTTAGTGGCATATATAATATTTGCATGCATGTGTATTTTCAATCTGTGGATGTATGGCTCCTTGTGTCCATCTCTTTGCTCAAGCCCTTGCTGTTGCTAGGCAACCTATCCTCATTTACTACAGTCCCTTATGGCCTGCAGAGGGACAGGGCAGGTGGGATATACCATTGCCTTAGTTTGTGTAGGGGAAGGATGCTTGTCCCTGCCTATAATATTGCAGCCTCGCTGTTTCACTTCCTTGGATGTCCAAGCCATATCACCCCTTTGTCTGACAGAATGCACTGCAGCCAGATCCAGAGATGGTAGAGTCTACTGTATTCTGTTGAACTTCAAAGTACACCTTTCGACTTTTCCAATGACCTTTTGGAATACACTGACACACAGAGTGTCAACAAGAGCAAATCATGCATTCTCTTTAGATGTGTGTTGATCATTTACCTATCCACAGACTATGGCAGATCCCGACTCCCATTCAACCAAAACCAGTCACTAGATTTCTGGGGTCAGCCCACCAAATCAGATTATGTTTGCTGAGAGTAAGCATACTTATATCAAATTGAAATTGAGTTAGCTTTTTTGACAGATCGAGGGCCTAGGTAACCCCCCACCCTAGGGGCATTATTATAAATTATCATTAATGGTATGTTTGGTTAAACAATGGTCTGCTCTAGTCAAACCATGGGAATATATTTCTCAGGCCCATATGGCCATTTAGTACCAGCTGCTTGGTTCTGGTTTACTCCTGTCTTACAAATGCATTAAAATATAAGAATATAATTATTATGTATATATTGTGTGTGTGTTGTGTGGGTCTCTAAGTTCAATGACAGTTTAAAAATGCATTAGATATAAGAATAATGATTATGCATATTATGAATTGTGTGTGTGTGTGTGTGTGTGTGTGCATGCACAGATCTCTGACCTTTTTATCACACTGTAACCTTCACACAGTCTTTTGACAGTAAATAAAGACCAAGGTTTAAAAAAAATCTGGACAGAGGATTTAGAAATGAGCGGATTACTCACTATCATGAATATAAAACCATGGCTTGATAAAAACCCAGCTCTCACCAGCCTATGGCCTTGCTCTCGCACACACACATCTGCTAATTATAAAATAATCCTTAGGTGTATAGCCTACATCTCCAGGGATAATACAGTGCTTCGGAGTAATTAGTCTACTATGAGGTATTAATTACAAACGTAGTTTAATCAAAACGTGAAGGGGACAAAGTAAGAAATATGCTATGAGTGATGAATTGAGGCCGATTGGAGCCACTTCAACAGTTTTTTTTTTCTAGGTGGGTGGGCTCTTGCAGTAATTTTCCTACAGTGGAAGTAGTTAACGCTATAAGTGCACACTGTACTGAGAGATATAGTCGTAGGCCTAATCAATAACTAAGACACGAAAAGGGTTCTCATAAAGGAGACAAATGCGGCCCTGTGATGTTCAAGATCTGCAGTAGATCGAGGACCATCTGAGAGTCATCCCACCCGTAGCCTATCGAGTAGACATCAGAGGGGGGTTTTAAAATGGTATAGTCTCTCCGAAATGGGTGTGGTTGAATCGTGCTTACGAGATCTAACGTTAGCAAACGCAGACCGGGTGATTTAATCTGAAACGACATTATTTTATTACAATACTGCAATTTAGAGCTTTGAATACAAGAACACCTCATGCGAATATGCATTAGGCCTATTGCATGTTTTTTTAATTTGTGTACCAATGGGTGGGTTTCCTGCTCCTCCGGCAAGATAGCCCAGTCGCTTTTAAAATATCATTTAAATTTTTCTCTCAAGAGTTTAAGCCTCTGTGTTTGGCAATTTATTTAATAATTCATTTTTTTGACGAGGAGGCGACGGTCATTACGAAGCGAGGGAGTGAGGGGAGAGAAGGAGGAGGAAGATATCCGCGAACTAGCAGAGGAGGAAGGAAGCGAGGATCACGAAAACCACAATCAAGAGAAAAACTGAGTCATAAAAAAGCTATTTACTAATTTCATATGGTTCAATGCATTTTCTTTGATGCGTGGACAGATTGCAATTGTGTTCAATCCGCTCCAACAAAGATGTTTTCGAGTTTATGAAGGTCTCGGGCGTAGAAAGGCAAACCATTCTAAAGAGGAAACGGGAACACAACAGCAGAACTCATCTTTTCAAGGGGTCCAGTCAAACGGAGATATGGTGTCTCTGTACTTCGATCTAATATTTATTTGATGTGCAGCCTACATTGGAGATTCACTGAGCAAAAATCTAGAGAAGACAAGGAGCAGAGAGGATATTGAAAATATCTGCATATTTCTGTCCCTATATTGTTTTCTTTTCTAAGGAAAAAGGGGCCAATAAACATCCCCAGCCTTTTTGAAACATTAAATCCAGACTGTATTCGAGAAAGACTACCAACCTCATCGGAAACATTACCTAACAGGTAGCCATCCATTATAAAATGCTGTCAGAATTGTCATGGATGTAAGATGGCTGGATGATGTAGCCTACCAGTGATGGGCCTATTCATGACTAGGCTCATCATTTCGCTGAAATTATATTTCATCTGTATATTTTGGTAGCCTAAATATAGACATATAGACGAACCTCCCCACTGTACCAAATGTTTTTCTATTTGCATATAGCATAACTTGCTGTACATTCGTGTGATAACCTATATTAACACAGGCAACCCCGTAAAGTGTTTGCATATTTAGCGGCTTGGAAAAATTACACGGTTGCCAGGGTGTCAGTGCCATTAACCACGAATGCCAGGGGTTTACTGCCATAGTCGTGGAATTATGGCCTTAAATTCATCAAGTAGCCTAACAGCTACCTATATCAAGTAGCCTCCATACATTTGTGGGTACTGGGTAGGCTACTGTTGCTTGTAGTGAGGGAGTAGCCTAGCCGTCTGAGCTGCGCCCCAAGGCCGATGTAAGCAACCTATTTGTTGATGAGGGAGGGCTATTCTACAGTGTCTATGCTGCAATTTGACCTTAAAATTGATTTTACATTTTATGCAAGGAATTTATTTAGAATTCTATTATAGAAAATTATGCTGTAATGCACTCAATCCAATAACGCGAATATAATGTGCTTATTACTTTAGCACTCTTGGTTCGCGGTGAAATGTCAACCGAATAGACCAAGTAGGCTATCGTTTACTGTGCATGAACATAAGGGGTGGGGCCATACTGTATTTTGCATTATTTTTTCCAAATGACAAGCAAATCTTTGACCTATAGTTTAGGTAGCTTCTGTCTGTCAGTTGTCATGGGTAATATATTGTCTTGGAGAAAATGCTTAATAAGCTATTATGGTGACATTGATGGCCACCTATTCAGCACAGGACACGTGCTGAGGTCCACAACCACGTATAGTCAATAAGGATCATTTACATCCAGCCCTGCCCTGTGTTTTGCATCATTTTATACATCTTTCAAAATTATTTTACTAGTGTACAAACACTTCTTGAACCAATTCTAGCAGAAATGCTCCCTTAAAATGATGTTCTTGAGGGAGGGTTAGGAACTGGAATGTGTGTCCAGACAACAACGGATTGGGTTGGTGACTGCCTGCAAGGTGGATTGCATTGCACATACTGTCCAGAAAGCATTGGGGAAAGGAGGAAACCAAAAAAGGGTCATTTGATGATGTCAGTGGGCGATGGTGTATCATCCCATCCCATGATGCCCAGTCCTCTCCTCTCCCACCCTGGTATCTGCTGGTGATGCACCACCACCAACCCCTCAGTGCTTTATTGGCTAAATGAGCAGCTGTGCCAGGAGACTGGGACCCACCAATTTTCCCCGGTCGCCTTCCATTAGTGCTGTGTGATCCATCTGGTTGGAGGTTCCCACCGGGAACAATGACCCAGTTAACTGCTCCTCTCCCTAGCCTAGTAGATGGTGATGATGTGGATGTTCCTGTTTATTTGTTTGTGTATGTGGAGTTGGAGGCCTTTAATAGCATGGCACATGTGATGTGAGTGTTAGGTAACGTTAACATTGAGGCACTGGAATTAGAGGAAATATGGAAAATGTGAACACTAAATGTGATATTACCTGACACTGCTGTATGGGCAGTGTACCTGTCTGTGAATGCATTTTCTTTTTTTAATATGCGTGTTTTACAAGTACCGGTACACCGCCACCGAAAGAGGTACAGTATCGACAGTGATGCAAATTAGAATGTGCAAAGCAGAGTACAATGGTTAGAGGTATTTCATCAGTGTCTTAACGGATTTGAATAGGCCCACAAACTCATGCAAATACTAGTGCCCATTTTTGAATAGGATTTGAATGTGAAACCTCTCTCTCTCTTCGAATTCCCTGTGCATGTGATCATAAACACATCTGTAGTGCTAATCATGTTGATATGGAAGTGTATGGTACAGCCAATACTGTTTTGGTGAATTTAAATAATACAAATAGGCCTACTATAGTATTTTCAGTCACATTCAACTGTGACGGTAACAATCGAGGTCTAGCGGGTGAACATTTTTGTAATTTGGAAATGTAGTTTGTTATAATGCTAGTGTCAGCCATTTTCAGTGTATTTCACTAGATGATCGAGATCTTGCTGTAAAATAGTTTTAATTCGTTTTGATACTGCAGCTTGAACAATGACATTTTGTGTCCACTAGAATCGACCATAATCGCAGCAATGTTGAATCATTAACAAGTCATTGTTAAAACATAGTAATAGCCAGGTAATAACATAGTAATTATGCAAATATCCCACTGGCAAATTCCAAATGTAATGATAGCTATGCTAAATAGAGATTCAAAACTGCTTTTTTAACATTTTTATTTTATTCATTCTTTATTCAACTAAGCAAGTCAGTTAAGAACAAATTCTTATTTACAATGGCGGCCTACGCCAGCCTAACCCGAGACGACGCTGGGCAAATTGTGGGCCGCCCTATGGGACTCCCAATCACATCTGGTTGTGATACAGCCTGGAATCGAACCAGGGTCTGTAGTGACACCCCTAGCACTGAGATATTGTGCCTTAGACCGCTACGCCACTTGGGAGCCCCCTTTTAGAACACAACACAAACACACATACATTTTGTTCAATGTGCTTGTAATGAATGATAAATGCCTGCCTGCAGTAATTCTAATCTTGTTTCTGTGCATTAAGTGGTTCGTGGATATCAAAGAGAGCCCATTAAATGATGAAGCGCTCTCTCAGATTATACCAGATTAGAGATTATTCTCCACAGTTAAACCAGACAAGGCTGTACTAGCATAAATATACAGATTACAGAGCTTTACGTATTTTAGATGTGCTATGTTAGTAAACCGTGCACTTAAAATACTGAATGAAGTATTATTTTATATGCCCAATTTACTCTGATTCTAGCTGCCGCTCTGCAGCCATGTTTGTGATGGTGTTAAACAACTAGCCTCCAGGTGAAACATGCCAAAATGATTATGATCAGATCAAACCCATTGATCAGGTTGAGACCAGCAGAGGACTACGAGACCACTGATGTAGTTGGAGTCGATTACTCACCATGATAACACTGCAATCAAATCATGCAATCTGATACGCATGCCATGTACAAACATAGCGCATATTACATTACAAGCAGAAGATTGGTTTGTTCTGACGCAGGCACTGTCCATCATTCTAAATGGACATGCTCTTAGATGGAGTCCTAATTTTGAACTTGATATCTCAGTCTGGGCGATCTACATGAATGTTTTAAGTTTAAATTCTCATGCTGTTTTTCCATCCTTTGTTCCCACCAGGTGACTGACTGAGTGACAGAGGACTTCGACGAGGCCAGGGACCAATCCAAAATGAGCGAGCTGGAGCAGCTGCGTCAGGAGGCGGAGCAACTTAGGAACCAGATAAGAGTACGTGTGTCAGAGAATGTTACTGATCTGGGCACACATTTACAAAGAGTCCCAGAGGCTAGGCATGCTGATCTAGGATCAGTTTAGCCTTTTAGATTACAGGATATATCCTAGATCAGTAATCCTACTCTGAAACGCTTTATGATCTCAATGAAAGCAGTAAAACCATTGGGTCTAGAAGAGAAGGGGGTTGGTGGAAAAGGGAGTAGGCCTAACACACCATATTGAGAGGTGGGATATTTGCCTGGGTGAGATTCAGAGAGGTTGCTAATGCTTGTCTAACCACTCTCTGTTTCTCTGTCTCTTAGGATGCCAGGAAAGCATGTGGGGACTCAACCCTGACACAGGTAAGTATCACACATACCCGCATAAAAGAGAGTATGGCTGCGTTTTGACAGCCAGACCCATTCTCATCTTTTTTTCACTAATTGATATTTTGCCCAGTTAGATTAGCTCTGTAAAATATCTTATGTGAAAAAATCTGATATGCGAAAAAAAGATCTGAATACAGTGCATTACATTGACACAGTAACCCTGTGATGTCTTCTTTACATTGCTTTTCTGTGTGTTTGTGTGTCAACCAGATAACGTCAGGTCTGGATCCCGTGGGGAGGATTCAGATGCGGACGAGGCGCACTCTCCGTGGCCACCTGGCTAAGATCTATGCCATGCACTGGGGCACAGACTCTAGGTGGGTGTAACGTTATGCCAACCCCTTAGGGGGCTTCTCCCTCTCTTCACACTCTCTCACTCATATACCACACATGGCGGTACAAGCAGTACTTTTTTGATGAGGTTTAACACAATGGCTCTACCTCTTTGTCTCCGCAGGCTCCTGGTCAGCGCCTCTCAAGATGGAAAACTGATCATCTGGGACAGCTACACCACTAACAAGGTGAGAGCTGCACCCAAATAACAACATCTCTCCCCTGGTCTCACCAAGGGGCCTGGAAAGGTTGACTCACTCTCAGCAAACTAGGCAGCCTTCAGGGATTGGAAATGAAATGGGAGCCGACTGTGTGTTTTGACTCATCTCATACTTCTACTTGCATCATAACCTACCAGAGTCACTTTGCCATTCAAACATTGTAAATTATATTATGCAATGGCTCCCCCTGAAAAGATCCCACAAATTCAATATAGAGGAAGCAAAATGAACTACTATTACGCTCCTGCTCTGTCTGGATGTGGACTTGGCTCTGGACTCCTGCCTGGTCCTGTTTATGATACTACTCTCTCCTTGTCCATGGCCAGGCCTTTATTCTGTGACACACAGTGACCAACTCTTATCCCCCCTCCAGATGCATGCTATCCCCCTGCGCTCCTCCTGGGTGATGACCTGTGCGTATGCCCCCTCTGGTAACTACGTGGCCTGTGGAGGTCTGGACAACATCTGTTCCATCTACTGCTTGAAGACCCGCGAGGGCAACGTCAGGGTCAGCAGGGAATTACCCGGACACACAGGTGAAGAAGCATTACTACACACAAATACCTATGTGACTAAGCTTGAGCCATTTTGTGTTCATTTTTATTGAGAAATCATGGAAGTGTCTTAGCTAGGTTATGTGAGTTTATTTGAACCTCCTTGATTCTAACTTCCCCAGTGACACTACATATGGTTATGTATGCAGTTCAGTTGAGTATTCCTACCTGTTCGCTGTCCCACTGGGATCCCCAGGTCCCAAACCCCTAAACAAGGAAGACTTTAATTCACATGGCTAATTAGTCACAGGGCAACACAATTATAACGAGCTGAGACATCAGCCAGAAAACCTAGTGAGTCCCTTAGCTGTGTTACAGTGCTAGCTCACCTGGGGCTTTTAAATTACTCACATTCGGGAGGACGAGTATTGTTGAAATTAAGTCTTACTCTTCGATCACACCTACAGCGTCATTTCGCAAAATGGTACGCAGCATCATCTGGATATGTGTGCAACAACAGTTCAACATTCACATTCTGCTACCATTTCTGTCAAGCCGTCTACACATACAGTCTGACGCATTCGTTCAATAAATCCAACGTATGCACAGCACAGAACACACTGAAACTGCCTCTGCAACGCAATGCTGCAAGGCAAACGCAGCGTTCCATTGGAAATGAATGTACTTCTGGTGTACCAAAATGCAATGAAGCTGTTGGTGTGATCGAGGCGTTAGTAGGAGCACCATACATTGATGGTGTGGTCAGTGTTCTACTAGATGTTTTTATTTGTGTTACAGGTTACCTGTCCTGTTGCCGTTTCATCGATGACAATCAAATCATCACAAGCTCAGGAGACACTACCTGGTGAGTCCTGATGGATCAGTAACCAAGGCTGATGGAGAATGCAAATATAAATATACTACAGTATATTGTCTATACTGTAATTAGCTATGAGCTAGTCTAACCTTACACTCAAAATGATCTGATAGCAGTTGTTAAATCCAGTGGGTCGCTCTTCTGTTCTCTTATCCAGTGCACTGTGGGACATCGAGACAAGCCAGCAGACCACGGTGTTTTCGGGCCACAGCGGTGACGTCATGAGCCTGTCCCTGTCTCCAGACTTCCGCACCTTTGTGTCCGGAGCCTGTGACGCCTCCATTAAGCTGTGGGACATCAGGGACAGCATGTGCCGACAGACGTTCACGGGCCATGAGTCTGACATCAACGCAGTCTGTGTGAGTGTGCTGACCTGCTTTCTGGTTCATGTCATGGCATTAAGCCAGGAAACCATACTCTAAGACATGTCACCGTTCCCAAAGTCCTTCATGTTAGCTGCACTAGCTAATTCTGAGTGTCTAATGTACCTAATGCTAGCTGATCTAAGCCATGGCTGTCACTCCCTCTCTCCTCTACAGTTCTTTCCCAACGGCAGCGCCTTTGCCACCGGCTCCGACGACGCCACATGCAGGCTGTTTGACCTGCGCGCTGACCAGGAGCTCAGCCTGTACTCTCACGACAACATCATCTGTGGCATCACCTCCGTGGCCTTCTCCCGCTCCGGACGGCTGCTGCTGGCCGGCTACGACGACTTCAACTGCAACATCTGGGATGCCATGAAGGGAGATCGAGCAGGTCAGTGGGGTGTGGTGGGGTGGAGTAGGAGCGAGCGGCTGTCATTTAGCTGGCAGCCATTGTTGTATAGTTGTGTCTGGCTATGCATCAGACCCGTGACTGAAAACAACTGATAACTTAACAGGGAATGTTATATCTTCTGATTTCATTGAGATGTTAGACTTCAATTCACAAGCTGATCTCAGTCAAATGTAATTCAACCCTCTAAGGGATCCCTGTGTTAACAGTTCAGGGGTATTTCAAGATGGTGGATTGATGAGAGAGCTAACCAAGACACCATATGATAACACTTGTTTGTTTGTCCCTCTCTGTGTCAGGAGTGTTAGCCGGCCATGACAATCGCGTGAGCTGTCTAGGTGTGACTGATGATGGCATGGCGGTGGCCACTGGGTCCTGGGACAGCTTCCTCAAGATCTGGAACTGACAAGTTACCTGAGCCATGCACACACACACACACACACATTACACACACATAGACACACACACATACCCACACGCAAACACAATATTGATCATACAAAGTATTCACATCTCACATTTTGGTACACATAGTTTGCACACTGTATTCACACTGTACGTAAAGATGTACACATACACACATACACATTGAAACATTGTACATAATATATATATATAACGCCAATTAGGTATGAGTTTACACAGACACACAAATGCCACTTGCAATTGTACATGTTACCAATCACATTGTATGCAGGAAGAGTCCACCAGAATTACAAACAGATGCCCACACTACCCACAACAGATATATATGTACACAGTACACACACAGTTATAATACATTTGTAATTGGAACTACCATTAATGACGTGAACAAATTCAATAAAATCCTGACATATGCTAAACTAAAACACGCATTTGAAATGTCACAATTTACCAGATTTTTCAACACACACACACACACACACACACACACACACACACACACACACACACACACACACACACACACACACACACACACTTTAAGTGCATACACACATACATACGCACACAAACATACAAAAATATATACATGTACACACATCTACAGTACATGTTTATTTCTGAGTGAAACTCCAACCCTTGAGCTAAATGGGGGAGGCAATTCTGTTTTTCGTTTGTTTACTCTGAAGTCCCAAATATCCTTCAATCTGATTTTCTGTACTACAGTAGGTTTGTGTGTCTCTGTAACAGGGTGAAAAAAGTCACAGTTGAAGGAATAGAGAGTGATGGGCTGGAAAAGCATGATAATAAGTGAATCCAATAACACTCAAGACACTACAGACAGGGAGATAGATAGAGAGCAGAAAGAATGCCCAACTTTCCACAGTGACACTGTTAAAGGAAAATCAAGATAAACCATCAATTCTTAAAGTTTCTTCTGGCTCAAACAAAATGCTATCATGTAGTTACTGTTTTTATAGATATGTACACCCACATATATAAGTAAATATATGATAGTTTTGATTTTGATGTTTTTGTTGTATTAATTTTTTACGCCTATTTTATTCATGTTTTCCCTGTGTGCCTCAGATACACTTTAAGGATAATTAATAGAGAATAATGATGAAATTAAACTAAATGAAATCAATAAAATGAGAGATTCATAAGGTGAGCAAGATTATCAAGAGACAACTCTCAAATAAGCAGGGGGCAATATTCATACTTTGACTTTGTCAATATATTATGTCAACTTTATGATGGTATACATTGTACATACTATTAATAAATACACGTAGCCTCTCTTGCCAGTTTTGGCCAGTTGTGTGTACTTCTTTTTTAACATAGTAATTTCTGTGTTTAAAACCATGCATGCTAGTTTTCAAGGGAGATATATGGGGATCCTGTTCAGCACACAACTTGAACATAAACAGTGAATTTTACATGCTTTGATGACCCAATTTAACCTTGATGAAACATACCTGATGTCCAGATTTTTGCTCTAATTTCTCAACACACTACTTACTATAGACTGATTAATGATATAAATAGTTAGTGGTCATTTTTAGAATTCTCAGATAATGTATTCATGTCGAAGTGTATTCTCTACCCTTTTTCCAGAAGTGTGCACCCGTTCACTCCCCCACATGGGGATTGGATTGGTGCATACCAAGACCAGAGGGAGTTCCCAACAATGGTTTATATATACACTAGATGATAACCTGTTTTGAAGCCACTGTACCTCCATCTTGGCACACCCAACTGTCGTAAAACATACTTTGGAAGCTAAAGAAATGCATTTATTTAACATCTAAATTTGTATTGACAAGTTTATTATATTAGACGCTTTGATGCATACTTATATGTGAGCTAAATATACAAATAAAATAAATTTAAATGTTTTCCTTATTAAAGTATAATTGTTTAAAGTTCTAATGTTACTGTCCCCACTACAACATTATTTAAATACATGTAATTTTGTCCTTGAAACATTTAATTGAAATACTGTAGAATTCCATTCATTCATTTGGACTGCTTCATCCGGAGAGTGCCAATATGGCCGACCAGTGGCGTCAAAGTTCTCATTCGCCAATACATATCAGCAATATAGGGTTTATATGCATCATTGGTTTCCACCATGTTCTTTAAACCAGTCTATTCCTTTTAATTCCACAAGGTGGAGTATAAATCCACACTTCAGGGAAATGGTTGAATATTGGATTGCAAGCATGGTAAATGTGTCTGTTGGAATGAAGTACTGCATGATGGTGGTTGGGAACTGGAGGCCATTTATACAACACATGCTTAGCCCATTCTCTCATTGGATTCATTGTTCCTCATGCTTTACACCCAATCTATGAATACAGAAACTACTATAGACCGTTTAAGATGAGATCAATATAGTTTTATTTTTCAAACAATTCTTCATCAAGACTTTTACAGACTCATGAGTTCATTCAACACAATCTTTTAAAATATTAAAGTTCATCAGTCTATTTAATACAATCTGAAGTTAACCCCTCAAAACAGAAACACTAAACAAACATGGTAAAAGACATTTAATTTCTCAAAAACAAGAGATTGAAAAAAAAAGAAAAAAAGAAGAGATTATAGACCCATCCAAAGATATTAGCTTTTTCAGCTTTCAGACTTTCACCTGTACTGGTTCCCACAAGCACCTATTAAAAACCACAAATCCATTCATACTTTAATCTTATTCTACAAGAACCAAGATTATGTTGTAGAGCAGGGTTTCCCAAACTCGGTCCTGGGGCCACTACTGGGTGCACATTTTGGTTTTTGACCCAGCAGTACAGAGCTGATTCAAATAACCAAATCATCAAGCTTTGATTATTTGAATCAGATGTGTAGTACTAGGGCAAAAGCCCTGTTGTACAGTATTACTATATCATATATGTGAATGGAGTGTCTGATTAGTGTGTGACTACATTGGGTGGAGCAGGTCATTGCCTCAATAGCACGAGGAAGGTAATAAAACACTACACAGAAGCAGGAAACCCACCCAACTGATTATCATGTATTATCATTTATCATGAACTTATTGATCCTCCTCATAAAGGCAATTACTGGATAAACACATCAATGCAAAACTAGCATCACAACTGTTAAAGTGATGTTTGTGTATTATGCTGACTGGATTACAAGGTATATTTTCTTGGGATTAAGACAAAAAAAAACAGATTAAGCAGTGTATGGGTATCTCTCAATTATGAGACACAGACAAACCGTCCATCTTACATTCAGTTTGCTAAAGGCCACGATAAACACCCTCCCACCAAAGTCACACAGACAGAGACAGCCGAAAACTCAACTTAACACTCATATTGCTTATGAAGGAGAAGTGTCAACGTTTGATATGGCAAAGACAGCCTTCGTGATATGCCTGTTTTGTGGGGCTGAAAAATTTGATTAATGTAACAAAGCCCATTTTACTGTTACAACTTTGTCATAACACTACACTTGACTGATACTTTATATTTAGGATTGACAATAGAAATGTTGCTATACAAAAATTAGATGGCACACTTGATGACAAATTGTTGACCCTCCCCATCCACCCACCTTTCTGTCTCAGCTGGCTACTCCTGCATCGAACAGTACATGTCCTCAATAGACTGGTCACTCCCTCTCAACCAATAGCATGACTACTAGTTAGGCTGTATCAAGAGGAATCTGTACTTCCACTGGAAATACATGCAGCTCAGCCATCACTCTCATGCATCTGTCACACCCACCAAAACAGTCCAAACATTCAGTCTTAACGTACACACCCACATTCATAGCTTTCCCCTCTCTACTGTAGATTAGAATACATTGTGCTTAGATTAATTAAAATACCAGACAGTAAAGTATGTTATAGAAATCTGTTTTATAGATATACATTCATTTATTTAAATCTCTCAATATAATTTACATATCCTTTAATAAAATAGTCCTTTCAGAATATATTAAGTTGGTTACTTTCCCACTGCATCTCAGCCAGTCCACACACTTGACCACCAGCAAAAACCTGCTTCTTTATCACCATGTTCCTAGCCCCTCTAACACCACATAACAAAACCCAGGTCACTGGCTTCAGTTTTATTTGAACATATGAAATACTATTAAAACTATTCGCAACAAATGTGAAGTAGCATATGGCTTTTCTATGGTATTTTGGCCCCCCTCCCACTGTCTAGAGAACCATCATATCAAGAGAGATGATTTTTATAGGCATATCATTTTCTACATTCCAAATTGGTTTGCTGCCATAAACTGCACATTCTCCCTGTGCCTATATTCTAGTCACATGAATGTGTCATACAAGCAGATTGTATGCATTGAATGAAATTGCATGAAATTAACGATGGTTGAAATTCTCTAGAGAATGTTTCCTCTTCCACATGGTGGCAACAGACACAATCCCTGTAACTGGTGAGTCCATTCAATGTTTAAAGAGCTTAAAGAGCAGTGGGTAAACATTGCAGTTATTATTACAGAATTAAATATATAATCATTGACAATGTAAAACATTAAAAGTTGTTGAAACATATTGGGATGTTCTGGTTTCTATTTAAGTGCACTTAATTGGCACAGAACACCATTCTTAACGAGGGAGGCAACTATTTATTATTTTGATCCGTCTGTCAGTAACACCTCTTCTTCATGAAGTTCAGAGTTAGAGGATTGAGTGGAGGGTCATATTCACCCCCCCAACACCCCCCTCCCAACACCCATCTCCCAGCCCCTTCTCTACTCCAAGGCACTGCTTAAACTGTAAACATGGCAGTTTGGCTAACTAAGATAAGAGGACTTTTTCACAGCTGCCAGAGCTACTTGTTGAGTGTGTGTAAAATGTGACATTTGCGATATCAGTCACAAATGGCACACAGCTGATATTGAATGCACTAGGCTAGCGAGAAACTAATCTAAGAATTGATACGGAATTCTGATACAGGATGAATGGCTCAGATATGTGCATGCAAGCATGCTCACATAAGAGTAAAATATACAAATTGTAACTGTACTAAAAGTGTGTCAATCGATTCTGTTCTTTACTCCCTTATATATTTTAATATATATTTAATGTTATATTTACTAAATATATTTATAACATTTATTTAGCATAAACTACATAACATACCCACAGCTTAAGCATTTCCCCTGATCTCTAAAAGAATCAAAGCAGATTCATGTATTTCCAGAGGACAATTGGGAACTTTGGTAGGGAAAACAATAGCAAATACACTATATCCAACAACTTGTTGCCTTACAACTAGTTTAGTAAGATGACAAATGAAAGTGCCCAATGAGTTTGAGTCCTCTGGTTCAGTATTGCAGTGACAAATATGACACAAAACTGGGCCTGCTAAAGCATCAGTCAGTGGATTTCAACACTGGCTCTAGAATCACACAGCTATTGCTTGGAACCACACTGATAGCTCAGTATTATCCACTGCAGCCCTATCCCTACAAACCAACATCTCTGAGTACAAACGTAACAAGATCCATACCAATGAACATAAAATACATCGATAAGAGGTAACAGACAGAGTAGATCTAGCAAGAGGGAACTATTTTTCACTGGATTACAGCCGCCAGATGAGAGCCTGAACCCCAGCACTATCCCCCAGGTAAGGATCATGGACACCTGCTGCCATTATAATATTCTAACAAGCACATCACTCGCTCACCCAATTCCCATGTCCTCTATATTACGGTCACATCAAAACCTTCATACTTCATCACCCCTCGACACCCACATCTTAAGTCACCTCACTGCCTACCTCTGGTACATTTTACACACAACAAATTAATTCAACCTAAACTCCCCTCTCTGAACAAGAACTGCACTAGAACAGCATATATATTGCAATATAATGGCAATATAACAGTAGAGAGTAAAAGTAAGAATGCCAGTTAGGCTAATACCAAATACAGAAACAGTACAGATAATATCAATTGTTTGCAGTGATAGTTTAAATTCTTGACAAGAGAAAAGTTTAATATCTTAAGTCTGTTCGATAGGCTCCTAAAATGGTAAATAGCTCCATCCCCGATATGAAACACGGGGAGAATAAAGAAATAGAAAGCATGACGCTAGAACACAGCAATATGTTCCATTTTACTAGGGACTAGAATGTTACTATGTTCACATAATGGATAGTCTGTCTTCCTAGGAGTTTTTATTTATTTAATTTTTTAAAACCTCCTTCCAAAAAAACAATCAAAATAAAAACATGAAATCAAGTTTTAATCAAATACCAATTTTTCTTTTTGAATGATGAGTTGAATAATTAAACCATAGTGAATCTGAAGCTTAGCATTTTGAGTGTTGCAACAATACCTTAGGGTGTGCCAGTGCAGTATATATATCAGGTCAGTGGTCACACCCTGAATGGAGGCGTTATATACACGTCTGCCAGTGACATCAATCTACCCATGTTCTCTTCCATTTAAACATGTTAGATACTGGCTATTTACAATTCAATCTTGACTTATATTGGTTGAATCTTGCTTTCTTTAAAATGTATTTCACCAGGAAGGAATGTTTTTAACATACCCCCAATAAGAAGGAACTAACTACGGTAGTTACAACTAAACACAGGCGCACCAAGTGACTGAGGTACAATACTACAGGACAAGTATATACAGTACAAAGTAGAGATATTACATTAGAAGCCTGTAGTGATGTCTCATAGGTAGCTACCATTCCAGAGGGAGATCAATCAGATCAGGGGAGTCAGAAGATGGCAGGTGAGATGGACTCTTTGTCGTGAAGATTTATGCTGGAATGGATTTACAGTATGCTTGTGTGTTGGCGAGCGCGCGTGCGTGTGTGTGTATATATGTGTATGAGTGTTTTGTGTCTGTGTATGGGACTATGTTGCTTCACCAGTTCATGATGCAGTTCCTGTTCAGGGTCATGAAGTAGACCTGGCTGCTGCCTCCGGAGCGCACAGAGGCAAAGAACACCTGAGACACACATTAACAAGACATTAGGCTTATTACTCATATTCAATGAGACTCCAGTGCCTACAGCTGTACGTACCGGAGGCATAAACATAGATCACTTAAGTGATATTTTGAATACCAATGTGTGTGTGACCCACCTTGTCATTCCTCTCACAGAGGAACTTGAGCCTCTGGGCTCTCTTGTGCATGAAGACTCCGTCCAAGTGGCCTGTCTCCACAGCACGGATCTCTATGGCCTTCTCTCCCCAGCCCATGATCTGGTTAGAGCAGATATGTGCTGCACACAGGGAGAGAGAGAGAACTCAGAACATGCCAATTTCAAGAGAAAGAAGTCTGTGTGCCTGTGACTGCGTGCAGGTACACATGTGCCATACCAACGGAGGTGGGCATCTCGCCCCACTGCAGCACCACATCTTTGATGATACGTCCGTAGGTGTTGACGTAGACTCCCTCGTCCTCGTAGCACAGCAGCATCTCCATGCCGTCTGAGCTGGGCAGGAACACGATGGCATGGGGCATTATCTGGATCTGGATCTGGGGACACACACAGGGGCGAAGGACTAGAATCTTGTTTTACCTAATATAGTTGAATGCACTGATTCTAAGTCACTCTGAATAAGTGTGAAGTGACTAAAATAATATGTACATCTTGAAAGAAAGTGGTAGAATATGTGAGGAGGTTTTCACATCAATACCTTTCAGGTCTGGGCATCTAATCAATGAAACTTATCATTATTCATGTTTTACAGATATTTTAGGTGTGAATTAATTCCAAAGCTATATTTGATTTGGAAGAATTTGTCTGCGTACGTCTTGTCCCATGAGGAACTCCTCCACTCACATGCACTGGGATGTAGATGTCATAGTTGTTCCCAGAGTCGACATCGATAGCGTGGAAGCCAGCACTGGAGCCGTAGATGACCTTCAACCTCTGTCCTTCCTCCACTGTGAGGTCAACCAACTGGGGCCTGTGGGGCAGGTCACCAAAAGACTAGAGGAGAGTGAGAAAGGCAAAGAGAGAGGAGAACATGGGGTGTTTTGAATGTTGTTCTGGTCGACTGGCTGAGGGGAAATAGAACTCCTGGCATTTAGAACAATGAGGCAGGAAAGGTGAGACCTACCTTGAAGGCCATGAATTTGTGATAAGGCTTGGGAGCCCAGGCGTATACCTCCACCGCGTTCTTCATAGCTATCACCAGGAACTTGATCCTCTCATATTTCACTAGACACATACAAAGCGGGATTAGAGCCATTATGTGACGCTATAAATAAACAGTGCCAAAAAGGCAAAACCAAATGTGTAAATATATATTGTTAGAAAAACTTCAATAATGGGTTCAATAACAGGTCACATCACTGTTAATCCATCTCCTCCCTTCCTTTACTCACCCACTTTGTAGTGGACACATCCCTCCATCTCCCCTACAGTGGTCCAGCCCTGCTTCTTCTCCACCTCTGGGTCATTGTGAAGGATCTTGTTCCTCAGCCAGGCCAGGTAGTACACACGCACCTTGTTCTTCTTACCTGGGATGGACACACACACACAGTTATTTAGTGGATAAGGGGCTTAGTAGCAACAGATGGAGTTTGTGATGCACAGGTCCTTTTCCCCAGGCTTATTAAATGAAGTGAAACGTTCAGAACGTCGCAGATAGAAATGCTAAAGTTAGAATCCTGTTAGCTCTATCTGAAGGTTTAATGACGTTGCACTCTCCTAAACAGACCCCAGGTGAGTGCAGAGTGTGTTAAAGTGCAGAGCAGTACTAATCAATCACCTGATATGGTGATGAGCAGGTTGAGTCCCTCCAGGACGTCCATCTGTTGGAACCTGCGGGAGTTGATGAGGGAGTAGACCTTCCCCTGACCACTACGGTCCAGCAGCTTCAGACCGTTCTCTGTCCCCACCAGCAGGTTCACACCTGGGGAACACACATGCACGCTTAGATACAAATATCCCCCTTAATGCGATCAGGACGTACAATATGTGAAAAATGTTATACTCAAGCTGGGTGGAACAAAGCGTGTTACATGTGGTCATTGAAATGCATATCATTCTATATTTCATTTGAATTCTGTGGCTCATATGATTAGAGTGTGGGCTATAGCCAAGACCAGTGTGCCGTCTGTCTCACCCCAGAGAGCAGCACAGAGGATCTCAGAGTTGAACCTCTTCTTGTACTTGCGGATCTCGGGGGTGTCGCTGTGGGGGCGTGTGTTGGTGGGGTTCACATTCACCATGGAGCCTTTCCTCACCTCCATTTTCAGCTGCTCAAACCTGGAGCCCAGGCCTGGACACAGAAGGAGCAGAGTTTAGAGGGAGGAGAGAAACACAAGCCGTTCTCTATGAATGCTAAAACTTCCTTAAGGGAATGATAATATTGAATCAAGCGACTGTGGGCAACTGCTGCCCTCCTGCTTGTTAGACATTTCCATGACTTAGATTTACCAACAGCAGTAAGTAAGAGATGCTGATGATTGTGAGCCGAGTACTGAAAATAGAGGGACTAGAATTTGGAAACTAGGTAAGTGAAGGTATATAGGGGAACCTCATTTAACCCCTTATGATAATGACCAGTTCTATTGTCTGTACTTACTGCCCACAGAGATGGCATCCACAGGGCCTGGTGGTTGGTACATGCCCAGGTCGACAAAGGTGGTGAAGGAGGACTTGCCACTTGACGCCTTGACTAGACCCCTGGACTGATACTGGGGGAAACAGGAAGGGAGTGAGAAATACCACTGGGAACGGGGGAAACATGTACATGGAGAGACGGATTAACAGTCAGAGACAGTCAGAGAGAAAGACAAATGGTCAGACAGAGACAGACAGGTGGTCAGACAGAGACAGACAGACTTACATCATAGACAGAGTCTTTCCCAGGGGAGGAGTGGGAGGCCGAGTCAGTGGGGGAGTGGGAGGGCTGCACCACGTCAGGCAGGTTGGTGTATCCATTGTGGCTCCGCTTCTCTGGTGTCTGCCAGGCAACGGGGACAAACCACAGTCAAACTCCCAACACAAGCGCTACATAAGAGTAAGCTAACTCCCAACACAAGCGCTACATAAGAGTAAGCTAACTCCCAACACAAGCGCTACATAAGAGTAAGCTAACTCCCAACACAACCGCTACATAAGAGTAAGCTGACCACCCACACACCCCCTCACGTCAGTCCTATAGATGTGTGTTTAATGCAGATTAGTCCAGTAGGCTACTTCCTGAGAGACAGATGACTCACCCTCTGCACCAGCATGGTCTGGTCCCCGTAGCCTCCAGCCTGCCCCTCCTCCCCTCCCTCCCCCTCCTCCTCATGAACCACCATGGTGTTGACTGAGTCAGAGTCTGCATCCCGGGGACTAAAGAAAGACAGGAGAGGAAGTCAGGGGGGAAGATGGGAAGGAAACAGAGGAAGGTGACAGAGCAGAGTGCAGTGGAGGATATGGAGTGGACAGGAAAATAAAAAGACAAGGAATGGTCAGGGTGGCGGTAAAAGTGGACAATGGGCTTTCAATAACATTAAGAGCTATGTCTCTAAAAAGCTGTTCCTTTTTTCCTCTTCCTGTTTGTCTGTGTGCCTCTCCCACCCTGGTACTGACCGGTCTGTGGGGCTGTCCTCCTCCTCATTCCCCTCTCCACTCTCACTCTCCTCACTGCTCTCACTGCCTTCTGAGGATGAAGAGTAGTCGTTGGCCTTCAATGGAGGTCTGGGCTGCTCCTCAGGGCGCTCCTTAGCATACAGCCCATGGTCCTGAACACAAACAGGCACACACGCAGACGACATAGACACGCAACAGACATTAGGGAAGCATAGAGCTGGGCGTTTCCTCAATAGTTAACATACTTTGCCAGCATACCAGGACTATGGCAGGCGTGTGTAACTTTTAACACAGCAGCCTGACATAGTGGAAGCAAAAACATATCACAGCACACACAGAGATACTAACCTCTCCTATTGCTCTCTTGTAACTCTGTGCATTGGAAGAAGCAGTGGACAAACAGGGAAGTGAGTGCAGAGGAAAGGGTGTGATCAACAGGTACAGAAAATAGGATCATAAAAAGAGAGCAACTGTTAGTGCAGGTGTCAATATCCAGGTGTAGGGATTGGGGAGTGAGTGCAGATATTACAATAGTGCAGAATAGTCCGTGAAGAGAGCAATATAGATTTCTACAAGTGATAAGCTTAAAAGAAGATGAGTGTGATAAGGGTGTATAAAGTGTTGTCTGATTATCCATCACGCAGTGTTCAGAGTGAGGGGGGGGTTTACAGGTGAGGGGTACTTACAGCAGGGCGACTGGGGCGGGACGAGGTGCGAGACTCCCCTGGCTTGTGCCCCTTCATGCGCCCGTCATGGCCTAGTATGGGGGAGTCCATTTTGGAGGAGCCTGAAACCAACACACTAAATATCACATCATTGTTGGGGTTTGCTTTCGTTTCGTAAGAGGGATCAAGAGATGGAGAAGCAGAGTCAGCAACAGTGTGATTTACTCACTGAGTATGCGGTGTCTCTCCAGAGAGCCAGTCTGGGGCAGATTGGATACAAGGTGCATGCTATCTCCTCTTTCCCAGCGGTCGTTGCGGCTGAGATCTGGGTTGCTGTAAAGGAAGACACCAAATCAGTTATCTGGTCTCACCAGTCAATATCATAACTGTGCCATGATCTACCATCATGCATGTGTCATGATTAGAAACAGAGTAATCTCCCCTGACATGCATTTAAAGGCAAATCTGTGAGACAGGGAGTAAAACAGTTTCTGATGGGTGTGTTGGAACACCGTCAGCTGATTATTTTGATGAATCACGATATCCCAGATAAGTTGCTTAGTGGGAACAGGGATTTTAGCCACAAATCTAATAAACACTGCTTACATGTAAAATATTTTTGTGGAAAACATCAGATACCTCCATGTTGTCAGCATGCAGCAAAAAAATATTAATAAACACAGGTAAACTTTCTGCAGAAGGAAGGAGGGACTGGGCTTTGGCAGAGGGAGGCACGGACTTTGTTGAGACAGATTGGAAAGTGTTTTCCTCCAGAACCTAAATCAAGTAGTGGGAAATTGTGCGTTCTTGACACCGAGATTAGACAAGATTAGCTCAAATGTGTCCGCCTGAGTTACCTGGCTCTGACTGGATGCCTGATGCCAGACGAGAGGTTGGTGTTGAGAGCTGTGGCAATGGAGGCTGTCCTCTGGGGAATCTGGGAAAGATACAGTGAAATACCACATTAACATATAGATCTATATGCCCTTTAGAGAGCTCCAGACTGCGACCATTTAGTCACATTTTGTGACCCCTTGACTTGGCTGTGTGAGCAATTGTTTTTATTCTACATAGTTGCTTCACTCAAAACGTCTAAAACCACGATTTGGTCAAAACAGTAAAGCACATTATTCTTATGATTCCTGTAATTAAAGTGTCCTCCCCTCAATATGGTTCAGTCGTCCTGTCCCCTTTGCAGAAAAGCATCCCCAAAGAATGATGTTTCAACCTCCATGCTTCACGGTTGGGATGGTGTTCTTGTACTCATCCTTCTTCTTCCTCCAAACACGGCGAGTGGAGTTGAGACAAAAATAGAGCTTTTTGGTCTAATCAGACCACATGACCTTCTCCCATTCCTCCTCTGGATCATCCAGATGGTCATTGGCAAACTTCAGACGGGCCTGGACATGTGCTGGCTTGAGCAGGGGGACCTTGCGTGTGCTGCAGGATTTTAATCCATGACGGCGTAGTGTGTTATTAATGGTTTTCTTTGAGACTGTGGTCCCAGCTCTCTTCAGGTCATTGACCAGGTCCTGACGTGTAGTTCTGGGCTGATCCCTCACCTTCCTCATGATCATTGATGCCCCACGAGGTGAGATCTTGCATGGAGCCCCAGACCGAGGGTGATTGACCGTCATCTTGAACTTCTTCCCTTTTCTAATAATTGCGCCAACAGTTGTTGCCTTCTCACCAAGCTGCTTGCCTAATGTCCTGTAGCCCATCCCAGCCTTGTGCAGGTCTACAATTTTATCCCTGATGTCCTTACACAGCTCTCTGGTCTTGGCCATTGTGGAGAGGTTGGAGTCTTTTATACAGGTAACAAGTTCAAACAGGTGCAGTTAATACAGGTAATGAGTGGAGAACAGGAGGGCTTCTTAAAGAAAAACGAACAGGTCTGTGAGAGCCCGAATTCTTACTGGTTGGTAGGTGTTCAAATACTTATGTCATGCAATAAAATGCTAATTAATTACTTTAAAAAATCATATAATGTGATTTTCTGGATTTTTGTTTTAGATTCCCTCTCTCACAGTTGAAGTGTACCTATGATAAAAAATTACAGACCTCTACATGCTTTGTAAGTAGGAAAACCTGCAAAATCGTCAGTGTATCAAAAACGTCTTCTCCCCACTGTATATTACGTAACGCTGTGAAAACAATTGGTGTGACCAAATCCTGGGCTGGTGCCACCAAGTGAAAAATGTAGTGGCACAAGCGCCACCAGGGAAAATATTAGTCTGGAGCGCTGTCTTTTTTCAACATCTAAAGACTAAAACCCAGCAGGTGGTCTCTGACCTTGGGCGGCTGCTCCATCTCTGGCAGCCGGATCCAGGGGCCGCGGTCCTCCCTTGTGTGAGGCTGTGGGGCGGGGCTCTCGGAGGTGGGGTCGGAGTTCTGTCGGACCAGCTCCCTGGAGTGGACGGGGCGGGGGGTGGGGGTAGGAGATGGGTCCTGAGTGGGGAAGGCGGACATGGTCTTAGTGGGCTGGTCACACAGGGACTGGGAGCGGGGGACAGGGGCAGCGTAGGGCTTCAGCGGAACCAAGTGGGCCATCTGGAACTGCAGGGGGGCAGCGGTGAGGAAGTAGGGAAGGGAGTGTGAAGGTGGAGGAGCGGGCAGGGTAGGGCAGTGAGAGCAGGCAGGATAGAGTGGGACAGGATTGTGCATGTTGAGGATTTAGGATTGTGTATGTTTTAAGATGGGGAATAGAGGGAATTTTGCCATTTTATGAAATGGCAATAAAACAATATGAAAGCAATAAGAAGGGAAGAGAGTGGGTCCAGGAGGAGAAGGGAGAAAAGGAAGGTAAATAAGATTGGAAATAAATCAAATTCAAAGAAGCATTATTAGACAGGGGGTAATGCAGCTCAAGAAAGAAAGACAACGCAGTCGCCACTGTGCTAAACCAGTATTTGAGCAAAATGTCTGCAATGTTGTAACAAGGGAAAACATACAAATAAAGTACACACTGACTAATACATTCCCAGATGAACACCAACACACCTTGCCCTGTCCCCCCTGAGGTTCAACAGGCCGCTGCATAGGCGGGGTCTGAGTAGCCTGGCCCCCTCCGGATTGGCTGATGGAGTCGGAGCGTGATTGGATGGCAGTGTCAGAGACAGTGGTGCAGATTTTGGGTGAGCCCTGCCTGTTGAGCTTACTGCGCTCCTCCACCTGAGACAAAGGGAGAGAAGGAAAGGGAGGCAAAGACGGGGGACAGGAGACGGGGAGAGGGAGGGAGAGAGCATATCACAGAGATGTCGATTCAGACTAACTTGCAGGAAAAAAGATGACACCTAAGGTGATACTACATAACTGCTTGTATATGCTAGCTTGTTACAGGGAAATAGCTAAATGTATTCCACTGGTATTACTCTATATTACTCGAGGTTATAAAACACTATGTAATGAAAGGTGTGGTCCCTAGGGTTATCTAAGGTGAAGTAAGAGCATGTTCCACTGTTCCTGTCTGTGTGGTTATTGTACCTCTCGGGCCCATGCGGGCTTGTTGTTGGGCTCCAGGTTCTTGCTGTAGTGGTAGAGGGGCTGGGGCTTCTTGTCCTGTTGCTGCTGCTGCAGGGACACCAGGTAGGCATGCTCCTGCTGCAGCTGCCTCTGCAGACGCTCAGACTGCCTCTGCTCCTCCAGCTGCTTACGTTTGTACTCCTGCACACACACCATGATACGGTCAAAGTAGACTTACTAAGGACTGAGCATGGCTAGTACACAATACACACCACTTTGACATGCCCCCAAAACAGACACAATCCCACATACAAAGATGGGGACATCATGCAGGGTATACATAGACAAGGGCTGATTCTCCAGTTCTCTCAAGAAACGTTTTCATCAAGTAAAAAGCAACATACAGAGCATGGAGTGTATGATGCCTCTAGTGGTGAGAGGTGTGAAGTGCAAGAAGGAGGAAGAGGGTGAGCAGTATGCCCTGCAGGCAGAGGTAGGGGTAGACTAGGGCTGAGGAGAGGAGGTGACTGCAGGATAAAGGAAGGAAGAGAGTTACCATGAGCAGTGCCTGCTCCTGAAGCAGCTGCTGCTGAAGGATTTCTAACTGCCGCTGTTCTTCCTCTAACTTATTTCTTATGAACTCCTGAAGAGAGGTGGAGGAGGGGTGAAGAGGGAAAGGAAAGACAATGGAGAAGAGGATAGATATAAATAGACCACGATGTGGGGGGGGGGGGGGGGGATTTATGACTGTCATACACTAGTTAGTATACAGCCCTAGTGATTTGTCATGGCTTTAAAGTTCTACATTCACACTAAAAGCTAAATGGTATTAGCTTTTTTCTATTGAATATCTACTGTTAAGACTACAATACAGTTCCATATAGGCATCACGTCTTCTATCAGTACTAGATGCAGGTTAGTTATCGTGAAGAAACGGGCCATGGTAGGAGAGTTAAAAGGTTGGAGAAAAGAAGACTAGGAGAGTAGATTATAAAACGTAGGTTGACTGTGATATAATGCCAGTCACTGTGTGGTAGAGGTAGAGCGGAAACGGAGCAGCAGAAACTGAGCTCTTGCACAGAAAACAGAAAACACACTAATTTAGATCCCGGCTGCCATGGCAACCAGCGCACGGACATTCCACAGCTGAATGGCTTGCAGTAGGCTGCAGAGTAGGCTACACCCAAACCTCTTCCCAATTGGCTGATTGTGCTCCTGTGCTTCTCGTGGTTGGTTACCTGCTCCCTCTCAGCCAGCCTCCTATCCTCCTCCCTCCTTATATCGTCAAGTCTCCGATGGGGGCCCTTTTCTTGCTGTCTCACCATCTCTCGCTCTTTTCTCTGTTGCTGAGAGGGATGACATGAGAGAGAAATCAGTGTGGAGGCCACTTTTGCACATTAGTTGTGGTTATAATGGATGCCTTGCATAAACCTTTAGTTTTTTCCCCCTCCACCGCGAGAGGAAATGGAAAGAAAGAGAGAGGAAATGGAGAGCGAGAGAGCAAAAGAAAAGGCAGCGAGAGACAGCGAGAGAGCAAAAGAGTGAGCGAGCGTGAAAGAGAGAGAGCAAGCGAGCGAGATGTTAGTTGTGAGTCACTGCCAGCCCCCGTTACCAACAGCCACTGCAGCCCTGCTCCTCTGCTGAGACCGCACAGCTCCCTGATTCAAACACTTGGCCAGTTGTTCTTTTAATTGTTATCACCCTGAATAGTTTTAAGCCGCCTTCTGAAGACACTACAGCCTCCCTATTAAAACAACTCCCTTAAGAGAGGATACCTCTTAGAATTAAGATCGCACTTGCAAATGACACGTTTTACATTTAAATGCTCGTCTTCTCTTTTGTTGTTGAGAATTAATGATTAACAATCTCGAGAGAATATTGAGCTATCATTTTTAGTTCTCTCCCTGATGGTAAGTTGCTTTCTGACCTTGTGATAATCAATTCCCATCTACTGCACACTGTATGCAGGTAATCCAACATTAATTGAGATTTAAATCCAGTGGAAATATTTTAATTGCACAGAAATTATGTGCAATTATTCATAATTATCATTAATAAAAAATGTATTATAGATATCGTCAAACCGTTGGTGTTACCAACTTGCTTATTAGCAAGCTTCATATCCTGCTTTATTACGGTATCTCCCTAAACAGTCGCAATGTACATAACAGCTTAGTACAATCCCAGTAAACCTGTCTACTGTGAAAGCCTTAGACTTGGAGTGACATAAATAGCTAGATAAAAGGCTTGTGATGATTCATTCTTTGTAAGGTGGGATCAAGTCAGCTGAACCATGTTGGTCACAGGTTTTACCCCAAAGGGTAAAAACGTGGTTTGCTTAAGCAAGCTAAAGAACACAAGCCGCAGTTGATAAAATTGTCTGTTTGTCAGTGTCTGTGTGTGTGTGTGTGTGTGTGTGTGTGTCTCTCTGTGTGTGTGTGTGTGTGTGTGTGTGTGTGTCTCTGTGTGTGTGTGTGTGTGTGTGTGTGTGTGTGTGTGTGTGTGTGTGTGTGTCTCTGTGTGTGTGTGTGTGTGTGTGTGTGTGTGTATTACCTCTTCCAGGCGGCGGCGCTGTTCTTTCTGCTCCTCGATGCGTTTCTGTCGGTCGTGCAGCAGCTGTCTCTTGTGTTCCTCTGGGTCTCTACGCTGAGCAGCCAGCTGGGCCTGCTGTCTCTTCAGAGCCTCCGAGCGCTCCTTGTTCTCTTGCTGAAGACGCAAGAAGTCCCGCCTCAACGTCGACTCACCCGGCACATTCAGGATGGAGGTACTGGAGGAGAGAGAGGTGGAAGGGTTAGAAAGGATGATTTAGACAGGGAGCAATATAGCATGATGAGGTGATGAGAGATCATAGTAGAGAATCAGGAGATTGTGTCATTAATCTCAGGACACTATAGTATTATATTACGGGAGTAGTAATGTTATATGGGTAGTGTTGTGTTACCTGGACTCCCTGTCTTCCCCACGGTTCTCATCCTCCTCATCACTGCCACTGTATTCATACTCGGTCTCCTCTGAAACAAGGGGAGTGAGAGAAAGAATGAACAGAAATGAGAAAGCATATCATATAGTAGTGAAAACATACTAGGTAACTGCCAAAAAGGAAACACATGAGTAAATGAGGGATACAAAGTATATTGAAAGCAGGTGCTTCCACACAGGTGTGGTTCATGAGTTAATTAAGCAATTAAAATCCCACCATGATTAGTCATGTATAAAAATGCCCAGTTGCCCATTATTTTGGCTACCGTGGCTAGAAGAGATGTCAGTGACTTTGAAAGAAGGGCTTTAAAGGACCACAGGGGGTTTAAAGGGTGTGTGGTTGTGACTCAGTGTTAATTTGGGTTGAGATCTGGTGACTAACAGGAGATTTTGGAGCGGTGCCTGAGACAGCGTTTTCCACCACCCTCAACAAAACACCAAATTATGGAATTTCTTGTGGAAGAATGGCATCACATCCCTCCAATAGAATTGTAGACACTTGTAGAATCTATGCCAAGGCGCATTGAAGCTGTTGTGGCCCAATGACCTATTAAAGACACTATTTTGGTGCTTCCTTTATTTTGGCTGTATGTACATATAATGACAATAATCCACCCAATCTTCTCAGTTAACCTCAACCCCCCAACCATTATTCACACAGACATGTGCAAAACACAATATCTCATGCCCAACCCAAACCCACAGAGGCCTCAGTCGGGCTCAGGCCGGGCCTTCCCTCGCTCACCCTTCTCGCCCCTCTTCTTGCGTGTGCGGTCGATGTGGTCTTTGAGCTGGATGCGGACCTGGCGCTCCGTGGGCTGGTCCCGGATGAACGAGTGCTTCAGGAGCTGCTCTGTGGTTGGCCGGCTGGTGTACGTCTTCACCAGGCAGCCCTCTATAAAGTCTATAAACTTCTTAGACCTGGAGGTGGGGTGGGTGGGTCAGGTGAGGAAGAGGGGAGTGTTGAGTAACAGGTGTTGGCGGAGAGAGATGGGAGAGCTGGTGTGAGTGGGAATTTTGGGGGCCTGGTATCTCCTGTAGGTCGCATGTATTTGGGAATGCAAACTATTCCAAGATGAGTGTTCAGAAAGAAAGGAGAAGAACAGGGAAGGTCTGTGTGCGTGGGAGTGAAAGAGAGACAAAAAGACAGTGCGAGTATCCATACATTAAAATGTACAACAGTGCCTCTTTCGGTAGATTTTTCACTGCTATTTTCATTAGGATGTACTTGGGTGTATCAATTGCAGTAAAGTTGTCCACATGACTTGTCTGGAGGCCAATAGCTATCCCTAAGGTATGTACTATAGGTCAACCAAATGAAACATGTGCATTGAGCAACAACTTCATTCAATACATTCTTGTCTTAGTCATTGAATAATTTGTATGAGTAGTTTAAATGTGATCTGCAGATGACTCGCTTGTTTGAGGTCTAAGAATTTCTTCCTACATGCCTGGTTTGTCAGGAAAAAACTGTGCAAGTAAAAAACAGGCTACATTAGTTTAAGTTAGGGCTGTTGTGGTGAACGTATTACTGCTACACCGGCGGTCACAAGTCAGGAAGGCAGTCAAATTCTACATGACCGTTTAGTCGCGGTAATTAGGCTTCTCCAAGAACTGATGCTGCTGCTGGTCATTCGTAACCTACCAAACTTGCTAACTACTGCCTGGTACTCAGCACTATTGTCCCTCTAAAATCACTCTGACATCAATTCAAATTTTATTTCACATGCGCAAATACAAAAAGGTGTAGACCTTACCGTGAAATGCTCACTTTCAAGCCCCTTAAGTCCATTTATTGAACTGCACAAGAAAATATTTACTAAATAAAGTACATTTAAATTCGAAAAGTAACAAGAAAATTACATAACGAGTCTATATACAGGCGGTATCGAGCCAATGTGCGGGGGTACAGGTTAGTCAAGGTAATTTATAAAGTGACTATGCATAGATAATAAACAGCAAGTAGCAGCAGTGTAAAAACAAGGGGGGGGGGGGGGGTGTCAATGTAAATAGTCCAAGTGTTCATTTCATTAATTGTTCAGCAGTATTATGTCTTGGGTGTAGAAGCTGTTAAGGTCCCAAATGTGGCTCTCCGGTACCGCTTGCAATACGGTAGCAGAGAGAACAGTCTATGACTTGGGTGACTGGTGTCTTTGACAATTTTTTGGGACTTCCTCTGACACCGCCTTGTATAGAGGTTCTGGATGTCAGGAGGCTTGGCCCCAGTGATGTACTGGGCCATACGCATACCTTACGGACAGATGCCGAGCAGTTGCCATAACAGACAGTGATGCAACTAGTCAGGATGCTCTCGATGGTGCAGCTGTAGAACTTCTTGAGGATCTGGGGATCCATGCCAAATCTTTTCAGTCTCCTGAGGGGGAAAAGGTGTTGTCGTGCCCTCTTCACGAGGCGGTATGCAAATTGAAGATGGGTCTAGGATTTCTGGGATAATGGTGTTGTGAGCCATGACCAGCCTTTCAAAGCACTTCATGGCTACAGACGTGAGTGCACGGGTCGGTAGTCATTTAGGCAGGTTACCTTAGTGATCTTGGGCACAGGGACTATGGTGGTCTGCTTGAAACATGTTGGTATTACAGACTCAGACAGGGAGAGATTGAAAATGTCAGTGAAGACACTTGCCAGTTGTTCAGCGTATGCTCGGAGTACATATCCTGGTAATCCGTCTGGCCCTGCGGCCTTGTGAACGTTGGCCTTACATCGGCTGTGGAATGCGTGATCACACTCGTTCGGAACAACTGATGCACTCATGCATGTTTCAGTGTTACTTGCCTCTAAGCGAGCCTGGAAGTAATTTAGCTCGTCTGGTAGGCTCGTGTCACTGGGCAGCTCTCGGTTGTGCTTCCCTTTGTAGTCTGTAATAGTTTGCAAGCCCTGCCACATCCGACAAGCGTCGGAGCTGGTGTAGTACGATTCGATCTTAGTCCTGTATTGATGCTTTGCCTGTTTGATGGTTCGTCAGAGGGCGTAGCGGAATTTCTTATAAGCTTCCGGGTTAAAGTCCCGCACCTTGAAAGCGGCAGGCTCTACCCTTTAGCTCAGTGCGGATGTTGCCTGTAATCCATGGCTTCTGGTTGGGGTATGAACGTATCGTCACTGTGGGGACGATGTCATCGATGCACTTATTGATGAAGCCAGTGACTGATGTGGTGTACTCCTCAATGCCATGGGAAGAAACCCGTATCATATTCCAGTCTGTACTAGCAAAACAGTCCTGTAGCTTAGCATCTGCGTCATCTGACCACTTTTTTCTTGACTGAGTCACTGGTGCTTCCTGCTTAATTTTAGCTTATAAGCAGGAATCAGGATGATAGAAATATGGCCAGATTTTTTTAAATGGAGGGCGAGGGAGAGCTTTGTATGTGTCTCTATGTGTGGAGTTAAGGTGGTCAAGAGTTTTTTCCCCTCTGGTTGCACATTTAACATGCTGGTCGAAATTAGGTAAAACAAATGTAAGTTTCCCTGCATTAAAGTCCCCGGCCACTAGGAGCGCTGCCTCTGGAAGAGCGTTTTCCTGTTTGCTTGTGGCCATATACAGCTCATTGAGTGCGGTATTAGTTCCAGCATCTGTGGTGGTCTGTGGTGGTAAACAGACAGCTACGAAGAATATAGATAAACTCTCTAGGTAGATAGTGTGGACTACAGCTTATCATGAGATGCTCGCCGGAGGTAGAGTAAAACCTTAGGTCTTCCTTAGATATCGTGCACCAGCTGTTTACAAATATACATAGACCGCCACCCCTTGTCTTACTAGAGGCTGATGTTCTATCCTGCCCGGTACAGTGTATAACCCACGAGCTGTATGTTCAGCCACGACTTGGTGAAAAAAGATTACAGATTTTAATGTCCAGTTGGTAGGATATAGGTGCTTTTAGTTTGTCCACTTTATTATCCAGCAATTGTACGTTGGCCAATAGTATCGATGGCAAAGGCAGATTAGCCACTCATCGCCGGATCCTCACAAGGAACCCTGATCTCCTTCTGCGAAACCTCAGTCTCTTTCTCCTGTGAATGACGGGGATGAGGGCCTGTTCAGCTGTCTGGAGTAAATGCCGCTCGTCCGACTCATTAAAGAAAAATTCTTTGTCCTGTTCAAGGTGAGTAATCACTGTTCTGATGTCCAGAAGCTTTTTTCGGTCATAAGAGACGGTAGCAGTAACTTTATGTACTAAATAAGTTACAAACAATGCAACAACAAAAAAATTGCGCGGTTGGTTAAGAGCCCATAAACGGCAGCCAACCCCTCCGGCGCCAATACACATTACACTTCACAACGGCCTTAGTGTATTTGGACCATGAGACCTATAGTCCACGATCAATGCAAATGTATTTGAAAATCTAAATCAAACACTTCATGAGAGCCCATGAGATCATGTTGCGGAACATTTCTATCCCATTAGCTTTCTATAGGCTAGGCAATATTTATTTCTCAGCTTTCCTAATATTAAGCACATTACTTATATTTACAACAGGAGTACAGCCTACCTGGCTGGCATAAAGGAAAACAACATAGGGAAAATCTTCCTCCATTCGCCATTTAAGTGCATAGATGACATGTATTTTTCCCGCTGCCCGTTTCGATACATGTGCTTGATAATGGTCCATTATAAATCAAATGTGACATATTATTTAGTATATGTGAAGACAAGATTAGTATAGTCTGATGGGTGATAATATATAATTCACAAGTGATAGGCTAATATTATCACTTGAGAATGATGCCCAGCATAAGAAACAATGCCCTTTTCTTTGCAACTTGTTCGAATCATAGCCCATAGGCCAGTATGTTTTAACAAGGTTAGTAGCACAACTAAAGTGGTCAAATAACTTCTTAGAATGAAGCACATTAATCTGCTTTACAAGGGTTGTAGAGCCTAACTGGCATATATAAGCAAATATTTATATCTTGCTCAGAATAGGTTGACTTTTGTACTATGGGGGACAGTAGATTGACATAGGCTAGTGCTTTTGCTGTTCGTTCGGCCTATTCATCTTGTTGGCTGACGAAAAGTAAACGTGGACAGTTCTTCCAATATCTTCAATATGCACCTCGGAATTGGATAATTCTGGGACGCGGGCAGTTGCGTCCCAGATGTGCCTGTCTTAACTTACAGCCTATGAGAAAGACCCGATCACGTGACGGAGAACCGTGTGAGTGAGAAACGCTTCGGATTGTGCAGCACACTCAGGGAGAACGGCACAACACAGCACTCCGGGCCGCAAAAGGCATAGATTTGTTTAGGGTGCATTACTGCCAGAAAGGGGATGCCGCCGTGAAATTCGAGGCATTATGAAGTGCTTGTCAAATTGTGAATGAGTGACTATTGGAGTGTGTACAGCCTGCGCAAAAAACCAAAGCAGAGCTCATGCCTTTCAAGCGACTTTTTTCAAATCATCATTAGAGTCACATCATGCAGCCTTACAATGTATAAAAAAATCTAAACATATAGCCCAACATTTGTAGAACAACTAAAGTTACAATAATAACTCTAAATTAAGCACATGGGAGTACCTAAACTCAGCAAAAAAACAAATGTCCTCTCACTGTCAACTGTGTTTATTTTCAGCAAACTTAACATGTGTAAATATTTGTATGAACATAACAAGATTCAACAACTGAGACATAAACTGAACAAGTTCCACAGACATGTGACTAACAGAAATTGAATAATGTGTCCCTAAACAAGGGGGGGGGGGGGGTCAAAATCAAAAGTAACAGTCAGTATCTGGTGTGGCCACCAGCTGCATTAAGTACTGCAGTGCATCTCCTCATGGATTGCTCCAGATTTGCCAGTTCTTGCTGTATGATGTTACCCCACTCTTCCACCAAGGCACCTGCAAGTTCCCGGACATTTCTGGGGGGGAATGGCCCTAGCCCTCACCCTCCGATCCAACAGGTCCCAGACGTGCTCAATTGGATTGAGATCGGGGCTCTTCGGTGGCCATGGCAGAACACTGACATTCCTGTCTTGCAGGAAATCATGCACAGAAAGAGCAGTATGGCTGGTGACATTGTCATGCTGGAGGGTCATGTCAGGATGAGCCTGCAGGAAGGGTACCATATGAGGAGGATGTCTTCACAGCGTTGAGATTGGACTGAGCTTGTCATTGCAGGCAATGATGCTGTGAAACACCGCCCTAGACCATGACATCTCCATCTCCAAATCGATCACGCTCCAGAGTACAGGTCTCAGTGTAAAGCTCATTCCTTCGACGATAAACGCGAATCCGACCATCACCCCTGGTGAAACAAAACTACGACTCGTCAGTGAAGAGCACTTTTTTGCCAGTCCTGTCTGGTCCAGCAGCGGTGGGTTTGTGCCCATAGGCAACATTGTTGCCGGTGATGTCTGATGAGGACCTGCCTTACAAAAGGCCTACAAGCCCTCAGTCCAGCCTCTCTCAGCCTATAGTGGACAGTCTGAGCACTGATGGAGGGATTGTGTGTTCCTGGTGTAACTCGGGCAGTTGTTGTTGACATCCTGTACCTGTCCCGCAGGTGTAATGTTCGGATGTACCCTGTGCAGGTGTTGTTACATGTGGTCTGCCACTGCGAGGACGATCAGCTGCCCGTCCTGTCTCCCTGTAGCGCTGTCTTAGGCATCTCACAGTACGGACATTGCAATTTATTGCCCTGGCCACATCTGCAGTCCTCATGCCTCCTTGCAGCATGCCTAAGGCACGTTCACGCAGATGAGCAGGGATCCTGAGCACCCTTTCTTTTGATGTTTTTCAGAGTCAGTAGAAAGGTCTCTTTAGTCTCCTAAGTTTTCATAACTGACCTTAATTGCCTACCGTCTGTAAGCTGTTAGTGTCTTAACGACCGTTCCACAGGTGCATGTTCATTAATGGTTTATGGTTCATTGAACAAGCATTCTTTTTTTGCTGAGTTTACTTCTTTGATAACTGCTCAACACAGAATAGTTGCACGCCCTCAAATCATTGATAAAATATGTATATTTTATTCAACTTTGTTCAGTTGTTATCGTCATACTATAAAATATAGACACAGAATTATAGCAAATATTTTCTGCTAAATGAACTAGTGTAGCCCACAGCTATTTGTCATATCCATGTTAGGTCCTGATGTGGCTAACTCAGAGTATGCTATTCTGTTCTTCTGAAATAGACTACATTTTCTTCATATCATGCTTCTTTAGAACTATCTAAAATAAATAATGGATTTATTGTGAAGGTGTAGGCTATATCACATGGATTTATTATGTGTGGAAACTAGAAGATGCTAAATGTGTTTGTTAATTAACTGTCAATTACCTTAAGATCGACAGTTATTTGCTTGACAATCACCAGCTGATGAAATTTCGTGACCACCACAGCCCCTAGTGATAACATTTCTGTCATGCCACTGTACCATGGCCAGCTGGTGTTGAATGTAAATAGCTCAGTAAAGCGCAGCAGGGCTATGGTAAGGAAGGAATCTTATCACTACAATCGGAGGGCAATAGAGGGTGGGGAGCCAAGAGAAAATAGCTATGTCCTAAAATAAAACTGAAGTTGTAGGAAAAACAACAGCAGAAACCAAACCGCAGCACTCACCACTTCTTGGACTTGAGTTTGGGAGGGGGGTTCCTTGGGATGAGGAACAGAGCTCTCATAGGGTGCATATCACACAAAGCTGGGGGGAGAGAGAGAGGGAGATAATGATGTATTGGTACAAAGCATTTAAATCAAAAGAGCATTTAAATACTGCTTGTACACTACTATACAGTATAAACATGTAATGATCACATTATCCTTATGCATACAACTTTAGTCCCAATCAATATAATGTGCTCTTGATAAACCCGATCCTTATCCTTCCTTTGTTGCCTCACACCTATTGCTCCATTGTCTTGTTTGAGCAACACGTACGTATTGTCTTCCAAGCATAGCTAGCTTAACCTGTCTGGCTAGGTTATCAGCACAACAATAAAATGCCCTTTGTTAGGACGAATACACTGACCTTAGTTCTGATACTGCCCAAGGCATGCAGTGGGTTTCATTTCAGTACTTTCAGTGACTACATGTGGACTTCAGGAAACAGCAGAGGGAGCACCCCCCTATCCACATCAATAGGACAGTAGTGGAGGAGGTGGAAAGTTAAGTTCCTCGGTGTACACATCATGGACAAACTGAAATGGTCCAACCACACAGACAGCGTGGTGAAGAAGGCGCAGCAGCGCCTCTTCAACCTCAGGAGGCTGAAGAAATTTGGCTTGTCACCAAAAACACTGACAAACTTTTACAGGTGCACAATTGAGAGCATCCTGTTGGGCTGTATCACCGCCTGGTACGGCAATTGCTCCACCCACAACCGTAAGGCTCTCCAGAGGGTAGTGAGGTCTGCACAACGCATCACCGGGGGCAAACTACCTGCCCTCCAGGACACCTACACCACCCGATGTCACAGGAAGGACAAAAAGATCATCAAGGACAACAAGCACCCGAGCAACTGCCTGTTCACCCCGCTATCATCCAGAAGGCGAGGTCAGTACAGGTGCATCAAAGCTGGGACCGAGAGACTGAAAAACAGCTTCTCTCTCAAGGCCATCAGACTGTTAAACAGCCATCACTAACATTGAGTGGCTGCTGCCAACATACTGACTCAAATCTCTAGCCACTTAATAATAAAAAATTGGATGTAATAAATGTATCACTAGTCACTTTAAACAATCTTTACATACCCTACATTCCTCATCTCATATGTATATACTGTACTCTATACCATGTACTGCATCTTGCCTATGCCGTTCGGCCATCCCTCATCCATATATTTATATGTACATATTCTAATTCATTCCTTTACAATTGTGTGTGTATAAGGTAGTTGTGAAATTGTTAGATATTACTGCACGGTCGGAACTAGAAGCACAAGCATTTCGCTACACCCGAATTAACATCTGCTAACCATGTGTATGTGACCAATAAAATTTGATACATGGTGATTACACGACCAGTTTAAGTATGTCATTCTTGACAATGTTTGTGAAGTATAAAAGCAGTTTATGTGCATCTGTGGGAACTTTTTATGGTGATACATGTACCAACGTGCACACTTCACCATTTTGCACATTTAGTCATCACATCAGAACGAATGTTGGTTTGTTCACATGAGTTAAATCAGTCTGCTCATGTCAGACCAGAGGGTGGTTTTATCAGGTTTTGAAAAACAACAGCAATGCTAGCTAACAATTAGCCAGTAGCCTCCCAGTCACCAGTAGAAACTCAGTGATAGTGAGAAAGTCCATATTGCATAATTCATTGACTACAGGCATCTGACGACAACAGCCCTCGACTGTCTGCCTGTCTGGGCTGTGTCACGCATACTGGGTGGATACAGCAACAGCAGGAGCTCCAGGGAGAGAATCCTTCTCCAGGCAGGCATCCCACTTCAAAGCTGCCTACGGTGGGAGCAGTGTGCAGTGATATGTGCTTGTGTTATGCGGTTTGATATAGAGAAGGCTCTCTAACACCACAGATCAATAGCCCCCTCACCTCGTATCTTACATGAGCAGCACAGTGGTGAATGAGCCATCTCAAACACATGGCTTGATTTATGAGCAAGTGACGAGACAGGAGTTTCATAATGTGGGAGATGATTAAAACTCTCCACTGCAGGCTTATGTTATGCAGAATGTGCTTTTGAAAGTTTAGGAGATAAATATCAGCTGTTTGAGTGTGTGGGTGAGTGTGGATGAAAAGGGTAATAAAGTGGAGATAGATGCGTGTGGGTGGGTGTGGATGAAAAGGGTAATAAAGTGGAGATAGATGCGTGTGGGTGGGTGTGGATGAAAAGGGTAATAAAGTGGAGATAGATGCGTGTAGGTGGGTGTGGATGAAAAGGGTAATAAAGTGGAGATAGATGCGTGTGGGTGGGTGTGGATGAAAAGGGTAATAAAGTGGAGATAGATGCGTGTGGGTGGGTGTGGATGAAAAGGGTAATAAAGTGGAGATAGATGCGTGTGGGTGGGTGTGGATGAAAAGGGAGATAAAGTGGAGATAGATGCATGTGGGTGGGTGTGGATGAAAAGGGTAATAAAGTGGAGATAGATGCATGTGGGTGGGTGTGGATGAAAAGGGTAATAAAGTAGAGATAGATGCTTGTGGGTGGGTGTGGATGAAAAGGGTAATAAAGTAGAGATAGATGCGTGTGGGTGGGTGTGGATGAAAAGGGTAATAAAGTGGAGATAGATGTGTGTGGGTGGGTGCATTGAGATGTACTTACGAGGAGCTCCCTCTGCTGTCTCTATGGCTGTGATCCCCAGGGACCAGATATCGCTCTGTGGAGACATGTGAGATTTACTACCCACTCTCACACACAGACAGACACGTTAGGATGGAAAGGGGTCATTACCCTGTAGTCATACGTGGAGTCGGGGTTCTCGTCACAGGCGATGACCTCAGGGGCCATCCAATAAGGTGTGCCGATGAAGGTGTTCCTGCGCCCCACGGTCCTGTCCAGTTGAGCACTCACCCCAAAGTCCACTGCACACAGCGGAGGACAGAGACTCAGTATTACTGGCTACAGTTACATTTTTCAAGTCTTGATTAAGTTAAGTTGTAGATAAAACCATAATACAAATATGTAGTGTGCTTGATGGTGAGACAATTGAGCACTTTATTCAGACTTAGGGAAGCTGCTATAAAACACAGACTGAAAGATCTCATATGGAAACAAAGAGCACGATTACATATTCATCACAACCAGGGGTTGGACCCGGTTCAGAGAACAGAACCAAAAAATAACAAAAATGTTTGAGGAACGGTAACAGAACTGGGAACGAAAGTGATCTCTAATGTTCTGGAACAGAACCGTTATTTTTAAATCTTGAGAACCGATTAATAATGTTCTTTTTTTGTTACAAAAATATTCCTGTCTAGTATATAATTGTCATTTGGTGTAGTTATAATGCTAGTAATAGCTTAAACACAGTTCAGTTCAAATGACATCATGATGTTCAGCGCATCAAGCCAAGCCCCCTCCATGTCCACCCCGCCTCCTCTCGAGCTCTCCCCACCAGTGAAATTTCAATCGCATCTGCCTGCACTTTTCTGACCAATTAAACGTGCAAACAACTAGCTTAGGCGTTACATAGCAAGCTTCTCTATCTGTGCTAATGTGTCGAGTAAATTAATGAGCCATTTTGTAAAAACTATGTTGATTTCACAGGTTCAAAAAAAGAACGAAAATGTACTATGAACAGTCACTTTCTCTTGGTTTGAACCAATTTTGTAAATGTATTTTCTGTCCGGAACACGGGAACAGAAAACATACAAATGTTTGATTACAACAAGCCCACACACTGTACAGAAACACATGTAAACAGCAAGCAGCAGCAGAGCAAACACATTAACAGTTAAGAATCAATCATCTCACCGAGTTTGACCTCTGCGTTCTCTGTCAGCAGCACATTCTGGCCCTTGATGTCTCTGTGGATGACCTTGTGTTGGTGGAGGTGCGAGAGGCCCTGGGTATTAGAGAGGGGTCAGAGTTCAGTCAGGGGTTTGAGGCCCTCTGGAGGGCGTCTGTAATGGCACTTTTCCAAAGCAGGGATTTACACTGGTGCTTGGCCTAAGACTTTTGTAATGGTTCTATAGTGGGTGCACTGTGGTTCCTCACCCTGAGGATCTCTCTGCAGATGTAAGCGATCCAGTCCTCCTTCAGCGAGTTGCCCTTGGTGTTCTTTACCAGGTCTGTCACTGAGCCCGCCCCACAGAACTCCATCACCAGCTATACACAGACAGGAAGGAACTTAGCACACATAAATACAATATTCAGTGTGTCTGTAATAAATAATATACGCTGCATGCAATAACCCTAATCTAGTTTCTGTGCATTATGGGGTTCATGGATATCAGAGAGAGCCCTATAAATGATGAAGCTCGCTCTCAGATTATACCACCAGACAGGGACAGAATCCATCAGACTGACCCAGAGCTGGTCATCATGTCCAGGTGGGCTCTTCTTGACGAAGGCTCCGTAGTAGGTGGCGATATTGCGGTGATGGCTGTACTTCTTCAGCATGTTGATCTCAGCCTTGATCTCTTCCTCTTCCTCCTCAGTCACATCCATCACCTTGATTGCAGCCAACTGTCCTGTCTTCACGTGACGCCCCTGATTAAAGGCAGAGCAGACTTGATCATCTTAACTGGTCAATCGAAAACGAGAAAATTAAGTGAGTACAACAGATGTCAGCTCTAAAAAAATAAATATCCTAAATTTGAGCCACAAATCTCTAATAGTTCAAGGAACTCCTGCCCTGGTTTAATCCGTTTTTAGAGTGATTATGCTGTATGTTTCACCACGTCATTTACTCTTCTTCTCTCCCCTCTACTTTCTAGTTCTCTCCATATTATCTCATTACCACTACCTGTCTCCTGGGCTCCTCAAACTGACAGTCGTAGCGTGGTCCAGCACAGGTGCACTAATCTGGCCATATCTCAGATTTACTACCACAGCTGGAGTTTGAGACACTCAGGGGAGTAACTGAGGTGGTTCATCTGACTCATCCCCTCAGTGTCTCTCAGCTCCTAAACTGGGTCGCTGGCCCAAACTCTTCTTACCTTGTACACCTGTCCATAGGTCCCATTTCCCACCACCTCCACCAGCTCAAAGATCCCTGCTGGGTCCTGGAAGAAAGAGTGATAGATTCATTAAAATTGGTTGCTCTCTGGCAGACTGAGACCAGAACACCAGGCCAGACAGACTGGGAGACAAGATGCAGACAGACATGGTACATTTAAATAGAATCTATATCATTTAAATATATAGGCCTAGACCACACAAGCAAGGAGGCCTGAGCGCTTTTGAGATGTTTTGAGACACATAGAAGCTCTAGACATCCATCCACCACTTATGTTATAGAAACATTTGCAAGAACGTTTCTATTTTTCCCCACCATAAGATAAAACTACAGGTGATGGTCATAATGGCTACTTCTAGCTAAATGCTAAAATTAGCCATCGCATTTTTTCCCTGGATAGGGCAAAAAGACACCCAGTTCCACTTTCACAGTGTGATTCATTATGGCCTGTGTAGGATCTGTGGGCGTTGGGGCTGCTTTGGGTTGGAAGCGTACAGCGTGATCATCCTGCTTTCATCTGGTTCCAATAATGGGTCTGTCTCCTGACTTTTTCAAGTGTTTGTCTTTAACAGAGAGAACGCATATAAGGAGAGGAGAGAGGTGTACAAGAGAATGAGGCATAGATAGATGTGAGCATTAGGGCTAAGGGGGTTGAGAGAGAAATGAAATAAACATAATGGGAATGATAAATCGTCCAATTAGTGCATCTATGCTGTGTGTAAGAGGAGCACTGAGAGCAGGAGAAGCAGGAGCAAACTGACAAAAGGGCTAGAGTAAAAGCGCTGGAGTACAAGTGTACAAAATAGAGGGAAAGAATGAGATGACAGGGGTCGGGGGGGGGAAGAGGGAACGATGGCATGGAGGAGGCTAATGCAATTATCCAGAGGGAAGGAAGAGATGGCAGCATCGCCCACGTCCAACGCAGAGAGAGGGAAGGAAGAAAGAGATGAAGGTGGTGGGGGGGGGGGGGGGGGGGGGGTGAAGCTAGGGAGTGTGGAGCGCTGTACCAGCAACAAAACTGTCAACATTGATCAGAAAGTGCATGAGACACACTGTGGACCTGTTAACGTCACTTCAGTCAACTTAACTTGGGTGCAGAAGTGTAAACTTCACCCATTAATAATGCTGTTGGATCTTTGTGTCCGTCAGAAGACCCCCCCTAATGTCTGTACTTACCTAAAGAAAAACAGCTTTTCCTCTCTCCCTCGACAAATAGGCCTATCAAATTCACAAATATTTAGGCCTTTAGACTCACTGTCTACTATCAAAAATAAACTCACAGAAACCATCAAAAATGTCAAATCGAGAAAAACAACTGTCTGCAAAGGGGTCGGTTGCTCAAGAAATATCCTAGAACAGATTTGGAAGTTGGAAGGTAAGCGTTGATTCAATGTGTGTTGACACTTGTCCTACCACCTGACATTTGTTGATGTGGGGACTCAAAGAATCCAAGGCATCCCAAAAAAAATCCATTACACAAAGCCTGTTCTACTAGCTAACTTTTGAGTCTTCCACAGAAAACAGTCATGCACTAGTACTAGCCTAGATTGTACTTGTAGGCTATGTGAGTGTGTATGTGTGTGTTTATGTGTAGCAGGCAGAGTGGGTGTTATATAGGACAGCCATCAAACAATGAGCTCCAGTGAATCATCCCTCTCAGAGCTCTCTCTCTCATCCCTCTTCTCTCAGAATGGAAAATTAAATAGCATTGCCTGGAGAGGTCTGGCCTGTAACTCGCTGTACTGAAATGGCAAAAGTGTGTAGGTGAGATATACCGGTAGATATTAAATCTCCCTTTCTCAAACTAAAGTGCCTCTACTCTGTTGTTACATGCCACTAGTCTTTGTTTTGATGATATACTGACACTGGATCATGGTATCAGAACGGTCAACCTCCATGACGGTCCACATTACAAATAGATAACTTGAATGTCTAAGGTCCTGGAAAGTGAGCTCCCAGGTCTGGGTTTATTCATTATTTATGTTCAACTTCTAATTTTTATGGTTTTGGAATATGCAAAACGGGAGTTTCACAATACACTTGTGGACCATTGTGTGCATGTCAGAGAGAGAGTGCCCCCAAATCTATTTAAAATCATGCTTTGATAGCTCGTGGAATAAATGTTTTTGAGATTACGTTGTTATTACTTCTCATGACAAAAAAACGAAAAGCCTACGAGGAAGTCTTGTAGCGCAACATACTGTGGTAAATACGTTTGTCAACACCTGTGTTGTGGTCTGTGAAGTTGTATGATAAGATACGGGTAAAAAGTACACAAGATACAGTTCAACTGTTTGATAGATAGACTAGAAGTAGATCGATGTGGGCTAGTTTTAAAAGGATAAATGCAACGTAGATACAGGCCTATTTTAAAAGCCGTCGATCAAACGAATCAGGCCTTCATCCTGCTCACTCATGCACTTACAAAAATGGACTCAGATTGGCCAAGGTGATATGGGGGGAAAAAAACAAGATAGTGTAGTCAGTAGTGACACCCTCTCTGCGCGTAACCCACAACTAGCCATTTACCTAAATATAACATTAGGTAGCTAACGTTAGCTAGCTCAAGCAAGCACCTCAAACTTACAGTTCTAGTTGTTGCAAGTTTCCCAAAAATGTATTATCAGTGAACTTTTGTCACGCGCATTGTGACAACTGGCTGCAGCTTTGAACTAGCCAAGCTAACTAGATGTACAGTAGCCACTTACCCTCAAAGCTGCGAGGTCTATGTCATCCAAGCTTCGTGTGGTGGCGTTTTCAGACATGCTGGCAAAAGTCGTAGCTAACGTTAGTTAGCTAATAATTTAGCGACAAAATAAAAGCAGCAGCCAGTAGAAAATCCAGGTGGCCCAATGTTTAACTTAACTGTGTCCTGAGCTGTCAAGTCCCGCTCAGAACATCAATCCCTGATGAGACTTGATTTGCTAGCTTAACTAGCTAACATAAACAAATGGTTGCAAAAATGGAAAGGTAAAACGCAGTTATCTAGCTAGCATACTAAGTTCAATTGCGTTACAGAGACCCAATCGTGTGCTGCACTCTCTTACTGCGTTCATTTTGGCAATAACGTCACTGCGTATATGCTGTTTGAAGGTCGTCGACAGATAATTCGAATGCTTCTAACTACAAATACAATGCAATTATAATGTTAATGTTTGTGAGATTAAACAAGTAGATAACTAGCTTGCTAAATTAGCAGGCTAGATAATAACAGCGTAATACAAAGGTGGTCCGCAGCAGAGCTGTCACTTTTCAGTCTGCCACAACAAGAACGCTATTAGCTAGCTAGCTAGCTACCCACGCACAAATCAAAAAAAAGATTTATTGTACTTATACATGGATTATAACTACTCGCAATTCCCATCTGGCAAATACTTAAAATGTTCCACAAATGAAGTAGCAAATGGCGAGCAGCGCGATCAATGTGGAATGTACGGCTAGCGACGTCAAATGTTCGATATCCGTACACAAACTTTCATTCCTTTCGCGTTGACAGTGATCGCGCCTTGCACTGCCTGTACCGACCGTGAAAAAACAAACAGTTTCTGTGCAGTCCCAATTGACCCTCGATCGATACGCGTCATGGAGCTGGTTCGTACTTCTAAAATAGATACTTTAGCTAGAGTAGTTGGTACCAATGACTAGGCAAGTAATTTTCCGACAAATATAGTGCATAAACTTATTTCCTCGCCATGTTTTGGTATGGTCCATATGAATAGTCAGAGGACTCAACATTGTATATGTTCTATGGCATCTGTGATCGCATGGGCAGCGCCTTCTTCTTCTATGGTGTTATGGGGGTCCGTAAACAAACGTTAGAGGTGCATGCCGCCACCAACTGGACGGGGGTGAAAAAATACACAAAGGAAAAGTAAATTCATTACAGGAATGGAAGAAAAAACATGAATCTCTAAAAAAACTACCCCAAAATGATAATCAACAAAAACATTCCCACTCCTTCAGATAACTCATTATTCCTTACTCAGGCTCTGGGGCCTGAGAGGGTGGGACTGCTCGAGACTCTAAGCAGCTCTTCAGATGTAAAATATTTTAATATTTTCTACTAAGCTATATGGTATTGTTTTAAATGATTTGGAATTTTTAAATGATTTGGAATTTTAAGACCCCTTGAAGTTGTCATTTATATATATATATATATATATATATATATATATATAAATGACAATATATATATATATATACACTATCGTTCAAAAGTTTGAGGTCACTTAGAAATGTCCTTGTTTCTTAAAGAAAAGCTAATTTATTTGTCCATTAAAATAACATCAAATTGATCAGACATACAGAAGCATTCAGAAGTATTCAAATTATCTGTCGACGACCTTCAAACAGCATATACGCAGTGACGTTATTGCCAAAATGAACGCAGTAAGAGAGTGCAGCACACGATTGGGTCTCTGTAACGCAATTGAACTTAGTATGCTAGCTAGATAACTGCGTTTTACCTTTCCATTTTTGCAACCATTTGTTTATGTTAGCTAGTTAAGTTAACAAGTCAACATTGTTAATGTTGTAAATGACTATTGTAGCTGGAAATGGCTGGTTTTTAATGCAATATCTACATAGGCGTACAGAGGCCCATTATCAACGTTGTGTTAGCTAATCCAAGTTTATAATTTTAAAAGGCTAATTGATCATTAGAAAACCCTTTTGCAATTATGTTAGCACAGCTGAAAACTATTGTTCTGATTAAAGAAGCAAAACATGGCCTTCTTTAGACTAGTTGAGTATCTGGAGCATCAGCATTTGTGAGTTCGATTACAGGCTCAAAATTGCCAGAAACAAAGAACTTTCTTCTGAAACTCGTCAGTCTATTCTGAGAAATTAAGGCTATTCTATTCGAGAAATTGCCAAGAAACTGGAGATCTCGTACAACGCTGTGTACTACTCCCTTCACAGAACAGAGCAAACTGTCTCTAACCAGAATACAAATAGGAGTTTGAGGACTTGGTGCACAACTGAGCAAGAGGACAAGTACATTAGAGTGTCTAGTTTGAGAAACAGATGCCTCACAAGTCCTCAACTGGCAGCTTCATTAAATAGTACCCGCAAAACACTAGTCTCAACGTCAACAGTGAAGAGGCGACACCGGGATGCTGGCCTAGGCAGAGTTCCTCTGTCTAATGTCTGTGTTTTTTGCCCATCTTCATCTTTTCTTTTTATTGGCCAGTCTGAGATATGGCTTTTTCTTTGCAAATCTGCCTGTTGTATTCGGCGTAAATGACAAATAAAAATGTATTTGATTTGCTGAGGACGTGTTGGCTGCTTTTCCTTCACTCAACTGTCCAACTGATCCCAAACATTCTCAATTGGTCAGGCGATTGAGGAGGCCAGGCCATCTGATGCAGCACTCCATCACTCTCCTTCTTGGTCAAATAGCCCTTACACAGCCTGGAGGTGTGTTGGGTCATTGTCCTGTTTAAAAATCGCAAGGCACTACAGAGGGTAGTGCGTACGGCCCAGTACATCACTGGGGCCAAGCTTCCTGCCATCCAGGACCTCTATACCAGGCGGTGTCAGAGGAAGGCCCTAGTCATAGACAGCTCTCTCTGCTACCGCAAGGCAAGCGATACCGCAGCGCCAAGTCTGGCTCCAAAGGCTTCTTACACGGCTTCTTCCCCCAAGCCATAAGATTCCTGAACAGCTAATCAATTGGCTTCCCAGACTATTTGCATTGCCGCCCCCCTCCTCCCTCTTTTACAGTGCTGCTACTCTCTGTTTATTATCTATGCATAGTCACTTTAACTCTACTTACAATTACCTCAACTAACCGGTGCCCCCGCACATTAACTTTATACCGGTACCCTCTGTATTTAGCCTCACTACTGTTATTTTGCTGCTGCTCTTTAATTATTTGTTACTTTTATTTTTTACATATCTATTTTTCTTAAAATCGCATTGTTGGTTTGTAAGTAAGCCCTTCACTGTAAGGTTGTATTTGGCGCATGTGACAAATAAAATTTGATTTGATTTTAATCACACAGTCTCCTCTGAACAGTTGATGTTGAGATGTGTCTGTTACTTGAACTCTGAGAAGCGTTTATTTGGGCTCCAAATTCTGAGGCTGGTAACTGAAATCATCCTTTGCAGCAGAGGTATCTCTGGGTCTTCCTTTCCTGTGGTGGTCCTCATGAGAGCCAGTTTCATCATAGTGCTTGATGGTATTTGCGACTACACTTGATGAAACTTTAAAAGTTCTTGAAATTTTCTGCATTGACTTAACTTCATGTCTTAAAGTAATGATGGGACTGCCATTTCTCTTTGCTTATTTGAGCTGTTCTTGCCATAATATGGTCTTGGTCTTTTACCAAATAGGGCTATCTTGTGTCAACACAACTGATTAGCTCAAACGCATTAAGAAGTAAAGAAATTCCAGAAATTAACTTTTAACAAGGCACACCAGTTAATTGAAATGCATTCCAGGTGACTACTTCATGAAGCTGATTGAGAGAATGCCAAGTGTGCAAAGCTGTCATCAAGGCAAAGGGTGGCTACTTTGAATAATCTCAAATACAACATACATTTTCATTTGTTTAACACTTTTTTGGTTACTACATGATTCCATATGTATTATTTCATAGATTTGATGTCTTCACTATTATTTTACAATGTAGAAAACAGTAAAAATAAAGAAAAATCCTTGAATGAGTTGGTGTGTCCAAACTTTTGACTGGTACTGTACGTGTTCGTGACAGTCTCATCTTTACACATCGGGGTGTAGTCCAAACTGTTTGGATGTTACAGACAGAAGTTGGCAGATCGGCTGTACCGACTTCAGATAAGTCCCAAGTCGCTTTTCCCATTCTTTTAGACAATTGTCCATTCTTCCTTGTTTCCACCGCCATAAGATTTAAGTTCACCATCCGCTTCCGCCATCTTCCTGCCGTCCATCCACCTCCCATAGTCCCCTACTCCGGAAACCGTCATCCTCCCTCCCCATGGGCAGTGCCAATGAGGCCATCTCCATTGTGAAGTAGTCAATGTTCTTCTTCCACTACTTCTATGAGTTGGTTAACAATCTGAAAGGGTGCCTACTGCCACCTGAAGTGTGTTGTTTGAACGGATATAAAACCAAGGTTGGCGATTTGCTGCTACCTGCGGTTATGAAATGTTTTCTCATGGGTATAATTCACTGGCTGACCCCTCCTGATGACCTGGATTGAATTATGTGATCCTTCAATAACACAAAGATAGTCCCACCCAGTTGACTATTTCAAAATGGTGAAAGTGCTCAATGGCGCTGCCCTGCTCAACATGCATTTGGGCACTAAAATTCCTCTATCGCTGTTGTACAACCCTTTTCATCTGTGTTGTCAGCTATTTCATCCCTTTCCAGCAAGTGTGTATACAACACCCTTTCCTCTCTACTCTTTTATTTGTTTTCTCTTCCCACTCCCCTATGCCTACTGAAGAGTGCTACGGTACACCATCTGGGACAAATTACCTGAGAGGTGATCAGTAATGCATACTAGTGCCTTGGCCTGTCGGCTCGGCTAGCCTACTGTTTACCTGGCTGGAAAATCAGATTGACATGAGACTTAAAAGCCAAAACCAGAGGCAAGTTAACTAATACTGTTCATACTAAAACTTTAAATGTTTAAATGTTAGGATGTTTATTAAATGTTACAAAGATACATTCTCACACATGATCATTGAAAAAATAAAAGCAGAGGCTATAACCTAGTTATAATAATAATTAAGTGATACATACATTTGATGCACATTAAAATGTTTAAAAACATAGTGAAAGGTAGGCCTACACTGTTTAAAAGGTGTCAGACAGGTTTGTGAAAACAGTAAATCTTTAACATTACCCTCTATAAATGGGGTTTAGACTCTGCATAAAGTAGTATGGTGAATATAATTACCATTGATAGAGTTGAGAATTTACACATTTTATTTGGTGAAATGAAAATATGAAACCAATGCCAAAATCTAAAACAAAATTAGTAGTAGTTTAGGTAGGCATAGTATCATCAAATTAAATCAAATGTTATTGGTCACATAGACATACTTAGCAGATGAAACAGTAGCAGGAGGAGGATTAGTTGGAAGAGGAGAAGTAGTGGTGGTGGTGATAGATTAAGTACTGGTAGAAGTAGTATCACTAAATAAACATTACCATTTCAGTTAGTCTAAATAATTTGGTAAAATAAATTGGTTAAGCTCAATAATTTGATTATGCTGAGATAGGGACAACATGCTAGAATTCAGCATGCACATGAGACTATCAATGGAAACATAAACCTGTTACATGCATATAAAGACTATGGCAGAAAAGAGAACATCCCTGCTCCTTGTTCACCTGTCACTTGATTCCTCCCATCCCAGATTAGAAACTGTGCTTTACAAAAACATGATTTCCTTGCTTCCCTATCTCAAAATGAGGTGGAATGTTCTGGACCACTGACAACCGGGTAAGTAATGTAACAATAATGTACTTGGCTGCCATGGTGACAGCAAAAATACGCAAATATTTAAGCACGCCAGGTGCACCCCCTGAATATCTTTTTCCTCATTCCCCTCTATTCACTCCATGCCCCTCTTATGGTCCTTTGCCTTCCTCTTTGTCATGGGCTCTCTCTCACATCCATGTCTTCCATATCACCTTCAATCTTTTCATAAACCTCTGTTTGATTCAGTCCATAGCTCATCGTACTCTGCCCCTCTGTTTAGCTCGCCTTTCCTCTTTTGGCCACAATCTAGTCAGCTCTTTGTAACCGTCACCATAACAACCACAAATGTTCTGACAGATTTGCTGGTACTGCATTGAGAGGGTAAGAGAGAGGCAGAGAAAGAGGCAGAGACAGAGGCAGAGAGAAAGAAAGAGGCAGAGAGAGAGAGGCAGAGACAGAGAGAGAGGCAGAGAAAAAGAAAGAGGCAGAGAGAGAAAGAGGCAGTGAGAGAATGAGGCAGTGAGAGAGAGAGGAGAGCTATCCACCCACAACCTTGCAATAATACATGTACGCAATGTTCTTCAATCATCTGAGACTTGACTTCTGATCTCCATTCTTCCCCCTGCCTATCATACAGTGGCATCCTGTTCCTGGTGTTTTCTATAATGGCACACCCATGCCTAAGCCCTTTGTAAAAAGAAATACTCAGGTTCAGTATTATATCAACAAACAAATTTGGTCAGTTGAGTATAGCAATGATCCAACATCATAAAAATGTACTTTTAACATTACAAGAGTGGTAATCCTTCAAATAGCTATGTCTCAAAGTCACTTGGAGCACATACAAGGCTCATAATGCATTAGTATACATTATCATCTAGTGTTGAATTTTTTATTCTTCCATTTTAACAAAGAGTTCAAATTCACTCTGTATCATCTATGTAAACATCTTAAATGCCTTGCATTTATTTGCATTCTTCAAAGACACATCAGTTAGTGTTTTTTAGCTAGGTGAGTTGAATATACATTTTGTTCCAATCTTTTGATTTCCAATGGAGTGGAATCTGGTCAATGCGATACAAATCTATAAAGCTCTCTCCTGCTAGACTGGGCTTTTCCAGTGTCATCTTGATCCTTGTGGCTGGTAGCCTGGTACTCTTATGTCCAGAGTTCTGTTGGAGCCATGCCCTCCATGCTGCCCAGTGGGGGGAGCAGATTCTCCTCAGACAGGAAGTTGAGGGGGAAGTGGACCAGTAGCCCCCTGACGGCCTCCAGCTCCTCTTTAGCCTGCTGGGGGTATGTGTCACACAGGCGTTCCAGGCCTGAATGCTCCTTCAGCTCCCTCATGTTGTGGACAGAGTTGCACGGGAGGCAGCGGAATACCTGTTCCGGGTAAAGGGAAGGAACAGTCCATGGGAAAGGTGAGCAGCAGAGATGACAGGGAGAAGGGAAAGAGAGAGTGGATGTAATTGAGGATGCACATAAAAGAGAACAAAAATATCTTTTAGTTCTATTCATACCTTGTCATAAATCTTAGCATTCAGTTTTGCCGTCGTGTTCCACCCCACAAAGAAGAACTGGTCACTGATCGGGTCATCGATGTCGATCTGGGGTTCAGAATCGGCTCCTAAAAGCACCCTGGGAAGCACATGCACATAGTTGTAAGTCAGTTACTGCCAAGCAGCTATGTTAACTGCACATTCAAACTGTTGCTAGAGTGACAGTTCATAATACAGTATCTGAGTAGAGGTTGGTGCAAAAATTCATATTGAAAAAAAAAGAAGAGAGAATTCCTTCATACAGAGAATGATGACTACGCCTGCGCAAAATTGTCATCTGAGATGGTTCCCTTGGAAACTAGAGGATATACTTGGTAGCTGCTGATTCGAAATGAATAGCTCTGCTGGCATAATAGGCTGCAGACAAGCTCTGTGAGAAGTATGCATATTCTGTCTAGGATCTTTAGGGATAGTTTCAGTGCATCACAAATGCCAATCAATAGATCCATCCACTAGCAGTGGAGTCAGCGTTATTAGTATGTCAGTGTAGGGACCCTGGTTACGACCTCCCTCGCTAATATAAGGATGGCTATGTGAGAGTGGTTCATCTCGTGAGAAACCTTTCATGTCCAAACACCCCCAGGTTCAACACAGACACAATACATGACCAAAAGTATGTAGACACATGCTTGTTGAACATCTCATTCCAAAATCATGGCCAATAAAATGGACTTGGTCCCCCCTTTTCTGCTATAACAGCCTCCACTTTTCTGGGAAGGCTTTCCACTAGATGTTGGAGCATTGCTGTGGAGACTTGCTTCCATTCAGCCACAAGACCATTAGTGAAGTCGGGCACTGATGTTGGGCGATTAGGCCTGGCTCGCAGTCGGCGTTCCAATTCATCCCAAAGGTGTTCGATGGGGTTGAGGTCAGGGTTCTGTGCAGGCCAGTCAAGTTCTTCCACACCGATCTCGACAAACCATTTCTGTATGGACTTCGCTTTGTGCACAGGGGCATTGTCATGATGAAACAGGAAAGGGCCTTCCAAACTATTGCCACAAAATTGGAAGCACAGAATCATCTAGAATGTCATTGTATGCTGTAGCGTTAAGATTTCCCTTCACTGGAACTAAGGGGCCCAAACCATGAAAAACTGCCCCAGAACATTATTCCTCCTCCAACATACGTTACAGTTGGCACTATGCACTGGGGCAGGTAGCGTTCTCCTGGCATCCACCAAACCCAGCTTAGTCCGTCGGTCTGCCAGATGGTGAAGGGTGTTTCATCCCTCCAGAGAACACGTTTCCACTGTTGCACTGTCTGAGCCATTGTTGCTCCTAGACATTGCCACTTCACAATAACAGCACTTAGAGTTGACCGGGGCAGCTCTAGCAGGGTAGAAATTTGAGGAACTGTTGGAAAGCTGGCATCCTATGACGGTGCCACATTGAAAGTCACTGAGCTCTTCAGTAAGGGTATAACGAGTGCGCTGAGAGTCGGGAAGCAAGTTCAGGGAGTGAGTGTTTTAATAAATAAAAGAACCACGAAACACGGAACACAAACAACGCATCGACATGAAAACAGAGTCAATAACACCTGAGGAAAGAACCAAGGGGAGTGACAGATATAGGGAAGATAATCAAGGAGGTGATGGAGTCCAGTTGAGTGTCATGAGGCACAGGTGAGCGAGACGATGGTGACAGGTGTGCGGGATAATCAGCAGCCTGATGACCTAGAGGCCGGAGAGGGAGTATATGTAACAAAGGCCATTCTACTGCCAATGTTTGTCTGTGAAGATCACATTGCTGTGTGCTTGATTTTATACACCTGTCAGCAACGAGTGTGGCTGAAATAAACACATCCACAAATTTGAAGGGGTGTCCACATACTTTTGTATATATAGTGTATATCATTCCATATCACTCAACCTCAGTAAACCTCTCTATCAGTGAACTAATTTAATGTAAAATCACAGACAGTGCAGAAGTGTATGGACTCTTTTGCTGAGTCCTAACCTGAAACACTCTTTGCGCAGGGCCAGAGTGAGGGGTCCAGCCTGGTACTCCTCTCCCCCCATAATGGAGGGGATCCTCTCCTCATCCTCCACCAGCACAGCCAGCTCACTGTCCCGGCTTCCCAGCATACTGCGGTCATTGATGTTAGCTGAGCCTGGATGGAGAGAGCACAGAGAGAGTGGAGGGAATAGAAACCGGAGAGGAGAGAAAAAGAGAGACAGAGCCAGAGACAGAAAGAGAGAGCAAAGAGGAGCGTGTTGTGACACTAATATCAGTGACGATGGCCATAGATGCTGCAGCAACTTGCTTACAACAAAATCAAAAAACATTGTTCATAAAACTTTTCTGTGTCTCAAGGACTCATCCTTATCTAGCTGACAGAAGCATCATAATTACTGTACCCTACCTAGTCCCAGTGTAATCATAATAATATCATAGCATGGAGCCATGCAAGCGCAAGAGTTTCAATGGGTTGTACCTAAAGGTGGGTTCAGTGGGTTGTACCTACATTACACAGTGTGGAGTGCATGTTTTTATATAACGATTCCAATACAATCTACCTCGGGAAAAAATGCATTCATCTTCAATGAGGGTGGTGCCTTTTAAGTTCCCCTTCCCTCCCTCCCCTAAAGTCCAGTATGTTTTTATAGCTGAATATTTTATTAGCTCTGCATATCATTCACCTTGTGATTATTATGCAGAGACAGTAATTAGCAGCCTGTGATTGATCCCAGTGATGAGTCACAGTCACAAGCTGTGTCGGAAATGGAACCCTATTGCCTATAGTACACTACTTTTGGCCAGAGCAAAGGTAGTGTACTACAGTATATAGGGAATAGGGGGCCATTTTGGAAACAGCTACAGTGATGCCCCATCCTGTCTCATCTGTAAGTGTGGCTGTGATGACAGTGACTCACCGATGATATAGCGGCGGTCATCAGCTATGAGGGTCTTACTGTGTACGTAGATGAGCTCTGTGACCAGGGACTGTGAGAGCTGGGAGTGTGTGCGCAGGCCACACAGGGTGATGTACTCGCTCCACTGGTCCTCAACTGGGGGTAGGGAGACACTGGTTGGCTGACACACTGGCATAGAGCTAAAGCCAATTAATAAATGAACGCTAACGAAACAGGACCACAATTTAAACAAGAGAAGACAGATGGGCGTTATAGGAAAAGAGGATGAAATGATTAAGTATGGGGAGAATGGAGAACAATACTATAGATAATATAGATAGTAAAGTTAGATACCTAGTATGAGCCTTCAGTTAGCAGAAGGGTAAGCCAAACACAGGAGAGAAAGAAAAGCAGAAATATTATCAGAGATGAGATAGACAGACGGACAGTAATTCCAGATATTAGGTTGAATTGGAAATAAGGAAACAAAACTCACGTTCTCTCAGTCTCATCAGTATGGAGTACTCTCCACGGCACATGGTCCTGTCGTGAAAAATACATATTACTTACATCATCAAATCGACAACAATCTTTAAAGTTGTTTTCTTAAAACACAAATCACTACACAAAATGTGTGTTTAAAAATTATGCAGTATGCCTCCCGGGTGGCGCAGTGGTCTAGGGCACTGCATCGCAGTGCTAGCTGCGCCACCAGAGTCTCTGGGTTCGCGCCGAGGCTCTGTCGCAGTAGGCCGCGACCGGGAGGTCCGTGGGGCGACGCACAATTAGCATAGCGTCGTCCGGGTTAGGGAGGGTTTGGCCGGTAGGGATATCCTTGTCTCATCGCGCTCCAGCGACTCCTGTGGCGGTCCGGGCGCAGTGCGCGCTAACCAAGGGGGCCAGGTACACGGTGTTTCCTCCGACACATTGGTGCGGCTGGCTTCCGGGTTGGAGGTGCGCTGTGTTAAGAAGCAGTGCGGCTTGGTTGGGTTGTGCTTCGGTGGACGCATGGCTTTTGACCTTCGTCTCTCCCGAGCCCGTACGGGAGTTGTAGCGATGAGACAAGATAGTAATTACTAGCGATTGGATACCACGAAAATTGGGGATAAAATGGGATACAATTAAAAAAAAAAAAAAATAATAATAATATTATGCAGTATGATACTGTAAGTGATGGTGTGCTACTTTTTACTGTGTGTGTGTGTGTGTGTGTGTGTGTGTGTAGGCCCATAAGGGAGGGTTCTGACCTGTAGGTAAAGTGTAATATGGCCTGGATGGCTTTCCCACCCCCCTCGCTGATGTCTCCTTCAAACCCAGGAAGCAGGGGCACCACCACAAACACCCTGTACTTCTTCTGCTCACTGAGGAAGAGCAATAGAGTTAGGGAATGGGGTAGAAGAGGAGAGGGGGTTATATATCATTTAATTCAACAATGTTTTCAGGAAATATTCCAAGAGTATGGAAATCCACTCTGGTGCTGCCACTCCATCAGGGCGGGGATAGTAGTGATCTTAATCATTATCGGCCCATTTCAAGGCTCCACGTCTGGCTAAGATTCTTGAATCCTGGGTAAATGTAAAATATATCCCCAAAAATGTATCAGTGAAATGTATTTTAAATGTAAACCAATCAGGGTTTAGACCTGGGCACAGCACTATTAAAGAAACAGCTTTAGTTGTTAATGATCTTGTCAATGCTTTCGACACTAAAATGAAATGTGCTACTTTGTTTGTGGACCTGTCAAAAGCTTTGATACTGTTGCCTGAGCTCTGACGCCTGGTTCATGGTTTCATGATTATCTCAGTGAAAGAACTATGACCATCGTGATACAATACCAGTCAGAAATTCAGACACATCTACTAATTCCAGGGTTTTTCTTTATTTTTACTGTTTTCCACATTGTAGAATAATCAAAACTATGAAAAAAACACAGACGGAATCGTGTATTAAGCAAAAAAGTGTCAAACATTTTTTTAGATTTGAGATTCTTCAAAGCAGCCACCCTTTGCCTCGATGACAGCTTTGCACACGCTTGGCATTCTCTCAACCAGCTTCATAAGGTAGTCACCTATAGTGCATTTCAATTAACCGGTGTGCCTTGTTAAAAATGTATTGGTGGAATGTCTTTACTTCTTAATGCGTTTGAGCTAATCAGTTGTGTTGTGACAAGGTAGGGGTGGTATACAGAAGATAGCCCTAATTGGTAAAAGACCAAGTTCATATTTTGCCAGAACTAGCTCAAATAGCAAAGAGAAACGACAGTCCATCATTACTTTAAGACATGAAGTTCAGTCAACCCACCCGCAGCACGCGCCCCACCCCCCTTATCCTACCTCATTTGCACACACTGTATATAGACTTTCTCTATTGTATTATTGACTGTATGTTTGTTTATTCCATGTGTAACTCTGTGTTGTTGTTTGTGTCGCACTGCTTTGCTTTATCTTGGCCAGGTCGCAGTTGTAAATGAGAACTTGTTCTCAACTAGCCTACCTGGTTAAATAAAGGTGAAATAAAAAGAAAAATGACAAAAAATGCAGAAAATGGCAAGAACTTTTAACGTTTTTTCAAGTGCAGTCGCAAAAACCATCAAGCGCTATGATGAAACTGGCTCTCATGAGGACCGCCACAGGAAAGGAAGACCCAGAGTTACCTCTGTTGCAGAGGATAAGTTCATTAAAGTTAACTGCACCTCAGATTGCAGCCCAAATAAATGCTTCACAGAGTTCAAGTAACAGACACATCTCAACATCAACTGTTTAGAGGAGACCATGTGAATCAGGCCTTCATGGTTGAACTGCTGCAAAGAAACCACTACTAAAGGACACCAATAAGAAGAAGAGACTTGCTTGGGCCAAGAAACACGAGCAATGGACTGGTGGAAATCTGTCCTTTGGTCTGATGAGTCCAAATTTGAGAATTTTGGTTCCAACCGCCGTGTTTTTGAGAGACACAGAGTAGGTGAACGGATGATCTCTGCATGTGTGATTTATTTAGAATTCAAGGCACACTTAACCAGCTTGGCTACCACAGCATCCTGCACTGATACCCCATCCCATTTGGTTTGCGCTTAGTGGGACTATCAATTGTTTTTCAACAGGACAATGACCCAACACACCTCCAGGTTGTTTAAGGGCTATTTGACCAAGAAGGAGATGGAGTGCTGCATCAGATTACCTGGTCTCCACAATCACCCGACCACATCCCAATTGAGATGGTTTGGGATGAGTTGGACCGCAGAGTGAAGGAAAAGCAGCCAACAAGTGCTCAGCATATTTGGGAACTCCTTCAAGACTGTTGGAAAAACATTCCTCATGAAGCTGGTTGAGAGAATGCCAATAGTGTGCAAAGCTGTCATCAAGGCAAAGGGTGGCTATTTGAAGAATCTCACATTTAAATATATTTTGATTTGTTGAACACTTTTTTTGGTTACTACATGATTCCATGTGTGTTATTTCATAGTTTTGATGTTATTCTACAATGTAGAAAATTGTAAAAAGTAAAGAAAAAACCCTTGAATG